>NW_026068039.1:3246040-3284771 GCF_014885135.2 Alexandromys fortis | reverse complement strand
GGAGAGGAGAGGAGAGGAGAGGAGAGGAGAGGAGAGGAGAGGAGAGGAGAGGAGAGGAACACAAGCATAGCAGAACTTCTGGTCAGAGCCATAGTGGAACAGGAGATGGAACTCCAGGCAAACAGGGGACAGTGACAGTCCAACCATGAGTCACAAAGTTACCCCGCCCTCTGAGCTGGGGATCTCAGGAGGAGGCTTCGGGACATGATCTTGTGAAAATAAAGCCTAACACCAGCAAACCACATTATCAGTCAGCCCTCCCTTAATGTGAGGAATGCCAGAGGAAAATGTAGGTTTTTAAGTTTTTATTTGTTTGTTTGTTTTTTGAGACAGGGTTTCTTTGTAGCTTTGGAGCCCATGCTGGAACACATTCTGTAGACCAGGCTGGCCTCAAACTCACAGAGATCCACCTGTTTCAGCCTCCTCAGTGCTGGAATTAAAGGCATGCGCAACCCCTGCCCAGCAGCAAATGCATATAAAGAAGACAAGAATTATGGCCCAGTTTTGGAGAGTTCAGCTTGTTCAGCTAACACTGCTGCTCTATGGTAAGGGTGGTGGAGCAGAGATCCTCACCTCAAATCTAATGCTAAAGAGAGAAAGGGAAAACACTGGCCCCAGTTCCCTTCAAGAACACTGCCTTTCCTAGACCCAAGTAGAGGGCCTTAGCTCACATGGGCTTGGTGAACTCACAGAACAGAGAACTTTCTTCGACCCAAAGTCTAAGAGGAAGTTAGAAAGGGAAGAGCATCTTGTAGCTGTCTCCTGAAAACATTCCTTTTTGGACAGAAACTTAAGACTCAGGCAACTTACAAGACTCAGGAAGTTCAGAAAGTTACATGACTCACAGGACCCTCCCCGGGTTTATAAAAGCAGTTAACATTTGCTGGGGAGAGATGGTTGGTGCTGCCTGCAGTCTGCGTGGAGAGCTCCAGGGGTACAGTTTACATGACTCTGTCACCCCTGTTGGGGTGACTGCTCTGTGATTCAGCCACCTCTGAGTCACCACTGATCCTACAAATTGCACCAATAAATTCAGTGGTTCACCAAGATGAATGCCCGGTTTTATAAGGTGTCAGGGTTTGAACCCAGAGCTTTGTACATAGTAGGCAAGCCCTCTACTGACTGAGCTACATCTACACAACACACTGATGCCTGAAACACAGCTCTGTGGCACAGGGATGTAGGCCAGCAACACAACAAGGATGTAAAGAACCTTTGGTGTCACTGCGCGTAGCACCAATAGAGATCTAGAAGCCTGGACCTTGGTGGCGGTTCACTGCTTTAATCCCAGCACTGCAGCGGCAGGGGAATCTATGAATTCCACAAGCCAGGGCTGCACACTAAGATCCTGTTTTAAGCTCCCCCCTCCCCAGTCCCAGATCTCCATATATTTAGTTTCAGGATTGGAGAGAGATGGCTCAATGGTTAAAAGCACTTGTTGCTCTTCCAGAGGATCTAGGTTCAGTTTGCATCACCCATATGGCTGGTCACACCCTTTCTTAACTCCAGGTCCAAAGGGGTTCAGTGCCCTCTTCTGGCCTCAGTAGGCACTGCGTGCAAGTAGAACACAAATATAAATGCAAGAAAACACCTGCACACATATAAAATTCTATTTCTTTTGAAATATAATAGATTTCATCACAGAAGAAATTAAATAGAATAATACTTCTGAAAATATCTGTGTGGGACTGGGAGGATGGTTCAGTAGATAAAACATTTCCTGATGTTTGGATTCCCAGAATCCAAGCAAAACCAAACCAAACCAAAACTGGGGCCTGGAGAAGTGGCTCGGAGACTGAGTACTCTCAGGTTGTTGTTCCGGAGGACCTGGATTGGATTCCCAAGCCTCTGGGATTCCCCTCCAGTTCCAGGGGATTGATCTGACACTCTCTTCTGGATTCTGTGGGCACCAGTCACACACGTGGTACATAGACATACATGCAGGCAAGACACCCATACACATCAAAACAAAGCAAAACAGAAACTGGACAGACACAGCAGTTGCCTATGGTCCCAGCCCTTGGGAGACAGAAGTAGGATCCCCTGGGAAAGCTGGCTGACAAGATGAGTCCCAGGTCATGCCTTCCAGCTTGACTGGAAGACCTTGCCTCATAGATGGCGTGGAGATTGACTGAGGAAGACGTGGTGCTGGCTAGTTCATGTCAACCAGATACAGGCTGGAGTCATTGGAGAAGAGGGAGCCTCAACTGAGAACTGATGGTTCCCATAAGATGGGGCTGGATGCCAGGCTGTGGCGGTGCACACCTTTACTCCCAGCACTAAGAGGCAGATGCAGGCGGATCTCTGTGAATTTGAGACCAGCAGGGTCTACAAATCTAGTTCTATGACAGCCAAGGCTACAAAGAGAAACTCTGTTTTGAAAAACAAAACAGCATCAACAACAAAAACAAACAAACAAACAAAAAACCCAATCAAACAAAAAAAAGATGGATCTGTAGGAAAGAAAATGTAGGGCATTTTCTTACTTAGTGATTGATATGAGGGGGTTTAGATCATTGTGGTGGGAGCCCCCCTCCCCCCGGGGCTGGTGTCCTGGGTTCTATAAGAAAGCAGACTGAGCAAGCCATGAGGAGCAAGCCAGCAGGCAGCACTCCTCCATGGCCTCTTCATCTGCTGCCGCCTCCATGTTCCTGTCCTGTTTGAGTTCCTGTCCTGACTTCCTTCAACCATGGACAGTGATGTGAAAGTCTAAGCCAAGTAAACCCTTTCCTTTCCAAGTAGCTTTGGTCATGGTGTTTGATCACAGCAATGATGACCATAACTAAGGCAACTGTAGGCCCCACATGCATGTGTGCATTCGTGTATACATATACATTCACCAATAATACACATTCAGACATGAATACAAACATGCATGTATGCACCTAGCAGCTGGCTTACTTGGAAGCCTGGAAACCGTTGAAGCAAAGGGTTTCGGCTATAAACTGGGATAAACTGGACAAGTTCCTGAAGACACGGTGGTACACATCTTTTATCCAGCATTTGGGAGGCAGAGGCAGGTGGGTCTATGACCAAGACCAAGCTGAACCTCAAAGTGAGCTCTAGGCCAACCAGAGCTATAGAGTTACTTTTTTCCCTTGCCTCTCTAAGCATTGCGGAGAAAGCAGAAGCTGTAAGGGAAAGACTCAATGCTTTACTACGCATTCCAACTCCTGCAAACAAATTCAAGTGTCAGACAACAGATTGAGAATGGACATTTGCGATGCATATAATGAAGCAATAGTCGTTATCTATAATGTGCAAAATGTTCCTAAAAATCAGCAAGACAAACAACCCAGGAGAATGATAGGCTGCGCTCTAAAAGAACGCATGTCTCATCCTCAGTCAAACTAACAAAAGCTGAAAGCAGCACTATTCCTCATTTAGCTGACTGGTCTTTAAAAAGTTTCCCAGACAAGAACAGTAATATTCAGCCAGCAGCAAACTGGGGATCCTCTTACATGGTGGGCGGGAGCATAAAGTGACACAATGTAGCTCAGGCTGGCCCCAAAGTCTTTTGTAGCTGAGATGGCCTTGACCTTCTGACCCTCCTGCCTCTGTCTCCAGAGTGGTGGGATGACAGGTGCACACTACGTGTCTGGATCATGTGATGCTTCACACGGAACCCAGGGCTGTGTGTGCTAAGCAAGCGCTCTACCAGCTGAGCTATACCCCAGCCCAAGCAGCTTTGAGAAAGTACATATCTCTATACACACATACATATACACACATATATACACATATAAATACCTATAATACCTGTATGCATGCACACATATATACATATACACATCTATGGATACCTGTATACACACAAGCATATATACATATAATGCATAGTTATGCATTCCTGTATATACATATATGCACATATACATATATACAATATACATATCTATGCATTCCTCTATACACATACAATATACACTTATCAATGCAAAACTATGCACACATATATGTGCATACACATGTATACATACACATATCTATGCATAGCTGTATATACACACATGTATACATACATATAAACATCAGTGCATACCTATATACACATACACATGTATACCTAATGCACATATACATGTCTGTGTATACCTGTATGATCATACACAATACCTGCATATACATATCCATGCATACCTGTATATATACACACATGTGCATACATATATACACATGTACACATGTACGCAATCTTTATACACATGTGCATATACAATATATATCAATGCATAACTACACAATACACACATGTACATATACATATGCATATATACACATACATATCAATGCATACCTGTATGCACATCCACATATATGGATACATGTATGCACTTATATCTATGCATATTTATGCATGCATACATTAATTTTGTTGTTGATTCTGATTATCCCTACACACACTTTTCTCCTTCATGTCCTTATCAATAACCTCTTATCTCTAACCGTCCCTTTCCTAGGTTCCTCACTTTTGATTTTGTTTTCTGTGCAGAGCTATTTTTTTTAAATATTTATTTATTTTTATTATGTATACAATATTCTATCCGTGTGTATGCCTGCAGCCCAGAAGAGGGCACCAGATCCCATTCCAGATGGTTGTGAGCCACCATGTGGTTGCTGGGAATTGAACTCAGGACCTCTGGAAGAGCAGGCAATGCTCTTAACCTCTGAGCCATCTCTCCAGCCCCCAGAGCTATTTTTTTTAACAATTAAAAAATGTTATGTGTATTGGTGTTTTGTTTGCATGTGTGTCTGTGTGAGGGCGTCAGGACCCATGGACCTGGAGTTACAGACAGTTATAAGCTACCATGTGGACGCTGGGAACTGAACCCAGGTCCTAGTGCTCTTAACTGCCAAGCCATCCCCTGCCCCATGGCCCTGCAGCTTTTTTGGTCAATGGCAGAGAGGTATCTGACAATGGCATTGGCTTCTAGCTCCTTCTCAAGACACCCTGGAGGGGGATTTTGGTGGTGAGAGAAAAAGCTGTATGGGGCAGGGGATGTGCAACGAATCTCCGCCTTTCTCCTAATTGTTCAGCAAACCTAAAAGTACTGACTTAAAAAGTCATTTAAAGCTGTTTGTGGTGGCCCACACTTTAAACCCAGCCCTCGGGAGGCAAGGCAAGTGGATCTCTGAGTTCAAGGCCAGCCTGCACAGTGATTTCTGGGCCAGCCAGGATCATGGAGTGAGATCTTGTCTTAAAAATGAGAGAAAAAAATGGCAAGAAGTTTCTGGGATAGAGAGGTAGGGGTGAATCTGGGGAAACATAGGGGGGAAGAGCTGGGGTGATTATGATAGAAACACATTGAATGAAATTCTAGAAATAAAACCCTTGCTGTCCTGGAACTCTATCTGTAGACCAGGCTGCCCTTGAACTCAGAGATCTGCCTGCCTCTGCCTTTTGAATGCTGGGATTAAAGACATGCACCATCACCACTAGGCTAATACAAATATTTTTAAAAGCCCTATTATAGAATACTATATTATTCTGTAATATAGACCTTTAATTCTAGACAGAGACAGGTGAAATTTCTGTGAGTTCAGGGCCAGCCTGGTCTACAAAGCGAGTTCCAGGACAGCCGGAGCTGTTACGCAGAGAAACTGTCTTAAGGCCCACCCCCATAAAAAGAATAATACATTACAATCACCATTTTAAAACCCCCACCTGATTATGCATATGTGCACATTATTTAGGGCTTATGAGTGGCACTTTGAATCCTAATGACAGGCACAGTGTCTCTTGTAATTTCAGAAAAACAATAAAGACTCTTGAAAACCAAATAAAGATTATATAAATTGTAATTTTAATACAAGATGAAATCTATTTCTGCTTTTCCTTTTATAGATTGTGTCTTTTATATTTTACATTTACATTTCCACCTGCCAGTTCCTGAATAACCACTCTGAGGCTTAATATTAATTATAAACTGTTTGGCCTATTAGCTCAAGCTTACAACTTAAATTAACCCACTTCTATTATTCTCTGTTTTACCACGAGGCTCATGGCTTGTTGTTTCACACCTTGCTTCCTTGGTGACTGCTGGCGTCTCCCTGACTCCATCTTCTTTTCCCCTTTATCTTTGCTTGGATTTCCTGCCTGGCTCTATTCTGCCTAGCTATTGACCAAAACATATTCTTTATCAACCAATGGTAATAAAACATATTCACAGCATTCAGAGATGGCTTAGTGGTCCTTTTGCCAAGGACCTGAGTTTGATCCTCAGCATCCACACTAGGGCTCAGTACCATTTGTAATTCCTGTTACTAGGGAACCCAACACCTCATCAGGCTTCCTATATATACATGCAGCTAAAACACCCATACACATGAAATTTAAAAATCTTTAAAGATTAAAATTCCTTTTCTATTCATCATCAGTTTGTAGAAACATAGTAGACTTATGTATTTATCTTTATTCTCAAAACTTAGCATAATCATTTATTCTAATAGTTTTTATTTTTCGCATTAATTGGCAGTTTGAGTACATACCATATTGAGTATAGATAACGATGATTTTCATGGCTGCAGAGATAGCTCAATTCTTTGTTGTTGTTTTTGTTTGTTTGTTGTTTCGACACAAGGTTGATTTTAGTTGTAAGAGCTAGCTAGTAAGAAGCCTGAGCTATCAGCTGAGCTTTTATAATTAATAAATAAGTCTCTGAGTGGTTATTTGGGAATTGGTGGTGGAACAGAGCTGATCACGGTCCCGACAAAAAAAAAAAAAACCCTCTGCCTACAGAGAGGCAAAATACACATCTACTCACTGAGGATAAGGAGCCTACCGCAGACCAAAGTATAATACAACCGAGTCCAACTTGGTGAGCCAATGAGTTATATCAGGGTTACTTAGAGGAGCAGATGTGACAAAGACAGTTCTCTCACCAAGGTCCACCCCAGCATGGGACAGCTCACAAAGCTAAGAATCTTTAGCACACTGCACAGCCTGCAGGCAGCTCAGTGGGTTGAAAAGTGTCCCTTCCAGGTGACCCATTTGGCCCTGGCCTTTTCCAGGCAGCTCAGGCTGGTTTCATTTCTTCTCAGCATTTCGGCTGATCTCTGCTTCCTCCAGGCAGCTGAGTTTGTCTGAGAGTCTCCTTTGCCATTTACTGAGCGCGACGCTCAGCAGTCTTATTGTTCCCCTGCAGGATGGAACACTTTATTTATTTATTTGTTTGTTTGTTTGTTTTTTATTTTATGTGCATTGGAGTTTTGCCGCATGTGTGTGTGTCTGTGTGAGGTTTCAGATCTTGGAGTTACAGACAGTTCTGAAATGCCATGTGAATGTTGGGAATTGAACCTGGGTCCTCTGGAAGACTCTGGGTGAGCAACCAGTGTTCCTAACCATGGAGCTATCTCTCTAGCCCTCTCTTATTTATTTATTTATTTATTTATTTATTTATTTATCTATCATCTATTTATATTTTGAGGATGGAACATTTTAATCTTGGAGGAAACTGCTACACAACACGTCTTCATAAACGTAGATGCACGACATGGGTGCCTGGTGCCCACGGACGTCTGAAGAAGATGTCAGAACACTGGACTGAAGTAACAGAGGCCTGTGAGCCTCCACACAGGTGCTGGGAACCAAATCCAGGACCTCTGCAAGAGCACCAGTCTTAACCACTGTGTCTTCCCCAGCCTCCTGGTCTCATAATTCTTTTCACTCGTTCTTTTACCATAGCAAGTTATATAGACTGATACTGAATCTTAAGTCAAGGCTCCTTCCCTGAGGGAAGCCTTGGCTGGTGGTAGCGTAGTTTACTCCTTTGATACATTTGATACATTGCTTAACTCAAATTGCTAACATTTTGTTAGGACACCTACATCGACACCCATGATGTCTGTTTTGGCATTGAGATAGCACTTGTCCTGTGAATTTAGTTGAAGAATGTTCCTTGCTCTTCTGCCGTCTGAAATAGCCTCGGCAGGATGGGTACTTTGGTATGTTGCTGCTGTTGTTGTTGCTTAATTTTTTCTCTGTGATTGAAATTTTTTGAGATCCTATAACAACAAGGTTATTTTAAATGGGCAAACAGTCTAAACAGATACTTCGTAAAAGACAGTGCTTGAATGGACAGTATAAACCCTACAAACTCCTTAACGTCTTTATCTCCAAGGAAGCACAAAGGAGTCACCAACATGACTGACGTTAACTGTTAGAGTGTGGAGTGTGTGGACCAACCAGATTTTCCATACAGTATTGCTGAGGATGCAAAAATGACAGCCACTTTGGAACATGGTAGGATGAGACTTTATTCAGCTAACCATGTCCCACCATGTCACTCAAGAGTCCCATCCTTACCAGTGTACCCCTAAGGAAAACAAATGCACGCCCACAGCAGCATTGTTCCAAAATAGCCTCCCCTCCCCCAGGGTGGTATGAATGAGGAATGTACTCCACAGGCTCAGTGTTTGAACACCGGGTCTCCAGGTGGTGGGGCTATCTGAAGGCCTTGGAGCCGTGAGGAGGTGGGGCCTTGCTGGAGGAAGTACATCACTAGAGGTTGTGGATGAAATGTGATCTGTCCCCAAAATACTGACGCTGGCCTCAACTTCCTGCCCCCATGCCTTCTCCACCATGACAGGCTGGATCCATTCTAGAACTGTAAGATAAAACATATCCGTTTCTCCTCTAAAAATGCTTCTACTCATGATAGTTTATCACGGAAGCAGAAAAAGAACTACTACAGCCCCTAACTGAAAACACCTGCTCTGCCTATCAGTGCGTGCGTGCGTGTGTGTGTGTGTGTGTGTGTGTGCGTGTGTGTGCATGTGTCTGTGTGCGTGTGTTGCACAACTTGTGATCTATCCATGCTGTGGATTATTCCACTATGTATTATTCCACTATGAAAAGGAATGAAACATTAATTCATACAATGGCATGGTTGATTTTAAAAAGCATTGTGCTAAGGTAAAGAAGTCAAACACCAAAGATCATTTGCTATGCGATCCTGTTTACAGTTCGAGAAGCAGCAGGAGCATCATGGAGGAAAGCAGGGCAGTGGTCACTGGGCTGGGAGAGGCACCAGCTACAGAGGAGTGTAAAGATGGAGGACAGTTTTTCTGAGAAGACAAGGCCTGGCAGTGGCAGATCAGGAGCCGGTGTTGACACTTGTCACCACGCCATTGCCCACGAAGCTCTCCTTTCACTCACAGTGTGGCTGATCATGTCAGTTTCTCTCTGTACAGAATGGAGCTGGTAACTACTCGTAGTGGGCACTGTGGGTGGCACCAACAGCATATCCTTCAAAGCCAAGGCGCCTGCTCTCTCCAGATGCCTCCTGGGAACTACCCTCTACTGATGGAGGCTCCTCCCCAAGGATGCTGAAAATGCTGGAAAGAAACCTGGGGAGGGACAGCTGGGAGCTGGTGCCAGCATAGTCTGGTGTCGGAGAAGCTACATAGCTTAAGAAGGATCCTTCTAGGATCACAGTTTGGGAGGTTTTGGTCCACAGCTTGTGAAGGCACAGAACATCACACTGAGGATGCAGGGCACAGGACATCACACTGAGGATGCAGGGCGCAGGACATCACACTGAGGATGCAGGGCGCAGAACATCACACCGAGGATGACTTGGGAACCATAGCTCTTACCTCACAGCCGCCAAGAAGTAAAGAAACAGGAAGAGGCTGTGGATCTAATAAGAGCTCCCCCAATCCCCTAACTTCCTCCCACTAGGCCCCACCTCCTATACTTCCACCTCCTCTCCCAAACACAGGCTGGAGACCAGGCTCTCAGCACATGGACCTTTGAGAAACTTTTCATATCCAAATCAAAGCAGCCTTCCCCTGATGATGTCTCTTCTTAGGCAGCTCAAGGCAAACCTATATGACCACCTGTAGGTTTACACCCCCATCAGGTGACATTGACTCCCCATGCAGGTAAGGCCACACCCCCCCCAGGTGACATTGATTCCCCATGCAGGTAAGGCTACACCTCCCCTCAGGTCTCATTGACTCCTCATGCTGGGGAGGCTACAAAAGACCAGAAGCCTCACTTTGTGAGGGGAAACGCACCATTCTTGGCTCTGCCCTGCACACTTCCATCCTTTCCTCCCAACGGGCTCTCCCAAACCCTCAGATCTGTTCTGTGTCTGCCCCTCAGATGCATCTAGAGAGAGCCACAGGTCTGGCATTCTCTGGTGCTGGCAAGCATGAAGTTTCACAAAGGATCTTGGGGGGAGATTAGCAGTCAGCCTTCATGCTCCTTATGACAAGAGAGGCAAGTGTGTGCAGACGTTTTTGAACCACTGAGCTGGAGTTCGTCTCCCCTTGCAGGCTAAGGAGCAGGCAGGAGAGGAGGATGCCTCTGTCAATCAGCCCACTTGTTTTGAGAACAATGGGCTGTGGTCTCCTTGCAATCGGACTTCATATATAACAAAAGAAACCTGGGTGTTTGTGAGCTGGCCTTTGAGCCAGCTGGAAGACTTGGCCTTGCCAAGGGCTAGGGCTGGACTGGTCCAGCGCTGCTTTGTTCAGCACCCTCAGAAGGACTAAAGCTGTTCTCCATCTTAATATCTCTGATCCTCCTGTTGAAGGATGAATCCTGTCCCTAGCCTGAATTCATTTTCAATTCCAAGAATTCAGGTCCTATGACCCATGAAATTCTAGAAGGTTCTGACTGGGTATATGGAGAGTTTTAATCAGAAATTTCCAGACTCTGGCTGAAGGGGCCTAATAGGTCACTAAGTCAACCTTCATAGAGCTAGGGCCCCTCTATAAGGTGCACGCCTTCCTTGTCTAGGAGTTCACTCCTTCCAAGAACACCCTCCTGAGCTCCGACACTTTGGAAGAAGTCTCTTACCCTAAGCCATGTGCTAATTCCTTGAAACTCTCCCCAGATCTTCCGCTGACTTTTGAGACCACAGACCTCATTTTCCTCTTTGCCTCAAGAAGTCTCTGTAGACTCTTTTGTCCTGGTAGAAGCAAAAATACTGAATCTTAAACCAGGGATGGGAGAAGCCAAGACCCACCCCCTACATTAGTAGATCCTCAGGGCACAAAGATTTCACCAGCTGTGTCCTGAAATTGGGGGAACAACATAGAAAACATAAGAATCACAGTTTCCTGCACCAACGCTTATACCCAACTAAACTATCCACCAAGCCAGGTAATAATAAAGATATTTTCAGACTTGCAGGTCCTTAAGGAATTTGTCTTTCATTTTATCTCTCTTCTAAAATTCCTGAAGGATATGTCTGACTGTTATGAGTGAGAAAGCCAAAAGAGGAAGGTCTGGCCTACCTGGGTGTGCTGGCTGGTTTTATGTCAACTTGACACAAGCTAGAGTCACCAGAAGAAGAGAACTTCAATTGGAAAAATGTCTCCATAAGATCTGGCTGTAGGGCATTTTCTTATCAGTGGTTGATGTGGGAGGGCCAAGCCCATTGTGGGTAGGACCACCTCTGGGCTGGTGGTCCAGGGTTCTGTAAGGTTGAACAAGCCATGAGAAACCAAGCAGGTAAGTAGCACTCCTCCAGGGCTTCTGCATCAGCTGTTGCCTCCAGGTTCCTGCCTTGCTTGAGTTCCTGTTCTGACATCTTTCAGTGATGGAATATGGAAAAAAAAAAAAGCTAAATAGCCTTTTCCTCCCCAAATTTATGGTTTTTCGTCCTAGCAATAGAAACCCTAACCAAGACACTGGAGACACAGGTGTGCACCACACAGGGATGGGGGACACCAGACCACCCTCTTTAGGTTGCAGCTGAGAAGATGCAGTTTGATCTGACAGTCTTCTAGACTCCATGCTATGGTTAGCAAAGATAGATGTCCCACCAAAGAGAACAGGCCCAAAGCGTCAACTTCAGAGAGGAAGGCCACTGGAAACAAAGAAAAATTAGCTGTTTATTCTCCACAGTTTATGGTGACCTAACAAAGCTGTGATCTTGGGTGGGAGCCTTGGAAGATGGAGCAGGCACAGTCTGGCAAATTCTCCTGAAGCACAACTGAAAGCTGATTCTGATGCCGTGGTCTGACAGGTCTTCAGAGGGTGGAGGCTGGTATTGTGTGGGCTTGTGTTCAGATTTTGTTTTTAGGGACTCGGTTGGCGAATGCTTTCCTTGTAAGCTTGAGGACCTGAGTTTGTGCTCCAGAACCCACGTTTTAAAAGCCAGTGATGGTGCTTATAATCCCGGGGGCTCAAGGACCAGCCGTATTGTCAGTCTTTGCTGTTCATAACTGGACTGCAGCCCTTGGCTACCTCAGCAATTGTTCCATCTAGAGCAGCGTTCTTCAACCTTCCTCCCGCTGAACCCTCATGCTGTGGTTACCCCCAATCATGAGACTATTTTTATTACTACTTCATAACTATAATTTTGCTACTGTTATGAATCATAATGTAAATGTTTTTTGATAAAGAGGTTTGCCAGAGGGTTTGTGATCTACAGGTTGAGAACCACTGATCTCGAGGCTCCTTTCTTCAGAGGAAAGTGGGGTGTCTCTGGCTGGTTGGGATAGTGTGGTAGGTGGAGACAATGCATCTAGTCTCACAAGAAAGCCTCCAAATAAAATGGCAATAACACGAGACAGGGAGAACCTGGGAGCAGGATGACATCCCCAAGCCACTACATAAGCATCCATGACTGTCTCTGTGGCATGGGACAGTAACTCCCATAGCTGGGCAGCCAGCTGGAGGTTAAAGAAATCCTGGCCGGCTATGCTGGGTTCCAAGCTGCAGGCAGCTGCAGGAACTTAGTCTCCTCCCTCCTGGGTGCAGGACATTGGCTCCTCTGCAGTCTCCAGCCCTTGGCTTCCTCCAGCCAGGCTCACTGAGGACTGCCAGGCATCTGCTCCTCCCCCGGGCCAGGGTTTATCAGGCATCTACTGACCGTGAACTCTCCAACCCTCTGGGCTCTGCTAGCTCATCTGCAGATAAGCTACTGTCTCTAACAGTCTCTATACACGATCTCCCTGTGAATCAAATCAGATAATGGATTATTTGAAAACAGACTGTGTGTTGATTTACGGGACTGGAAGTGAGTTTGTGAGGATGAATGAATGAGCAACATATCTCTGTAATCCGAGAACTTGAGACAGGACCTAAGACCAGGCAGATACTCTGTAAACACGGGGGAAATGTGAGCTGTGACCAATCAGGACCCTGCAATTCCTTCAAGCCACGGGGATTGATGGATGGATAGCAGAGGTGCATCAATAAACTGGTCAACGTGAGTCCAGGGCTTTTGGCAGCTAGCATGAGGGTCTGGTCCTACTCCGCCCTCCACCAGTGTAAGTGTGGAGGGCCAGAGTGACTGGGCTAATTCCACACAAGTAAAGAGGCTTCCCAAGAATGGGCCCCAAAGAGAAAGCAGACCCCAACCACAGAAAACATGTAGCGTTTGTTTAAGACCCTGGAACCAGCCACACTTAGAGAGCACTAGTCTTCAGCTATGTGCAGCCCTTCTTCAGTTTCTCCTTGAGAGGCCTCGTGAGTCCTGGTTGAGTGACGGAAGGGCATCAGTGCGCACCTGCCCTTGTTGTTTGATGTATGTTTGGCTGTTTGTTCCTGGCTGGCCTGGAACTCACTCTGTAGACCAGGCTGGCCTCAAACTCTCAGAGACCTGCCTGCCCCTGCCTCCCACGTCTAGTTTGCTTTCTATTGCTGTGATAAAAGACTTGGGAAGTAAAGGGTTTGTTTGGTTTATGCTTCCACATCAAATCCCATCACCGGGGGGAAGTGAGGGCAGGAACTCAAGCAGGAGCCAAGGCAGGTACCATGGAGAGGTGCTGCTTACTGGCACACTCCTCATGGCTTGCCCAGCCTACTTTCTTATACAACCCAGGGCCATCTGCCATACTGGAATGGACCCTCCTACGTCAATCATTAACCAAGAAAATACCCCTATAGACTTGCCCACAGTCCTATCTGATGGAGCCAGTCCCTTAGTTGAGATTCCCCTTTCCCTAACGACGCTAGCTTGTGTTGACAAAACTATTTAACTAGCACAATGGTCCCTCTGTCCCTGTACATGACATTATTTCTGCTGCATGGTGGGTAGGGAAATGCTAATGGCCATCTTGGCTTTGCATGGAGATGGTGTCACAGGTGTTCCCTTTACTGTGGGAATTCAAAAGTTATCAGAAGGCTTCCCTGATTTCCAAAACAGACCAGTGCAGAGGTGCTTGGACTCAACCCAGGCTCTGGCATGTGATGTGCCCTCCAGTCTCCTAGGTATCTTCTCTCTAGAGAAGCCATGTTGGGCACTAACCTATCTGAGCAGTTCTCCATCAAACCAGAGGGTGCCGTATTGTAGCTCCAGGCAGCCCACAAGACACCCAGCAAGGGCAGCCAGGACAATGTGGGCTGGAGCAAACCGACATGGAGAGGCAGACGATGCCAGATGAAACTGAGCATCCACATCCTAGTTCTGGTTGCTCTGTGGTCCCACAGATTCCCTGCTAGGTTGGCTCTCCAGAGGACAGACTCCAAGAAAGTCCCGAAGGGAGCATCTTTTCGGAGACGGGTGCGGAGCCATGTGGGTCTCAGCAGAGGAGCTAGGGCTAGGACATCTTGGGGGAGCCTCCAGCCAGAGCAGGGGGCTGCCTTATTAACCCTCAGTCCTCACAGTCATCGGATCCAGGCTGTCCCCAAGCAGAAGTCTGACTCTCAGGGAGCTGCTTTCTCCTCAGAGCTATTTTAAGAGCAGGTGCAGCTCTTCCAGTAGTAAGGGGACAGATTGGGAATGTGTGACAGCAGTGTGTCCAAGGCATCCTCTGACAACCCCAACCGGGAAGGACATATGTCCCTCACTCCTTGTCCGCTGCCATTTTCCCTGTGACCCCTGGCCAAACTCTGGAGAAACTCAAACCATTGGGAATGGCCTTCTATCTGAATCCATGGGACCCTAGCAACAGGTCAGTGGCCTTTCTGGACATGTAGAGAGAGCCAAGACTGAGCTAGCTTGGTCACCTGCTCCTACTGTCCATGTTGAAGGGTACACAGCATACAGAGAGGTCTTCTCTTCCTGTACTCACCAGGGAACCCTCACATTCTCCTGGTGACCTTACTATCTGCCATGTCCCCAGATCTCTCTATGTGTCCTTGAACATGGCTAAGCTTGACCTCTGCATTCTGGGTCTTTATCTAATACGTGACCTGGTGGAAGTCAGTCCTTGGGGTGGGTGAGATGAACTCTCCCAATGGGACTTTGAGTTTATATCTCCACTTGAACTCCAAGAAAAGCATGTGACCCACAACGGTGGCTTCTTAGAGGCCCAAACCTCTCTGATTGGCACATGGATGTCCCATCTCTCCTCTGCAGCAAGAGAACAGTGGGACCGTCATCTCCAACGGGGTCCAAGTATGGCCTGCAGAAGGAGGGGCAGCCTGGGGTTCCCAGGTGTCACGGGGTGCAGTCAGTACCTCTCACTCTCAGACTTCCTCCGGCCTCTGCGGGAAGCCTGGCAGTGCCAACCAGCATGTGTGGCACAGTGGCCTGGGTTGCAAAATATATCCGGCATGGCAGTTGGTGAAGTTATGCAATCGCCCCCAACTTACGGAAACCACCTTGAGGTGCTCCCAGGGAGCAGAGGTGGATGGCCCGGCTACCCAGCTGACTGCGGGCCTGAAGTGATAGCTGGCTTCTTATAGCCCGCAGAGGTCACCTTATGAGAGTGGGATCAGCCTTGAGAGGGTCAGAGAGCATGCTCCAAGGAGCTGTGGTGGCCAGCTGGGGAGCAGGGTGGCGTGAGGATTCAATCGCCCCGCTCAGGTGAGACAGCAAGCGCCATGCGGGCTCAGGTAGCAAAGAGACTTGGGGAGGAAAGTCCCACAGAGACTGCTCCCAGCTCCACACTGGAGGGAGCGCTCTCCTGTTCAGAGCTCCCACAGTGGGAAGACATGAGGATGGGACACGCCCTCAGTGAGAGGCATATCCTAATTGCTGATTCTCCTGCCGCAGCTGCGCGCTGTCAGCCATCCCTGAGACTGCTGTTCGGCACAGCCAGCGAGATCTGGAGCTTAGTGGGTCTCCCGGGCCCCTGGCCACCCCAGCTCCTCCACATCTCCCAACCCGGAGGCACGATCCTAATGGGGTTAAAGCCCAGCTTACCCAGAATGAGACCCCGGCCTTGCCTCCCCTTGGTGCCCTGGGTGGTCATAGCTTTTTCAGCTCTCAGTTCTCTGTGGGTGACACAGATGAAGGACGTGAGAGGAAAAGCTGGCCTTGTTCCGGTCTCACCACCTGGCTACCTACACCTCAGGCTCCCAGCCCCAAGGCTGGGGAACATGCCACGGTTCCCAGCCCTCTTCGTCTCCTTATCCTGACCGAGGAGGGTGATTCTGTGCGAATTTGCATTAGACGCTGTACAACATACTCTACCTTTCTTTTTCTGCTCCCCAGTGCATCTGAGGCCAACTTGTTACAATACTCGGCGGCGGCCTGTTTGCCACAGCTCCAGCATTGTTTAGTGAATGGATGTGTCAGGCCTCTTTTAGCTCCCTCCCCCAGGACTGGACATTGAGGTTACTTCCGTTGTTTCTGTCTTACAAAGGAAGTCTTCACCGCCTTCCAGCACTTACAAGATTGCCTTGGAGAGCCCAAAGATGTGGCGTCCCTCTGTCAGATAGGATATGCATTTGTTATTTTAATGAATACGGGGAGGTATAACTCATTGAGAAAAAATGTAATTTTCATAGTTTATTTTGTAACAGGCTTCTTTCTATATATAATGTTTTCAAATTTTACCCACATGGTAGCATACTATTAAATAATAGCGTAGTATTATTGCATGGTAGCATAGTATTAAATAATACTCTTTTGTATGGATGCAACATACCTTATTGTCCTTCATTTTATTGCCATTGAATCTTGTTAATTATGAAGTAGCCTCGTTTGATTTATTTTTATTATTTTAATTATATGCATGCGTGTGTGCCTGTGTTGGGATATGTACATGTGGGTGTAGGTGCTCACTAGCCTGGGGCATTGGATCTCCTGGCACCAGAGTTACAGGCCATCATGAGCCACTTGGCATGGATGCTGGGAATCTGCTCAGGCCCTTGGGTCCTCTGCTAGTACAGGACATGTTCTCAACTACTTCACTCACTCTCTGGCCCCCAAGTTGTCTTTCTTCAGACTGGCCATTAGTATTATACATGGGGGAGCACTCACAAGAGCATAGATGGGGGAGCACTTACAGGAGTATGGATGAGGGACACTCACAGGAGCATGGATGGGGGAGCACTCACAGGGGCATAGATGGAGGACCACTCACAGGAGCATGGATGGGGAACCACTCACAAGAATATGGATGGGAGGTCACTCACAGGAACATGGATGGGGGAGCACTCACAGGGCATAGATGGAGGACCACTCACAGGAGCATGGGTGGGGGACACTCACAGGAGCATGGATAGAGGACCACTCACAGGAGCACAGGTGAGGGGTTCCCTGCAGGAGCACAGACGACTTGAGGACAGGCTAGAAAGTCATAACCCCATCATAGGTGACACCGTCATAGAAGCTGACTCACGGAATCCCACCTTCGGTTGGCTTGTATTTCCTATAGACTCCAGTACCCACCCCCTAAGACCACAGGCAGCTGGAAGCTGGAGGTAATGGTGGGTGGAGATCTGGAGACGTCCTATCCCCTTTCTACCACAAATGTCAGCAGCTCCATTGCCATGACCACAGCTGTATTGGACTTCAATATATCACCACCTTAAGGGGTCCTTAAGAGTTTCCTAAGAAGGCGTTGCCATTGTCATAGGACAAGAGCTCCATGGGTGTTACTACTTCGGAAGACTGAGGACAGTCATCCCCATGCTCATTGCTAAGTCCAGTAATTTAAGTCCTCCCTGCCCCCTCCTTAAAGACTCATCGTTGTTTTTAATTAGGTGTCTTGTGTGGGTTTGTGCCCTCAGAGGCCAGAAGAGGGCGTCAGCTTCCCTGGAGCTGGAGTTAATAGGCAGTTAGGAGCCTTCCGACATGGGTGCTGGGAATCCAACAGATCTTCTGCAAGAGCAGAATACACTTTTAACTGCGGAGGCATCACTCCAGACCAGTCTCTTCTTTCAAATCCAACCTAAGGCCGGGGTGGTGGCGCACACCTTTAACCCCAGCACCCAGGAGGCAGAGACAGGTGGATCTCTGTGAGTTCCAAGTCAGCCAGGGCTCCCTAATGAAACCCCATCTCAAAAAACAAAGCAGAACAAAATTCAACCCAGATAAGAGTTTTTGTTTGTTTGTTTATTGTTATACTAGGAAAGTATTCTACTGTTGAGCTGCATCCCCAGTGCCCTGCAATCCATTTCGCCTCGTGTACAGCCTGTGTACAGCCCGTGTTCAGCCCGTGTACAGCCTGTGTACAGCCCATGTACAGCCCGTGTTCAGCCCATGTTCAGCCCGTGTACAGCCCATGCAGAGGTCTAGCAGCAGCTGTCTGCTTCCATGATCTGACTCTAAAGCCACCCTCCGTATACCATGTGGAGTTGGGCTTGTTTCCCTGTGTGACACTCTCTGGCATTGCTCCACCTCCGTACAGGGTACTGAGCTCATGTCCCGACACATACCAGATCAACGTGCCACCGGTAAGGTTCCCCTTGGCCCCAACAGTCTCTGACTGAATTGTCCCACTCATCCTGAAAGTTTTAGTGATGAGATCAGATTTATATCTGACATTTTAGTTGCTTATTTTCTGTGTCTCCTGTCTTTTTTTCTATTAAACGTAACATTTGAATACAGTATAAACCCAACAGTGTATTATATATTGTACGTACTGTTATACACAGTTGCTGAAGATACATGGGAAGGAGTGTGCACATGTACTTACTGCATTTCACTCGTAATTACATTAAGTATAATTCTACTTCCACTAAATGCCGTTGTTACTCTGTTGGTCCTCTGGCTTTTGTTTCGTGCGTTTGCTCACTGTCTGAAGTCTCCTGTGTCTGGCTGGCCTCAGGCACTTCCTTCAGTATTTCTCCTGAGATGGTCTGCTACCCACAGATCATCCCAGGGTTTGCACGTGTGGAAATGTCTTTAGCTTGTCTCTCACCGCTTAAGGTGCCATCCCAGGGTCACCCATAGTCACTCTGTGTCCCCATCACCCTGCCCCCTGGGTCGCAGTGTGGCGTCTTCTCCCACGAAAGCAAGCCCACTTTCCCCTGCTGCCTTCAAGACTTCAATGTTGCTTTTGGCTTTGGTGTTTGACCCCGCCGTGTCTGATGCATGGGTCATCAGGTCTGTGCAGTTTGGAGTGAACTGTCAGAACACTAGGACGTTTTCGGCTGGAACTGCAGCAAACACTTTTCTTCACGTCTCTCTCCTCTCTCTGGCCTTTCCACGGTGCAGATGCTGGGGTCCTTTGATCCGGAGTCCTTTTCTTCACGCTCTCCTTCTCCACACTGTGGAGAATCTAGCAGGCTTCAGTCTTTCTTCAGCCTCTTTAAAACCACCATGGACATTCTCTAGCACTCACTTTGCTTTTTTTTTTTTTTTTTTCTTAGAGTTTAGTTATGTGTAGATGTTGATGGCACATGTGTGCAGTACCCGCAGAGGTCAGAAGAGGGCGTTAGACACCCTGGAGCCGCCCAGCGTGAGTGCTGGGAACAAACCCTGGTCCTCCAGAAGAGCAGCAGGTGCCCTTAATCACTGAACCATCTCTCCAGCCTGCCGCTTGTATCTTTCAGTTTCATAATTTCCTCTTGTTTGGTCCAAGTATTGCGATGTAAGCCAGGGTCTGTCACTGACTGACACCCTCAGATCTCTATTTGCTGTAAGAACGACTTCCTGTGTCTTCATTGACGTTCTCTGTAGAAGTGACGCCGTCATGCCTTCCTGACACCTTTGTGGTTTCCTTGGTTGTTTTTCTCGGTTTGTTTTTGTTTTGTTTTATAGAGCGCCATCTTCTCTGTTCAATTCTAAGTGCTTGCCTAGAGTACTAAGTCTTAGGACGTTCTCTTTGTTGGCACCATCTTCCATTTCTCCACACTTATTTTGTGTTTTGAAACGGGACATTTTGTGCAGTACACTGCAGCATCTCTGCTACTGACCCCTGACCCCCAGTTCCACATCCGAATTTGTTTACTGATGAGTTGGGGGGTGTCATCCTGGTGATGTCACTTTGTCACCCCCACAGCTCTCTCTTTTTAGTCTTGATGGCTCCCTCGGCCATACCCAGGGTTCCCTTTGGAGGAACACAGGCATGTCTCTCTGTTGTCTTCCCCTGACCACACCAAGAGCCACGGAGATGACCGCATTGCTGTTCCAGAAGCCATCTGGGGTGTGAACTGTTTCACACTCTGACCCAGTCAGATGTAGGCTCCACCAAAGCTGTGGGGTAGAGTTTAAAATGTCACCTTTGCCCCCATCTGGTCCGGCCCTTTAGCTGCAGCTTCCAGAAAGCAGAAGCTCCAGGGCGGAAGCTTGAGTCGTCTTTGTTCCCTGGGGCCATGGGTCAGTGGATGGTTTGTGAGTAGGTGAGGCAGTCATGGTGTGTGTGTGTGTGTGTGTGTGTGTGTGTGTGTGTGTGTGATTTATCACTAACTCAGGCGTCAACTGGAAAGGATAAAACAGATCGCCACTCAGGTGAGTCCTTCTCAGTTTCCAGCAAGTCTTTTTTTTAATTGTTTTTATTGAGCTATATATTTTTCTCTGCTTCCCTCCTTTCCTCCCCCCTCCCTTTCTACCCTCTCCCATGATCCCCATGCTCCCAATTTACTTGGAGATTTTGTCTTTTCTACTTCCCATGTAGATTAGATCCATGTATGTCTCTCTTAGGGTTCTCTTTGTTGTCTAGGTTCTCTGGGATTGTGAATTGTAGGCTGGCTTTCTTTGTCTAAACGCCTCTCTCTCTCTCTCTCTCTCTCTCTCTCTCTCTCTCTCTCTCTCTCTCTTTCTCTCTCTCTCCTTTTTAGGCCTTTTGTTTGTTTTGTTTTGTTTTTTGAGACAGGATTTCTCTGTAATTTTAGAGCCTGTACTGCAACTAGTTCTTGTAGACCAGGCTGGCCTCAAACTCACAGAGATCCGCCTGCCTCTGCCCCCTGAGTGCTGGGATTAAAGGTGTGGGCCACCATACCTGGTTTCATATCTGTCTTTTAAAAGCAATATTAATTAGATATTTTTCTGTTCATTGCAGAAAACCTCATTTTAACTACCAGAAGATCCAAAATACTCCTTTGGGGGATGGCATGTGATGAAGCAGTGTTACAAGATCAAAATAAGCTCATTTCTGTTTCTATAAAACTTAAGTTTCAGTTGGGTGGTGGTGGCACACACCTTTGATCACACCACTGCGAAGGCAAAGGTAGGTGGATTTCTGTGAGTTCAAGTCCAGTCAGGTCCACAGAATGAGTTCCCGGACAGCAAGGGCTATACAAATAGACCCTGTATACAGAAAACAAAAAAAACAACAAACAAACAAACAAAAACTTAAGTTTTTACATTTTAGAATTTAACCGTGCCTTGACTCATCTTGGAGTTTGACCTGTCTGTACCTGAGTCTTGACCCATATCCACTCTCATAAGATAGGTGTTCTACCAAGTTCCCATGTAACCAAAACTCCTCTTGAAATCCCCCAACCCTTAAAAACAACTCCCCAAATTGCAGGGTGATGGTGGTCCATACCTTTGATCCCAGTACTTGGGAGGTAGAAGCAGGTGGACCTCTGAGTCCAAGGCTAGCCTGGCCTGGTCTACAGAGTTAGTTCCAGGACAGCTAGGGCTACACAGAGAAATCCTATCTCCAAAAACCAAAACTAAAACCCAAACCCAAAAACAACACAAACAAATGAATAAACAAAACCCACAACCATAGTATTACGTTTTGAGCTATACAAACCCCACGTTCTCCTGTGTTCCATGCTGTTCTTTCAAATCCCACTTTAGGGAGACAGCCCTGTCTGACAGAAAATCAATCTTGCTTACTTTGACTAACATTTTTGGGTAATGGTCTTTACTCCCGTTCATGGGACTGACATGTGAGCAAAGGAGTTCAGCGTGGAACTTCTCTGAAATAATGAATGGCATTTCTGCTCATGCACATGGCTGTGAGCTTAGGACACAGAGGGACATCTTGCTCCCATCTTGTCCTCAAGGGGCACTGTCCCCTTTTCTGGCTTCACATCTTTGGAGAAAACAAGCCTTTTCTTGACATCATCATCTGTCAAGGCCACTCCTTCAAACAGCACTTGCTCAGAAAGTTCAAGGGATTTACAGCTGGGCGTGGGGACACACCCTGGAAACCCACATACTCAGGAGGCTGGAACAGGAGGATCACAGGTTCAGGGCCAGCTGGTGCTGCAAAATAAAAAATGAAAAAGCCAGATGCCTTTCCAGCTCTGTTGCTTCCAGGCCTCTCCACTTTGTGAAATCCCCACAGGTCCTTGTCACTTAAGATGCTAATGCCCCACTTTAGAAGTGGGGGCAAAGACTGGATGAAGTCATGAAGCCACCAAGTTTCCCCATCTATTAGTGTACACACAGCCTCGCTTAGCCCTCCAGGTCTGCGTTCTCATTACTGCTCAGGCTGTTCTCTTATAGAAAAGTTTTTCTTTTCTATTTTCTTCCTTCCTTCCTTCCTTCCTTCCTTCCTTCCTTCCTTCCTTCCTTCCTCCTTTCCTCCCTCCCTCCCTCCCTTCTCCTCCTTCTCCTCTTTCTTTCTTTCTTTCTTTCTTTCTTTCTTTCTTTCTTTCTTTCTTTCTTTCTTTCTTTCTTTCTTTCTTTCTTTCTTTGTAGCTTAAGTTTTTAATTCCAGCTATTCAGGAGGTTGAAGAAGGATATTGCACAATTTAATCCTCCCTGTTCCCAATCCACCCACACTGTGATCTCCTCCAGCAGGGCTGGGGAAGCTCCTACCTCTTACCCCATTCATCCTGGCCTACTAAGACTAGCAGGTAACCTGGGTCTTGGTGACTGGATCATAGGTGGTCTCACAACACAGGTTTTACCAGGTCATGAGTGCTCAAACTTCTGCTGGAACATTAATAAAGTAGGAAGCTCTGTCCCCATAGTGGCTCGAGGAAGACAGCCCGCAGGAATCATGCCGCCCTTTCTAAAGCCTTCACAGGTAAAACAGACAGCCACCGAGGGAGAAGTCCCGTGACTAACAAAAGCCCCGGCCTGTAACACCTTCCCCCATTTACCTGCTTTTTTCAAAAGTCCAAAGCATTTTTATGCACCAGGTGCTGCTGGAATCTGCTGAACAGATGTGGTCTCTGCCTTCCTGAGATCCACAGCCTGGGGGTGACAGATGTCTGCCCGGCCGAGTAGGGGCTCAGAGGTGGCCAGTGGGCAGAGTGTCGCAAGCAGAGGGCAGCGGGGTCAGGGGAAGGTGTGGAGGGGGTGAAACACGGGACTCGATCCAGCCAGAAGCAGGATGCTCCAGGGACATCTACTCAACACCCTCCTCCATCCTGAAAGCCAGGAGCACCTGGGGCTTTGGGACAAAGTGTTCCACCCTCATAGCTTCTGGGAAGGGACCTGTCAAAGCAGGAAGCAGAGGGAGAAAAAAAGAACCTCTTCGTGACTCTGGCTTCAATAAGATCAAGGTTCATTATTTCTGAAGAAACAGCCCAGCTGGCACAGTGACCGCTCCTCAGCTCATTTGGAGGAGCAGGTTCCTGCTCACTGAGGCTGCTTGAAGGAAAAAGATAAACGCTGTGGTTGCCAATCCTCACTTCCCATTGGCCTAAGCTTAGTCCTGTGACCATGCCTCACTGCAAGGGAGGCTGGGAAATGTAGTTGATAGCTGGGCAATTGTTGTATAGTGAGGGTGCCTCTTCAAAACTCCTACCTTGTGCACGCTTTTAATCCCAGCATTCTGAAGGCAGGCAGATCTCTGTGAGTTCAACCCCAGCCTGGTCTACAAAGTAAGTTCCAGAGATGATGACTATGGGGATGGCTTGGTCTGGAGGACTAATGAGATTAGTGCCCCTCTGAAGCAAATTCATCTCTTTCAGTTCTTCGTTGTGGGATATTTGTACACTGTGTAAAGGTGTATTGCTGTGATTGGTGTAATAAAAAGCTGAACGGCCAATAGCTAGGTGGGATTTCTAGGGAGAGAAAAGATAAGGCAGGAGAGAGATGCCGGGAGGAAAGAGGAGGTGAAGATGAAAGAGAGGTAATGCCACGTGATAGATTGATATGAATAGGTTATCTCAAGTTATAAGAGTTAGCTGAGCCTAAACTAAAGGCCAAGCTTTCATCATTGATAAGACATGAATAATAATAAGTCTCCATGTCGTTGTTTGGGAGCTGGCTGGTGGGACAGAAAAAGACTCGTTATATATGGCACCCAACCTCCAGGCACTATTTCCACATAGGACCTGAGAATTCTAAAAACAACAACAAACAAACAAACAAACAAGAAAAGCAGACAGGGCTTCCTAGTAACCCAGCACTTGCAGTTCACAGAGGTGCAGCTGCTGCACAGCGAGCACTTGTGGTAGGAACAGCATGCGCTCAGCAAGTTCTCAGAGCTTGGGCAGGTCAGTACTGCTCCTGGCTGATGCTGCTGGCATAAGGCTTGACTTTCATGGACACAAGCAGAACAGAACCAGCCACCATCATGGCTAGAGCCAAGCTGTGGGTTTAAGGCTTGGTTCATGCAGTCAGAGAAGGCTACAGGTGGGCTGTAAGTGATCCAGACTGAGAAAACCTCGAAATAGGCACAGTAAGAAATGGCTATAGACAGTCACAGAAAAAAATAGTTTAAAAACAATAGCAAAGTCTTTAAAGAGAGAGTAAAGTAATAGTAAGAAAAATAAGCCACATAATGATGAGAAACATACAGGGTGTCTGGATCCTGTATGGAACTTTGTTGACTTTGAGTTTTTTTTTAATGTACCCAAAACAATAGCTTCTGAGAGACAATGGATTATGGAAACTGCTAAATTAAACCAATGCATATATATTTAAAATGTCTTTACTTCAAAATGGAAGTCAGAAAATATATTACATTGGGGAAGAGGTTATGCCTTTGTTTACACAGGAAACAGTTGTTATTCTCTTCAAAATGACAGGCACCAAAGCTACACAGAGAAACCCTGTCTTGAAAAAAAAGCTAGGCAGTAGTGGCATATGCCTTTAATCCCAGCAGAGACAGGTGGATCTCTGTGAGTTTGAGCCCACCGTGGTCTACAGAATGAGCTCCAGGACAGGCTCCAAAGCTGCAGAGAAATACTGTCTCAAAAAAACAAACAAACAAACCAAATGAAAATTAATAAAGATCAGATTTAATTGCAGGAGATGTTCTGAAAATCTTGGCTACCGACATATAAACAAAGAAGCCAAGAAAAAGCACAGGACAGGTGACATATATGCTGATCCCTCTACATGGGAACAACTCAGACTGGATGAGACATGATACAACTTGTTGGCTACAGAGTCCTCATGACTTATTATGACATGCCATCCTGCCATATGGATAGACAGAGATTTCCATTACAATTTGGCTATGCAGTCCAAATGAACTCATAAAGTTAACATATGCCTTTTACCTGCTCAAATATAAAACAAAAAAATCGTCTTTAACTGACTTGTACACACTGCACATTCCATACTTGTGTTAATACAGATATGTGTTACCTTTAAAAGCTTGTGTGTTTTCAGAACAAACAGACCAGACACCAATGAAGACAAGTAGCCTAAGTGACTCAGCCTCTCAGAGTGCCTCTGTTGCCATTTCCCCAAAATTCTACACCCAAAGCAATTTCAAAGTTATGGTCCAGCCTCACAGACTACTCCAGCCAGACTTCAAATAAGCCGTATACTTTCCCGTCACACCAAGACTGGACAACAACCAGCTCTCCCAGGACTTGACCATCATCCCGATTTTCTCAGGGTCCCCCTAAAGATGTCGTTGCTCCTAGACAACAGGAAGCAATGTAGAGAAAATGACATCCACATTCCCAAGAGATGAGGTGGGTGGTTTTGGTCATTTGGTGGGTTATGGATGTTTGTCATCATTTGGGGGGTTAATTATAAGTCATTATTGGTCATGGTCAGAAAAAAGGAAAACAAAGGAGATTAGAGTCAGAGATCTCTTTTTGAAGGGAAAAAGAGGGGATATGGTATATAGAAATGATGGGATAAAAGGGTGGATTGTTGAGTCTGCTTTTAACAACCACTGGTCTCAAATATTTTACATTGGTATGCATTTTTGAATATTGCTACAAATTTAGGGTTATTTTTGTTATATTGTGCATATGTTTCTACTCTTGCTTAAGGTCTTGTGCCTATGCAGCTTCTTCAACAATGTAAAGTTCTAGTCCTTGAAAACTATTTAGGATAACAAAGAAATACAGGTTAGTATTCATCTGTAACAATCAAACTTGTAGTCATGTTGTATGTTTTCATAGGTCATACAGAGATATATTTTAGATAGGTGTTTCTTCAAACGCTTCAAAGACCTATACAATATGGCTTTTTTTTTTTTTTTTTTTTTTTTTTTTTTTTTTTTTGCTTCTGGACACAGGATTTCTTAGTGTAGCCCTGGCTGTCCTAGAACTTTCTCTGTTGTCCAGGCTGATTTTGAACTCAGAGAACTACCTGCCTCTGCTGCCCAAGTGCTGGGATCAAAGGTGGAGACATCACTGCTGGCTTTAGGATTTCTTTTGAATTTTGTGTGCATGTGTGTGTTGCACACATAAGTCTAGGAGCCCGCAGAGGCCCGATGTATTGTAGCTCCTGGATCTGGTATTACAGTGGTTGTAAGCCTCCCGATGTGAGCAATAAGCTACTCTACTAACCACCGAGCCATCTCACACACCCTTGTGTTTTTTTAATAAATCACAGTGGCCTGTTTCCAAACGACTGCAGCTTCATGCTCCCAGCTGTGCCATGTGAGGGCAGCAGCTTCAGCGCCCTCACCAGTTTCTAGTGCTCACCTTTTCACTGGGCTCAGCACAACAGAAAGAAAGCTGGAGAGGAAAGGGCTTTTTTACTGACACCTCCAGGTACAGCCCATCATCAAGGGAGTCAGAGCAGGGACCATGGAGGATGCTGCTTAGTCTGTTTTCTTATATAACCAAGGACCGCTTGCCCAGGGATGTCACCACCCCTAGTGGTCTATACCTTCCCACACGAACCATTAGTCAAGAAAATGTGCTACCCACCTACCTCAGGCAAAATGATGGAGACATTTTCTCAACGGAAGTTTCTCCTCTCAGATAATTCTAGCTAGTGTCAAATGGGAAGTATGTGGTTTATTTTGTTTTTAGGATAAGTTCTTGTGTAGCCCCAGCTAACCTTGAACTCACCACGAGTTCATCCAAGTGCTGAGATTACACACTGTGTGCTACCATGTCTGTTTAGTGTGGTATTGAGGATTAAAGTAGGCCAGTACTCTCCCAACTGGGCCAGATTCCTAGTTCATCAAATTACCGTCTTAGTTACTGTTCTGTTGTTGTGAAGACACAACATGACCAAGAAACTTAAAAAATAAAGTATTTAGTTGGGGGATTGCTTACAGTTTCAGAGGGTGAACCCATTATCATCACGGCAGGGTGTGGTGGGAGACAGACGTGGGATTGGAGCAGTACTGAGAGCTTACAACCTGATCTGCACATTGGAAGCAGAGAGAGGAGTGTGGGAGACAGGGAAAGGAGAGAGAGAGAACAGAGACTGGGCCTGGTCTTTGTTTGTTTTTGTTTTTTCAAGACAGGATTTCTCTCTGTAAAAGTCCTGGCTGTCCTAAAACTCACTCTGTAGACCAGATTGGCCTTGAACTCACAGAGACCGGCTTGTCTCTGCCTCCCGAGTTCTGGGATTCAAGGCGTGCCCCTGGCTTGGTCTTTTGAAACCTCAAAGCCCACATCCAGTGACACACTTCCTCCAACAGGGCCATACAACCAACTGGAAGCCAAGCATTCAAATATATGTACAATACTGTAGGGGCTGTTCCCATTCAATCCACCACAGTTCGATTTTAAAAATTACTGCTTGAGTTTATGACTTGTATTTTATAAAATTGTGAAATAAAATTTTGCTTGGGATTAGGACTTTCTCAAAATTCTGAAATGTCTCCCAGCCTTGTCCTCAGAGGCCCTCCACTTGCCAACTGCAACCGAAAATCACCAGGGTCCAAACCAATCCCAGAAGAAACAAGGGATCGCCGTTCATCCAGAACCCCCTGTATAGACTGCCCAGGCCAGAGCCCACTATAGCCTCAGGTGTCTCCAGCCCTGTGGAGTGCCGGGATCACCTTACACCTAGACATACACTGTTAATCCTCACAATTTCCCAGAGACAGACAAAAGTGTGAGACAAGCTCAGAGGGGTAAGCTGCTCGCCAGTGTCCTCTGTGGTGACTGATCTGGGATCCAAACACACACCCAAGAGGTAAGAACTCCCGTCACTGGTGACACAGCTGTCCTCATCTGTCACTCTCCAACCTCCCTACTCAGCACCCAAAGCGGTTCCCGCCATTCCCTGTGTCACAGAGTGCCTGCCACAATCCACACCCTGCTCTCCAGGAACCCTTCCCAGATCTACTCCCACAACACTTCACTGCAGGGTGTGGCTTGGTCCCCAGTGGTCATGTTCAGAGTGATGGAACCCCAAGAAGAAGAGTTCATGGCAAGAGAAATAAGTCATTGGGCATGGCCTCCACAAGGGACTGATTTTGGTCTCAGAGAGTGAGCTGTTTTCTCAAGAATGAGCTATGGTGTTGTGGAATAATTTTTTTGTACATGTGAAAATGTGTCATTCTGATTGGCTTAATAAAGATCTGAATGGCCAATAGCTAGGTAAGATTTTCAGACACACAGGATGCTGGGAAAAAGAAGGGGGAGTCGTCAGACAGACAGAGGAAGCAGCTTGGACAGTACAGAGTAAAGGTAATAGAGCCATGAGACTGAAAGTAGATTGATAAAAATGGGTTAATTTAAGTTGTAAGAGCTAGTTAGTAATAAGTCTAAGCTATCAGCAGAGTTTTTGTAATTAACAAGTTTCCATGTCATTATTGGGAGCCAGCGATGGCTCAGTGGTTAAGAATACTTGCTACTTTGTAGGGGACCAGGGCTAGTTTCCCAGCACCCACATGGTCTTCACAATTATCTATAACTCTAGTTCCAGGGGATCTGATGCCCCATTCTGGCCCCCACAGGCACCAGGCACACATGTGATACACATGATTTCAAAATACTCAAAAATAGAATAAATGCATTTTTAAAAGCTTGAGTTTGGTTGGAGATGTAGGTTCTGTCCCAGGAGATCTTTAGGACTATGCATTAGATAAACATCTTTTCTTCATAAAGACTCTGCTTTGGGTATTTTGTTAAAACAACAGGAAATGTACTAGGACACTGGGTAAGAGCAATACACCCTTCCTTCCAGGTTCTTCCTCCTTTTTTCTCCTCCTCTTCCTCCTTCTTTTTTTTTATTTATTAAAGATTTCTGTCTCTTCCCCACCGCCGCCTCCCCTTTCCCTCCCCCTCCCCCAATCAAGTCCTCCTCCCTCGTCAGCCCAAAGAGCAATCAGGGTTCCCTGCCCTGTGTGAAGTCCAAGGACCACCCACCTCCATCCAGGTCTAGTAAGGTGAGCATCCAAACTGCCTAGGTTCCCACAAAGCCAATAAGTGCAGTAGGATCAAAAACCCATTGCCATTGTTCTTGAGTTCTCAGTAGTCGTCATTGTCCACTATGTTCAGCGAGACTGGTTTTAACCCAGCTTTTTCAGAGCCAGGCCAGCTGGCCTTGGTGAGTTCCTGATAGAACATCCCCATTGTCTCAGTGTGTGGGTGCACCCCTCGCGGTCCTGAGTTCCTTGCTTGTGCTCTCTCTCCTTCTGCTCCTGATTTGGACCTTGAGATTTCAGTCCGGTGCTCCAATGTGGGTCTCTGTCTCTGTCTCCTTTCATCGCCTGATTAAGGTTAATATTCAGGAGGATGCCTATATGTTTTTCTTTGGGTTCTCCTTGTTTTGTAGCTTTTTGACACAGGGTTTCTCTGTGTGGTCCTGGCAGTCCTAGAACTTGCTCTGTAAACCAGGCTGTCCTCAAGGTCAGAGATTCACCTGCCTCCCAAGTGCAAGGATTATACTTGCACCATGGCAACCAGCCCTTCCTTCTAGCAGCTTCTTCTTCTTCTTCTTCTTCTTCTTCTTCTTCTTCTTCTTCTTCTTCTTCTTCTTCTTCTTCTTCTTCTTCTTCTTCTTCTTCTTCTTCTTCTTCTTCTTCTTCTTCTTCTTCTTCTTCTTCTTCTTCTTCTTCTTCTTCTTCTTTTGTTTTGTTTTTCGAGACAGGGTTTCTCTGTAGCTTTGGTGCCTGTCCCGGAACTAGCTCTTATAGATCAGGCTGGCCTCGAACTCCCAGAGATCCACCTGCCTCTGCCTCCCGAGTGCTGGGATTAAAGGCGTGCGCCACCACCTCCCGGCTCCTTCTAGCTTCTTATAGGGAAAACAATGTGGTTGTTTGACAAACGTCCCCGCTTTTCCACCCAGATGTCCCCATATTCAGCTATGAAAACGTTGGGGCTGGAGAGATGGCTCAGTTGTTAAGAGCACTGACTGCTCTTCCAGAGGTCCTGAGTTCAATTCCCAGCAACCACATGGTGGCTCACAACCACCTATGATGAGATCTGGTGCCCTCTTCTGGCCTACAGGCAGGATACTGTATACATACATGAATAAATCTTAAAAGAAGAAAATGTACAGGATGGTGGCTTACCCAGCGATTCTACCCAATCCTTCCTTAAAGAAGGAGAATTCCTTAGGGTGCTGGGGTGGGTCACTACGGGTGGGTTCAGGGCTGGGGGCGTGCCCAGCACATTCAGCTGGCCTGGGGATCTGTTTTTTTTGTTTGTTTGTTTTGTTTTCCCTGGAACTAATGGGAAAAGGGAAATCTTCCAATCCCACTGAAATTGTTAATCTTGTTCCAGAGAAAGAAACAAACAAAGGACCCTGGAGTCAACTGTTCCTGAAGCTGGTAGATTTCAATGGCAAACTTTATATATATAATCTAGGTTGTCTGATATAGGCAACTAGATGACGCTGCCGGACAGAGCAAACTGCAAAAGCTGAGTTCCTCTCTGGTCAGGTTCAATCTTCCCTACTTCCCGAGTGTTTGCTGTCTGGGTATCTGGTCCACTCTCGTTCCAGGAGGTCCAGATTCCCGCAGAGGCTGGCACAGGCTCCAGGTAGCGGCTGAGCCGAAAAAGCCTAGGTTCCCGTTTGTGGAGCCCATAGCTCAGCAAGAAAATAAAAACCTTGAGCAGACACCTTAGAGTCACAGTGATAACGAAGGACTTCCCAGTTCGAGGCCATGGTATGGTTCTCCTTCCCACCAAGTTGTTTTCCAAACTCCGTATGGAAAGTGAAAGGCAGGGTTCTGCCAGTGCAGGCCTGGTGCGCCACCATGGAAACACTGGCCCTGTATGGGGGGGTTGGGTGGGCTGGGTTTCCAGGAAGGGCTTGGGCAGGAAGCCAGGCAGGAAGGGGCTGGGAGTTCCTGGAAGGACAGCCCAGAGGCTTGGGAGCCTCCACACCAGCAGCTGGCCTCCCCTTCCCGACCTGGGGAACCCGCCACACTTCCTGGCACATGCCGGGCAGAGGGCAGAGTTGGTGCTGAGGCCCATTGCTTGCAGGCCTTGAGGGTAGAGCTGTGGACAGGCCTGGGAGGAGAGACAGCCACCAGGAGACCGTCACCAGGCAGACTGTGGTGGAGGGTTACTCTTCCCGGGCCCATGCAGGAAGATTGCCGTTGTCTAACTCCAGCTTGAAGTTTATAGAGTTTCAGGTCAGCCTGGGCTACAAAGTAAGACCCTATCAAAAACCAGAACAACACAACCTAATATTTTCAACAGTATGTGATCTGTCAGGCCCTCTGTGTGGCTCAGGAGGATCCCTCTGTGGGTAGCTGAGCTCTGTTCTCTCTAGAAGTTACCCTTCTACAGCAGCTAAAATTCAGGGGATAGGGGACAGGGAGACCACAGAGGAGAGAATGGAGGGGTGCTAAGGGCGTGGTTGGCAGGAAGATGTTGGGCACAAAGTACCATGAACAGCTGGGGACAGACCAACCACCCCGTGGGTGCCTCCCAGACTTCTGTGTCACATGGAAAACACCAGGAGAAAAATAAACAAGGGACTGGAGATCTAGTTCATCAGCTAGGAACACTTGATGCTATTCCAGAGGGCCCAGTTTGACTCCCAGCACCCACATGGTGGCTCAAAATCACCTGTAACTCTAGTCATATGGGACTGATGCCCTCTTCTGGCTTCTGTAGGTACTGCATGCACATGGTGCACAAACATACAGGCAGAACACCCACTACACATAAAAATAAAGGGGAGAAAAGAACAAACAAACAAGAGTGCAAGGGGCACACTGAGAGCAGACACTTCCAGCCTTCTACTCTGCCGTCTGCATGGTCCAGGTGGCTCATCAAAGCAACTGAGGGGGAAGAGATGGGAAGGTTACAGGCTCGTCACACAGCCATGTCCACTGCAGGGATGCTGAGGGAGCCTCTCCAGGGTGGTCAGAACCTAGCCTGATCTCTTCCTGTGAATGGTGGGGATATGAGGGCAGCTAGCACACACCTGAACTTTGAAGTCCTGAGCGCACACACAGGAGTCAAGCCTCACCAACCTCCCAGGCTACCATCCCCAGCTTTGATGATGAAAGAACAGGGCCTGGTTCTCAGTGCATCATCAGGAGGTGCTATGCAACCTTTGGAAGTGGGACTGTGAGAATCCCTAGATCACTAGAGACCTTGGAGTTTCACTCACTTGTACAGTGGTATGTTGTGTTTTAATAAATAAAGCTTGCCTAAAGATGAGAGAGCAAAACAGCCCCGCTGCACAGCCTTGTAGACCAGGCAGTGGTGACTCACACCTTTAATCCCAGTAGCCACACTTGTTTGCCATAGAAACCGGGCAGGAGTGGTGCACGCCCTTAATCCCAGCCCCAGAGAGGAATATAAAATGGGAGGAGACAGCTCTCAGTCTCATTCTGAGAGTCCTGGAGGCAGGACCACCATTTTGGACTGAGGTAGAGGTAAGAGCCAGTGGCTGGCTGCTTTGCTTTTCTGACCTTCAGGTTGACCCCAATATCCATCTCTAGGTTTTTATTAACCGTGCTACACACATGTCCTCTGGAGAGATCTCATAAGGGGGTAATAGGAAGACGCCCAGCTCCACCCAGCGCCTGCCTCCCAGCTTCCAGAGGAAAAGCTGACCCTTGACACACAGCCTACGCTGTACCTTTCTTCCCTAAGTTGCTGGTTCTTGGGGTTTTGCTACAGTAACAAAGAGCTGGTTACTTAAAGCCTCTGGCCTCAAGTCCCCTCCAGATCCCTCCCAGGCTAGCCCCGGTCATGGTGAGCCTTCAGAGAGACTGTCATCTCTGCCTGCTTTTCACAGCTGACACTGAGCGATTCACAAGTTTGGTCGTCTCCCTTTGTCTGTCCATCCATTCATTATTCATGCCCTGGACCCTCCAGGCCTCATATAACGGATCATATGGGAACAAATGCCATCCCAGTTTGTCTTATGGGGTCAGATGTCAGGGCTTCGACAGATAATGTCCTTAGAAATATTTGACTCTGGAAGAAAAGAGTTCAGGACAAACAGGGAAGTCTTTATAAGGGTGGACTCCGTAGAAGGACAGATGCAAGCTCAGACTGGTTTGGTGTCCCCAGCTAATCCCCTGGATTCACCCACACCTGAAGCAAGCCTTGGGGAGTGCTTGGGTCTCTGTCACCTACGACCTGAGTGCTCCACAGACAAGGCATTTAGAAGTGGGCCCAAAGATGACAAGCCGTGAGGGAGAACAGAAAAGCTGGACATGCACTGGGCACAGTCACCCCCTTCTGGCTGCAGTGAGCCGGCGTCCCGACATCTCCAACAGAAATTTTCCAGTCACAGACTGAGAGATCCATGTTTCTGAGAGCTCAGCCGTGAGTGTGGCCAGCAGGTGGAGGCCAGGTCCGTCCCCACAGCTCCTGAGGAAAACAAAGAGCGCTGTCATTCTGAACCAGCTGAGGTTGGGCTACCTTGTGCTGAGTCTCATCATAATCCACAGCACAGGCCTGGAGCCACCACGCCCTCCCTCCCAGGTGCACAGCAGCCCCACATGTTTGCTGGGTTTTGTTCACCACTTCTGCCCCGCGTTCCAGGGGAGCATGGCACACGACTGGAGAGACACAGCTCAGTGGCCGGCTGGACTGGCCTCCAGACAAAGAAATTCCCTAGCTGATGTCTGTTGGGAGGGGTGGGGAGATAGGACTGGAATAAAAGAGGATGGTGGTCAGGGAAGACTTCTTAGGGAAGGGGTAAGTCCAGCTTGATGGAAATGGATTTTCAGGCCAAAACTTGATTCATCTCTGGTCAGCATGGCTGCAGGTTCTTCGTGAGACTGATGAGCAGAACCCTGGGCAGAGTCGGGGGAGAGGTCAGGGTGGAGAAGGGATGGGGGCTACGGGAGCTCCCAGCTAACCAAGCCCATGCTTCATCAGCATGGCAACTGTCTGGGATCACTAATGAGGCCCTTGCCATTAACATGGCCAAGGTTGAGTGTCGGGTTCAAACTTGGGTGACCTGTGTTCTGTTCCCTGGGAGGCTGGGCCCACACACGTGCCATCAGGAGTCACAGAGCACAGAAAATAAGTCCCAAGGGGAGAGCAGAATCAAGCAAGCATGGTGTCCCGCTGTTGAGGGAAGAGAAGGCAGGGGTCAAGGAGGAAACTTCAGAGACCCCACCCCACAACACATTCCAGGTCAATTGCTCTCCAATCAGGCAACAGAGCCTGGCCTGACTGGCTCAGCTCTATAGACTGATGGGCAGTGGAAATCTGGACACATTTTGCCCAGGTCAAGAGACACCTAAACACCATTCCTTCTGCTCAGCTCAGTTCCCTCTCTTGGCTCACTTCTATGGTGGCTTCGCTTTCCTCCTAGGACAAGATAGCTGCAGCAGCCCCAGTCCTCATGTTTCCTCAGCCAGGAGGCCATCAGTAACAGGGATGTCTTTGGTTAACCTTGTCTCTAAACGTGTGGCTATGAGCAGGACAAGCCTGGGCATGGACCAGCTATGACAACAATGACCTCTAGAGCCAAATGGGGATCAGGCCAGTCAAATCTTATTGTTCAGTGTAGGCTAAGGGTGGTTAGGCTCCCAGCCGGGGGAGTCAGGAGGAGTTAGAAAGAGAAGAGATGAATGGTGGTCCATCAAGGGCTTACAACTGAGGCCTTAGAGACACAGTACCACAGTATTGCTGGCAATACCTCAGGAGTCCTCAAGCCCATCCTGCCAGCCTACAGAACCTCCCACAGGCAGCATATGCGTCCTCATAACTGTCCCTGACCGGGCCTATCCACAGCCACAGCTGTGGGGGTGCTACTGTGAACTCCTGGACTCTCAGTAGACGTGCCTCAGGAAAAGACAGCGGCCGTGCGATCCCCTTGAGGTGGGCCAGGCGACTTGATGTCTGTCCACAACTCCAGAACTTGGAAGGATAAGGCAGGAAGGTTCTGCACATGTTTGAAACCAACCTGGGCTGAGACCCTGGTTCAAAGAAACAGAAAAGTAAATGAACATATCGAGTTCTGAGGCAGGAGCATGCTGTGAAAAGGCCCTGAAGCAGGTGTGTTTGCTGTGCAAAGGTGGTGTAGGAGGTCCTTCTGTATTTGTATTGCTTTCATTGGTTGAATAAAAAAACTGCCTTGGCCTTTTGATAGGGCCAAGCACTTAGGTGGGTGGAGTAGACAGAACAGGATGCTAGGAAGAAGGAAAGTGTGGCAGACGCCATGATTCTCCTGCCAGAGACTGATGCTGGTTAGGATCTTTCCTGCTAAGCCACGACCTCATGGTCCTACACAGATTACTAGATATGGGTTAAAGCAAGATGTGAGAGTTGGCCAAGAAGAGGCTAGATATAATGGGCCAGGCAATAATTTAATTAATATGGTTTTCTGTGTGGTTATTCCGGGGCTAAGTTAGCGGGCGGCAGGACACAGCCCGCTCTTTCTTCCTACAATGAAAGGCCCCAGGCAGGTGTGTGCTGTGCACAGGCCCCGAGGCAGTTACATGTGATAGGTTCGGGATGTGGGGAGCTGATGCCCAGTGGAAGGTGGAGGGTACTCAGCTTTCCCCTAGGCTACATGGGACCCTGGAAAGGTGGATCAGAAGGGGATTCTGGCCATATAGTATCCTACTGGCTGAAAAGAAAGTCTGGGGAGCACCTGGAGTGAGGGGGCAGGGAGTCTGAGACCTGTGCAGTTACATTCAGGAGGGAAGATGGAGTAGTTACAAGGGTGATTAGTATGGAACATCACTGTGGCCCTGTAGTGGCTGTACAGCCCAGAAGACAGCCCTGGTTCCCACAACCCAACCTCGTGTTGATGGAGTTTTGGGGTCTTGTGCCTGGCCACTTGAGGATGGGCCCCTCCTGGGCACCCAGCTGTTGTCTGGCTTCTCAGGGCCACAGAGGAGGAGGACCAGCAGATGCGATGTTCAGGAAGGAAGCTCTCGCCGTAACAGTCCCAAGTCGGGCACCAGGAAGCTGCCCTCGTGCCCTCACTGGCTGTGGTCCAGGAAAAGCCAGAGGAGAACAGGAAGGGAAGAGGGGAGTCGAGCGTGGAAGCAGCTGTGGAATTAGGGGTAGCTGAGTCAGGGGTCCACACAGCCTTCGGCTCCACAGTGTGAGCCTGCCGGTGGGGCTGTGGCTGGCAGTGTGCCTAGCACCACAATGCACTGCGGGCCGGAATTCCTGCAGAACGCTTTGTTCTGAGGCAGCCCTCAAGTTCTGGGGACCTGCACGGGGTGGGTGGCAGCCAGAGCAAGATCTCGGGAAGTCCCTGGAGGGTCCAAGCTGGGCACTGCCCCATGGTGCTGCCCCCACCCTCCCCTGGGCACCTCCACCCACGGCGCCACTACATCTCCCAGGCCCGCCACCCTGGAGCCGTGGAGACACTGAACCTATCCAGCTGGATAGGCTGTGTGGACTGAAGTTACACATAGCCCCCCAGTTTCCTGTGACAATACCCACACCACAACCAAAACCACAGCCTGTGCTTTCTGACCCTATCCAGCATACATGCCCTGGAGCCAGCTGATGGGCAACACACTGGCTGTTGTCACATGGGTCCCCCAGGAGAACCAGACTCCAGCTGGCTGGGTGACATCCCGAGAATGACCTAACTTCTCCCGTCTTTAATTCCCTCTGCTTTGCAGCAGGCCTCAAGGAAAGGCGTCTGTGAGAACTGACCAACTGTGATTTCCAGAAGAGTCTGGAAGAAGGCGCATGACTTTCACTAGCAAGCTTTGGGGTGCTTTGATTTGTCAGCAGTATTTAAGACAAGCGCCGTCTCTTTTCTGCACTGGCATTGTTCTGAACTTCACCTGTGGGAAGCGCGGGCCACTGGTCAGGTCCATTCTTTACCAAAGGAGTCTGAGGAGGGGAGAGACAAATGCTCAGGCTACAGTGCTGTGGAATGCCTGGTATTCAGCCTGGAGGCCTGGCCCAGGTCCACTTCCACAGCACTACAGCCCACGCAGAGACTGCGGGCCCAGGGCTGATCTCCCCAGTCAAACCTGAGCAGGGAGGCCGGAGTCCAGAGGAAAAAAGCTGACTTTACAGGCCTCCCAGGGGCTAGGGTGTGTGTGTGTGTGTGTGTGTGTGTGTGTGTGTGTGTGCTTATAGACTTCTGTGTTATTGTGTGTGTTTGTGGTGTGGTATGGGATATATATACAAGAGAAGCTGGAAAAGTATGTCTGTGTAAATGTGTACTGTGTGTGAAACTGATAGTGTCTATGTGAGTGTCCAGTATTGTATGTATGTGTGAAGGCATGTGTGGTGTGTATGTGGTGTCGTGCACGTTTGTGATATTGTGTGATGTTGTATATGTGCCTAGGGTGTGTGTGTGTGTGTGTGAAGGCATGTGTGGTATGTGGTGTCGTGCACATGTGTGGTATTGTGTGGCATTGTATATGTGCCTAGGGTGTGTGTGGGTGTGTGGTATAGCGTATGTACATGTAAAGACACATGTGGCTTGTGTGTTTGAGTGTGTGCTAGTGAGTATGCCCATGTTCCAGGGGTGTCTGAGTAGAGCTGGTGAGCTCACAGTGTCTGAGGTGCCATGACAGAACCCATCACTGTGCAACTGATCAGAACTCAGCCGTTTTCCTAACCCTAGCTGCATGGCATGGCTGCCACCTCCAGATGTCCTGGAGCTTCTGTAGGCCTCAGGAAGCAGGTGCTTCTGGAATACTTCCTGCTAGCAGACTGTAGTAAGCGGGCAAGGTCGCCAGGCTCTTGATTACTGCCCCTGGAGCCCAGCTGCATCTAGCTGGCTGGAAGCCCACGACCACTGGCCACAAAGCCAGTCTCAATATGGACAGTCCCAGAGCCCCACCATCCCCACCTTCCCCAGCCTGCAGTGTCTCTCTAGGCAGTGCCCCTAGCTAAACAGTCCGGCATGCTGTGCACCCTTGGAATTCTGTCAGGAAGGTTCTGAGCCATCTGATTTGCAGAACTGTTGCAATTGGTCTCTGAGGAGTTGAAGGGATCATAGACTCCCCCAGCTGAGACTACTAAGAGCAGCCTCTGTGCTCCTTACATCCATCTCTGCATCTCACACCCCCTTCTGCACCGTACACCCCCTCTGTCACCGTACACCCCTCTCTGCACCGTACACCCCCTTTGTGCACATACACCCCCTCTCTATGCACTGTACACCCCGTCTTTGCACCATACACCCCCTCTCTGCACCGTATACCCCGTCTCTGCACCATACACCCCTCTCTGCACCATATACCCCCTCTCTGTGCACTGTACACCCCGTCTCTGCACCGT
>NW_026068039.1:3183734-3245887 GCF_014885135.2 Alexandromys fortis | reverse complement strand
TCTCTGCACCGTACACCCCGTCTCTGCACCGTACACCCCGTCTCTGCACCATACACCCCCTCTCTGCATCTACACCCTCCGCTACATCTTGCAGTGCCCCCTCCACCAAGCCAATAGAGGACACTGGCAACTCCCAGGTCAGAAGGGGTGTGCAGACTGAGATGTTTTAGGAGGGTCTTCAGGGTTGCCTTGTGATAGAGTTGGGTTACATTGAGGACAATGTCCCTTCAAAGGAATAAACTATGGGCTGGGACACTGATTGGTGGTAGAGTCCTTGCCTAGCATGTTCGAGGCCTGGGAGGGGGCACCATTCTAGCACCTCCAAGACAAAAACAAACAAACCAGGATGAGTAAAATGACCCAACTTTTCCAGGGGTGTCTGGCTCAAATGTTCACTCTTCCTTTACATAATCGAAGATGTTGGGGTAGAGCAATTTGAGTCCCCCACTGACCACTTTCACACACTTCCTTGTGCCCACGGCCTTGAAATGAACATCAAGCACCTGGTTCAGACAGGCATGGTGTCTCCAGACTTTGAACATTCCACAGAAGCTTCTAGAAGCTACACAGCAGCCATAGTAGCTACGGCACAACTCTGCCCTATCCCAGCAGTAACTGCTTCAAACCGTTTGGACCCTTTTCTCTTAACCTTTTCGAATCACAAGCCTCCATGAACTCCTGGGGCCACTTTTTCCAGGCCTGGTGGGAAGCACCTCCCCTGTGATTGGTACAAACACAATTCTTCATTTGCATGAGGCTGAACTGTGATTGGTGCTAATCTACCTTCATTGCAGGCAGGCTGTCGGGGATCAAACCCCTCTACCACGCCCATTCTGGGCACTAAGTGATTGGTCTACTCTGTCTCCTGCCTGCCTGATATTCCGTCCTTAGGCCTGACCAATGCCTCTGAGTCTTTGGCTTTTCCTGTTAGCTTCGAGACAGTAAAATAGCAGACATACCCACAGGTGCCAACAAAAGTGACCAGAGGAAAGCTCTAGTTTCTGGTACCCAAAAGCTTCCTGTATCCAAGGGACCCAGATGTCCTACAGCCTACACAGTAGGGATCCCATCCAGAGTGCCCAGGCCACCAGGCTGACTGACAGGCCAGGCTAGCATTCAGGGAGGGCCCTAACAGAGATCTGTGCTCACCTGACCATGGTTTCTGAAGCTTTGCTGTCGCCCCGCAGCCCCTAGGGGGCGTTTTAACAAATAGTTCCCATGTTTTACAAACACTGGAACTCAGTTTGCAGCGGGAAACTGCAAGCCTCGTTCTGCCCTTTGCACACCGTGCTTACAGCCAGGGCAGCTCACCAGTTCCCTTGTGTGTGTGTGTGTGGGGGGTGTCCAGTCTCCCCGTTTTACAGATGAAGAGTCTGGCAGGAAAGAAGAAAGAGTTTCCGCATCCACACAGTGAGAAGTGACCTATTTATTGCCTGGAAATGGTTAAAGCAGCGCTTCTCAACCTGTAGGTCACAACCCTTTGTGAGTCAAATGACCCCTCCACGGGGGTGGCCTAAGACCCCCGGAAAACAGAGATTTACACTAAGATTCATAATGGTAGCAGAATTACAGTGATGAAGTGGGAAAGAAAATAATTCCATGGTTTGGGGCTCCACCACACGAGGAACTGTACTGAAGGGTTGTGGCATCAGGAAGGCGGAGAACCACTGGGTTCTAGCGTCTCTTAAGTGTGTGACAGCTTGCAACAAAGGAACTCTTAAGGGTTTGGTGGCAGGGACCTCAGAGAGGGGGCACAGCTCCTACTACCCCCCAAACAGCCCAGCAACTGTTTTTGCTTTCTATTAGATCTCTATAAATAATTCGGTTACTATTGATTTAGTTCATATCTGAGCTCTAATTAATCTTTTTCTCTGGTGATGATTATTTCTTTGCCTTTAATAAAAAGAAAGAAACTTTCAAGTTTTAGGTGTTCTGTTGAATCTAGAGCTTAGTCACCATGGCAACATATTTACTTTGAAACATTGCAAACAAATACCTTAGGAGTGCCCCCTTCTAATCTTTACTCGTCATTGCGAGAGTGCCGTGTAAGGGAATAAGGACTCTTGTAAATTTCTTGTTTGCATGGGGGACAGCATCTGAATTCTAGCTCTGAAGAAGGTGCTGGGTTGTTGTCATGAGCGTGACTAAACACAGTATAATGATGGAAAGACAACAAAAATAACTCTATGATTTCTCACCTCCTCACGGCAGTGAAGTCTTAGCTGGGAAAACCTGACCCCCTCTTCCTCTTCCCTCTCCACTCTCACTTGCTGCCACCCTGTAATATTTGGAGAGCATTGACATTATGAATGTGAACAAAGAAATACTTTCTTTAGCCCACATACCCTTATATTTAAAAATGGGATGATGTTGTAAAGTGCTTATATAATACAATAATATTGCCAAAAGCAAAAACAAAATAGAGTCCGCATGGAGGGGACAGTAACCATTCTGTTGAATGGCTCTAACCACATGTCGAGGTGGACACAGCCACGGCATCCTACCAACAATCTTCCCACAGGCTTCTTATAACAGAATGTGCATGTACACACATACATGTACACATGCATTCGTATACGCACACATGGATGCACGTGTGCTTGTGTGCACACATACATGTACACTCACACACACTGGTTTGCTTGCTTGTTTGTTTTCCAGTCCAGCTTCTTGGTCCTTGGCTCCTGGACACTTGTTGAAGAGGCAGATTGTGCCTAAGGCCTACCAGAGACAGACCCTTGGCAGACCTGCCACAGACAAGGAGTCTCGCTGCTCGGAGAGAGGCTTCTCCTGCCCTTGCCTCTGGGAGCTGCATCAGCTGAAGAGGGAGCCTTGTTTCAGCCTTTGACGCCCACCAGAGGCTGAAGAGCTGCAGCCTTGCTCCTCCAGCTCTCTGAGAGCTTAGCTCCATGATACTCGGAACCTCCGTTGGTCAGCATCTTGCTGCCACTAAAGGCTCTAGAAACCTACCTGTTTGGATTGACTGCCATGTGGCAAATGAAACTCTGCCTTCGGGCCAGAGAGACTGATCAGCAGTTAAGAGCACGTGCTGCTCTTGGAGAAGACCCAGGTTCTGTTCTCAGCACCCGCATGGTTGCTCACAATCACCTGTAACTCCAGTTCCAGGAGATACGATGTCCTCTTCTGGCCTCTCCTAGCTCCTGTGTGCTGGTGGTACACATAACCTCACACAGGCACATTCACACACTCAAACACACACGTGTACACATAACCCCACACAGACACACTCAAACACACACGTGTACACATAACCCCACACAGACACACTCACACACTCAAACACACACATGGGCACATAAATAAAACAAAATCTTAGAAAAAAAAAAACTTCTCCTTGTGTGGTTTTTCTTTGCTTTCTGCCCACTCTGTTCTTGGAAGGAGGGTGAGATAAAAACCTAATTGGAGAACCAACTGTCTCAAAGATACAGTCAACAGGGAGAAGTGGTTGGGAGGGGCTCAGTGGAACAGTGCCTTGACCTAGCATGGTGATAGTTCAGCAAGCAAAGGCATTTGCTGGCAAGACTGAAGACCTGAGTTTGATCCCTGAGCCCCACGTGAAAGGAGAGGGCAATTGTCCTCTGACCTCCACCTAGGTGCTGTGGCATGTGTATACCCATACACACACGTGAGTTCACACATGCACACACATAAACAAATGTAAGTTTAAAAACAAAACTCCCTGCCAGGTGGTGGTGACACACACCTTTAATCCCAGCGCTCGGGAGGCAGAGACAGGAAGGTCTCTGAGTTTGAGGCCAGCCTGGTCTACAAAAGTGAGTTCTAGGGGCTGGAGAGATGGCTCAGTGGTTAAGAGCATTGCCTGCTCTTCCAAAGGTCCTGAGTTCAATTCCCGGCAACCACATGGTGGCTCACAACCATCTGTAATGAAATCTGGTGCCCTCTTCTGGCCTGCAGATATACAGATATGCAGAATATTGTACATACAATAAATAAATAAATAAATAAATAAATAAATAAGATTGTTAAAAAAAAAAAAAAAGTGAGTTCCAGGAAAGCCAGGGCTATACAGAGAAACCCTGTCTCAGAAAACAAAACAAAACAAAAACAAACAAACAAACCCCTCTCTTCCAGAATGGAGCATCTGGAATGTGGTGAGAATTGGAAGAATCTATAAATAAAGGCTAATGCAAAATTTTGTACACACACACACACACACACAGCAGGCTCTGAAAGGCCATCACTACCACTAAATCCTTGAGCTTGTGACAAATGAAAATGTGACAGTAACATGGTGACCCAGTGACCTTACATCCCAGTTTGAGGGGCCGTGCTTCATAGGAAACGCACGCCCTGCCACATATTATCCCTTTAACAGTGGAGCCATTTGTTTGCCAGTCAGATCTCTCTCTCAGACATGAAGAAAGGATTCTGAAGATGCGCTCTGAGACCCAGCATCCCCGCCACTGCCTCTCCCTTACCCCTGAGACCGCATCACCCTCTCTCCACCCTCCAGTCCTACCAAAGGGCACAGCTCTTCGGCAGCTGGAGCCCCTGGCTCTTGGGAGAGATTTGGCCAGCAGTTCCATGGCCTCTTACACTCGGTCTCGTTCATGCACTCTCTTTTTGGATGCAATTCTTCTGACCCATTTCCCATCGATATAAACAGTGTCTCTAGCTCTAGTCACAATGAGCAGAGCAATTTTGCATCGGAGTTACTCTCTGGGAATCTTGAGTGACTTCCTGTTAAGAATCCGGAAAGAAGAGGTCAGAGGTCAGTCACTGGCCGGAAGTCACCGCCTTGGTTATGGGATGAGGGTAGAACTGCCACGCTTGACTTCTGTATGCTTCGTCTCTGTGTTGACCTTCCAGTCACGTTGCCTTGTGTCACTCATGAGCGCTAGGATCCGGGGCCTTGTGGGTGCCACAGGTGCCTGCAGAAGCTCAGCGGATGATATGGGCAAGAGCAAAGGGTACGTTTCAAGTATCCGAGCCCACAAGTGCGTTAGGATCTCAGCCAGACTGCACTGGGCATCCTGGCTTTGCTGCCAATTGCAGAGGGGACGCACTGGACGTGGGCGCTTGTCCAGCCAGCCAGCCTGCACGCCTGCAGCTTCGATCTCTCTTGAGCAAGTCCCTGGCAGTCAGACAGACTAGGTGGAACCCTGGATCTGCTGCTGACCTGCTGGAGGGGCTCTGGGGTGAGTCACTCGCCTCCCTTTGTCCTCTGTGCCCCGGAGACAGGGAAACTCTGTCCAGGGCTGTGGGATGACGTGAATTATTACCTCTAAAATTACTGAAACAAAGCCTGGCCCAGAACGGACACTCAACAAATGTCAGCTGTTGTGAGCGGAAAAGGGGAACTGGGAGCAACTCAAAAGCAGGTGGGAAGAATCTGTCTGGGGCCGGCCCCACACACGACAAGACCCCCCCAGCTTCCAATGTCACTGTGACCTTGTACCAGGGAGGTACCAACCTATTTTGGAGTTGAAGATCCTGGCCCTCAGGAATTGTGATCGGGCAGCTGGAGGTGATGGAGCCAGTCTCTCCCCAGACTTACTCCCCACCACAGCATTGACTGGCACCATGAGCTCCTTGTGGAGGCCAGAAAATGAAAATTTCCCCACCTTAGCTTAAATGCCTGGGCTGCAGCCAAGCTGGGATTCAAACACAGAGTCTCCTGGTTTCAATGCCCCTTGCTGGGACATCTAAATATGGTGATACATGCTTTTAATTCCAGCACTCAGGAGGCAGAGGCAGGCAGATCTCTGAGTTCTAAGCCAGCTAGGGCTACATAGCAAGACCCTTTTTTTTAAATAAATAAATTAATTAAATTAAAAGCCCTTTTGGCACGAGTTTAATTTACTTTCTGACTAGTTCACTGCCCCGTCTGCTTTGCAGAATGAGACAGCCTGTGTTCGACTGAGCTGCAAGGGTGCTCCTGTCCCAACCCCATCTTGCCTGACTCCATACCCTCTGGACCAGGACTATCTGCCAGGCCCCACCCCCGGTGCTAAAGAGATGCGGGGCCAGAAACCCCTCTAATCACACAGAAGACTACCACCTGCACCTCCTGGGCCGTGTGCTTCGTCTGAGTCACACGGGTTTGCCATCCCATGATGTAATGACAGTAAGACAGTGTTTCCCGTGTTGAGTCTGGTGTGTGGTGGGGTCCCTTACACAGTGCTGACTTTTTGTTGCAGAATAGGTACACTGCACTAGACACAATGTTTCGGGGTTTTAAAAATGCCTCATCTCATAGATCTGCAAGACGGCTCAGCAGGTAAAGGTGCCACCAAACTAACAGCCTGCACCTAACTCAAGGGACTCTGGAATAAGAAGTTGTTCTTGGACCTCCACATAAGCGCTGTGGTATGAGCATACAACACCCTAGACCATACACGCACACATGTGAACACACTCTTGAACACACACACACATAAATAATAAGTAAGTTTTTTTAATTAAAAAAAATACATCATCTCATTAAGAGCCTGAAACTACCTCCTGTTCATCCCCGCCCTATCCCAACAAAGACAGGAAGTTCTCAATTTACCAACGAATTGTGTCACTAAGATTCCTTTGTGAGGTCGCTGCTCGGCCGATGGAAATGGTTCCTACATAAACAAGGCTATAAATGGACCTGGTGCCCCGGGAGCCCCTCAAGCCTGGCCCCTTTTCAGTCCGTGTACCCCACCCAGGAGCCCAGGAGAGCAGACCCATGGCCTTCAACAACCCAGGAGGCAGAGATTGACTCTTGCTTGGTGCTGGCTGCTTGAGGAAGCGGCAGTCAGAACCTAACAGCTTTCTGTACCGTGGCAGGGATATCTGGGGCCTGGCCTCAAAGCTGTCTTGTGCACTGTGAGAACCAGACAGTCCAGGAGACCCACCGAAGGCCACACCTCGTGTGATGCTGAACCTTTGAGAGCCGGCCCACAGAAGCCAGGCCACAGGCAGAAGCCATACCCTCACCAGCAGACTACAGCACACTGAGGGTTCCACGGGAGAAGGGGAGCACCCTTCCTCCTGAACGACGGCGAACTTCAGAGAAACTACATGGGTCAAGAACTTGGTCCAGCCTCCAGCACATAGTAGGTGTTCAGTAAATAGAAGTCCCACAGGGTTCGTGCTGAAGGGAAAGAGGCCAAGGACAGGAGGTTCTGCTGCTGGGCCTGGCAGAGCAACTAACCAGAGAGACTTCCCGGTCCTAGGCCCTGCCCAGTGTCTGTCTCACTGAGAGTGGAGGAGAGAGGCAGAAACTTGGGATTGTGAACTGGGGTGAGACACTCTTCCAGGACAGCCCCAAATCTTCTGAGAACATGAGGCCAGGTGCTGCTGAGGTTGTGAGAATATTCAGGAGCCTTCAAATTAAATAAGGCTGGTGTCCCTGTGCCAGCTCACACACACACACACACACACACACACACACACACACACACACACACACACCAACTCCGGGAACAGGTGAGGACCGTGTTGGTTACTGCTTCCTCTTCTCTCATTGAAAGATGGCGGTACTAAGATCTTGGTTGTCTCAGCCCTGGACTCATGGCGCCTGCCAGGATATTTGGGACTAGAGAGCATCTTACCTAAGCTGTTGAATCCAAACTTGGTGAGGCCCCCAGTCCTCTCTGAACACCCAAACTGCTGAGGCACCACGCTAGCAAAAGGTGTCCCGTCAACATCAGTGACTTCCCAGCCAGCTACTGTGTACTGCTGTGCCTGCCAGCAGGTCATGCCGCTTCTCAGGGCTGTGCTTTTGCAACTGTGAGCTGCCCACAGAACTCACCTCGTGCATGAGTTATTTTTCAGATCAGCAATAAATGGTGTATGTAAGTGCCTGACTCTTGGCAGATGTTCATGGAGTGGTACTGTGGTTAGCTAAGATGCCAGAACCAGAGCCAACGCTTCAGACCATGGGGTCTGAGGATAACCATTCCCTTGCAAACAGCTATTGCCTGGATGAGCTGGCATCTTTAACCAGGAATTTGCCACTTTTGCTCTGAAAAACGGGACAGAAACTATTGAGAGAGAATCTCTTCCTAGCAGAACTCAGAATGGCACGATGGGAAGCCCCTCCCACCACCCTCAGCCCCAGGCCTAGAGCTGGCCCCACCTGATTGGTGCCTTCTGAGACCTTTGCCACAGACTGCAGACTGTCCTTGGAAGAGAAGCATGTTGCCCTCAAAACTGTGCTGTGTGAATCTGAGAAAAGTATATACCCTCCCTGACACCCAGGTCCTCGTCTGTAACTCGGGGGAAAGAGGCTGACAGCCACCTGGTCATCCAGAAGGTTATGCAGTGCCTGTGAGACAGAGGCCTGTCTGCTGACAGTCTAGAGAGAGTCATGTTTTCATTTGCGCCCCAGCAATACCTAAGTGCAAAATGAAACACCTGCCCCAGACAACGTGCAAAGGCTCTGGCCCTAGCTCTGAGCAGCAGAACCCTTTTTTACAAGGGGAATCTTACACAGCACCAGGCTTAGAACCCACGTCAAGTGGGAACTGCAAGAAGGGAAGGGGACCCTAAGCTGTCTTTAGGGAGTCCCAGGGTTTGATGGATAAGCTGAAAAAAGTGCTGGGGGTGTGGGTGCAGGGCTAGCTAAAGTCTGCAAGTGATGGAGAGCCTTGTCCCTCAGAGACCCCTGGAGAAAGAGAAGCCTCTCTCTCTCTCTCTCTCTCTCTCTCTCTCTCTCTCTCTCTCTCTCTCTCTCTCTCTCTCTCTCTCTCTCTGTTTCTCTCTCTCTCTCTCTCTCTAAATGGGAGGGGAAGGTGGGAGGACCCAAGCTCCAGTGTCTCCTGCCCAGAAGCCCCTACCTGTCTTGAACAGGGGTGTGTTGAGTCTGGGGTCCTGGGAAGTGGAGAAGTGAGTCCGGGTAGCTAGCTGGTGCTGGAAGCCAGCTCGCTGCCGGCTGATTATCTGATGGAGCGCTTCCTTCATCGGTGCTAATATCCATGTTGTGAAACAATGAGAGGGTTTCCTATCAGTTTCAAATAGGACGTGAAAAGCTTGGGCGCTGAGAGTAGAGGATGCGAGAATTGGGCAATGGGAAACGCCTGAGTCACTGCAGCGGCTTTGATTCCATGGCCCAATCCTGGAAAAGGGAAAAAGAGAGAGAGTGGTTCATTAGTGACCTGGGGAGGGGCAGGAAGCACTAGCCCTTCACACAGGATCTCCCTAGAGGGCAGAGAGACAGGACCAGAGAAAGAAAAGGAGCCCACAGCCTCCACCATCCAGCCCATAGCCAGCAAGTCTGAGCTGCCTGCCCCACCCGTGACAGTTCCATTGGCCACACATGTAAGTGTCTAGCGAGGGACCAAAGTTACATATATTGCCTCTGTATGCATGCACTGGCTGACCCAGGCTGCAAGGCCTTCAGGACCAGAGACTGTCTACCCACTGCCTTGTCCAGAACTGGAGCAGTTCCTTTGGCCTTCCCTGTCCCTCAGAAGAGAGAGAAAGGCACAGAGAGTCGCCTGAAGGCTTCCTGTTCCTTATTACTAGATGGGAGCTCTTTCTTCTTTGAGAAAGCTAGGATGGGTGCTTCTGGCAGCAGGTGCTGGCCGAGCATGCTTCTATCCCTAGCAATGCAAAAGAGAAAAGTGTCTGTCTACTGGTCTTTCAAAGATCAGATATCAGCATGTCCTGATGCGTTTGCTTATAGATTCCATAGATCCCGCAGTTGGTATGTGCACCAAAGACATTCAGTCAGAATCAAACCCCAGGGGCACAGCAAGATGGCTCAGTGGGTAAAGTCCCTTGCCTCCAAGCCTGAGGACATGAGTTTAGTTCCCGGGACTGACTCTTGCCAGTTGACCTCTGACTCCCACAGAGTACTGTGGCATGATCATTCACACACACACACACACACACACACACACACACACTAAACAAACAAACAAACAAACAAAGTAATGAATGTCAAACCACAGGGCTGGGGACATAGCTCAGCTAGTTGAATGCTTGTTTAGTGCACATGAAACTCTGGTTTGGTCCCCAGGTATAACCCGAACTCGGTAAATACAGTAAGTACGTGCATGCCTTCCCAGTCTTTCCGACACAGAGACAGGAGAACCAAAAGTTCAAGGTCATCTTTGGCTATGTAGCAAGTGGGACCTGCCTGGGCTATAAGAGAACCTGCCTCAAAAACAAAACAAAAGACATTAAACTGCAGCCGTGGTATCAGCTTCAGATCCCATGGGAGCCTTGGTATGATTCAAGGCTTTCTCATACCTCAACGAGGAGCCCCCTTCCTAGCCCATCTCCGCCCATCAGGCCCAAAACTCTTTTTCAGGATCACCATCCTTCGGCTCAGCAACTCTTGCAATGTTTCTGGACTTCCCCCTCTGGCTGGTGCCGTTAGCCGTGTCCATCCTGAGCTTTCGCTGCCCAGCCTGCCTCTCCTGGAGTCTGTGCATCTATCCTGCAGCCCTCGCAGCTCCAGCTGGACAAGGAGGACCACGGGCCTGAGCTGAGCTGTGTTCTGCTCCGCGTGTCACTGCCGTTCCTCTGAAAACCTGTGCTAGCAGGCGCACCTCGTGGTTTCCAGAATATCGTGGAACAAAACCGAACAGAGGGAGTGGCTCAGGCCACATTTCCAAGCTCTCCTTCCCTGGGAAGTCCACGGTTGGGGAGGAATGCTGGGCCCCAGGGTCTGGCCCTGAAAGCTACAGACAGACTCCCCAGGAAAGGAAGTCTTCCTTGGCCTCCAGCCCGAAACAATGCAGAGGGCTTCATAGGAGGCAGGTGTGTGGGTGGGGGATGCTTTCCTGAAACCTCCAGGACCTGGCCGACCAGGGCCAGCAGGCCGCGCTTATTGTCCATTGTCCCAGGCTGGGACAGGAAGCACTTTCTGTTCCCAATTGCTTGTGTGGATTAATTTACAGTGAGGAACCCAGAACTTGTGCCTGCACCTGTTTTTCCAGAGGCCAGTTTCTGACTCAGAGGGGTTCTCAGGAGGAGCCCCCTGTTTAGGGACCAGCACCCCCAGGGCCTTCAGCTGGAGCCACTGCCTGTCTCCCGGGAGCGCTTGGCATGGACTGATGCAGGCTCTAACAGGCTCGGGGAGCCTGGGCCTGCTTGCCTCAGTTAACTCAGCTGCCCCCCTGAGCCAGGCCAACCAGGAGGAAATTTAGCCCCATAGACCACACACCACATGGATCAGAAGGAAAAGCTGTCGACAGAACTCCTGTGATGGATCTTCTCTTTTATCAGGAGTTCCCTTTCTCAGGAGATGCCAGACACCATCCTTTTATTTTCATCTAGTTGGTGCTGTGAGTCCATTCTACAGATGACGAGATCGACTAAGAGTGGCCTCTTGCACCTGTAATCCCAGCACTTGGAAAGCTGAGAGAAGAGGATGAGTTTGAGGTCAACCTGGGTTACACAGTGAGTTCTAGTCTAGCCTAGGCTACAAAGTGAATCCTGGTCTGGAAACACTAAGAACAGGGAAGGAAGGAAGGGAGAGAGGGAGGGAAGGAGGGAGGGAGAAGAAGCCGAGGCTGGGAATGATGTAACTACTTAGATTCAGTAGACATCTGCTCAGAGTCCCTGAATTCTCAAATCTGAAGGTCTCCAGAGGTCAGGGAATGAATGCCGCTGAGGTCACTGATGTGTGTGCTCCAGGTGCAGTGGAGAGTTAAGAGGCCAGTGCCACTGGACCTCTTCCTCCCCTTCCTCTACTGTGCTCCCTGTAGGCCACTGCCCAACTCTGCCCAGGGATGACCTTGAACTGGGCTAGGCCCTCTGCAGCCAGATTTTCACATGGAAAATCTGCCTATCTTTCTATTAGTAACTCTAGTCATAGACTTCTGCACACTGGGCTGGTGGGAGAAGCCTATTTGCAGAAGTTGCAATGCCTGTGAGCCCAGCAGTGCAGACAGTAGACGCCTGCTGGATACAACTTCAAGTCTTTCCTGAGCAGCTGATGTGTGCTTCACCATGGGAAGAGGAGGCAGACGCTAAGGGACAACATCACTCGTCTCCAGGTACCTGGCCACTCACAGCTTGTTCATTGTGTCCCCGTCTCCCCGTCTCCACAGTTCATCGCCATGGACCCAGAGGCAGAAGTGGAGATGTTGGCATCTGGGGTTTAGGATGCTGACACTCCTTTAGAGCTTGTCTTAGTTTTCAGAGGATGACCTGGGACAGCCTTCCCGCACAGCCGAGGCTGGACACTTTCTGTGCCATGTCCCAAGTTAGCTCAGCTCCTCGACTTGGGTGGGTCAGGATGGCTCCGCTCCCCCTACCCTTTCCAGACTCACTGCCTCCCAGAGCACCACATGGAAGGCCACGGTTGCTTCTGCTAGACTGCTTCCTGTAATATCACATGGCCCCGGATCCAGGTCCGCCTGCTGTCCCTCTGAGTGACAGAACTGCCCTTTGTGAAGGGGGAGATTAGAGGCGGGCTGGAGGCTGCACAGCTTCGCCTCGATGACAGGGGCCATCAGCCCTGCACGCTGCAGAACCCGGAGCGAGGAGAGTCTTGACAGGCCTGGAGGGGATCCAGGAGGGGGGTGGCAGGAGGGCGACAAGCGCCTAGCACACAAAGGCCGAGCCTGTCTTCACACCTGCAGGGACGAACAGAGTCCAGACCGGGGGAGGCTGGGCTTGTGGGGGATGAATAATTCGCTCTGAAAGAAGCATGTCACCGGGAGATAGCTCAGCCAGACACTTCAAATAAAGGCAAGCAGCCACAGTGACAGGGGACATTCTTTGCCACCGATGTGCTGCTGGGACCTAAGTGCTGAGATGTCGTGAAAGAAAGGCATCTTGAACTCTTCGTAGTTATTTTTATTAAAAAAGAAGAAGAAGAAGAGAGAGAGGTGGGGGGGAGGGGGAGGAAAATACCACCTCGGAAGCAGAGATGAGCCCCAGTCCTACACAGGGCCAAATAATGCGTCCTGGCACCTCCATTTCACTGCTATCAGAGAATGTGGACACACCTGCTTCTTGATTAGCTTCCGCACCTCAGACCCTGCCGGTCGCCTGTGGGAGCATAGCCCACCTATCCTCCCCACAAACACTACCCAGACTTTCAGAACTAACTCTGTTTCCAGGATCGTCCCAGCTGGTACCCCAGGTTCTCACTGCTTCCTTGCAAATCCTCTAACCCAGCACCCTGAACCTGGAGCCTGAAGAGGAGGGATCCCAAGTTCAAGGTCAGCCTGGGATGCATAGCAAAATTGAGAGAGAGAGAGAGAGAGAGAGAGAGAGAGAGAGAGAGAGGCTGAAGCTGAAACTGATCTGTGCATGTGTTCTCAAGGAAAAAAGTTAAACTACTAAGTGTGGGAAAATCATATAGTTGTGTGTGTGTGTGTGTGTGTGTGTTACCGTGGTCTATTTTTCATGGCTATAAGCAAAGTTTCTGCGTCCGAATCAAGACTAGCTGAGACTAATGAGAGGACTCAGTGGGTGAAGACATTTGTCGCCAAACCTGACGAAATAAGTTTGTTCCTTGGGACTCAGCAAGGAAAAAGAAGAGACCTGATTCCCCCAACCTCCACTCATTCATGTAGCTGTAAGTGTAAATGCGCGTGCACGCATGCATACACACACACACACACACACACACACACACACACACACACGCGCGCGCAAATAAATAAACATTAAAGACAAAAATCTGGCTGCTTTTGCAGAGGACCCAGATTCGATCCCCAGCACCCACACAGCGGCTCACAACTGTCTCTAACTCCAGTTCCAGGGGATCCCATGCCCTCTGCTGGCCTCCTCTGGCACCAGAAGTGCAGGATGCACAGGCTTACATGGGTATTACTTAAAATACCCATACAGATAAAAAACAATAAAATAATTTTTAAAACTTAAGAAAAGCCCCAGATTAAAAATATGTAAAAATATGTATCTTACAGTATTGAGGATGAAATGGAGGATAAAGTCCCAGCATCACCAGCTCTGTCAAGAGGCCTCTCCCTACAGCCATCATAGCCGATGACGTCATGGTAACTGTGGAGCTGGGAGGCCATGCTCTGAGACAGGAAGCTCCTTCTAGAAGCCCACTTGAGGGCACGGCATCTGTCCTGAGTGACCTAATCGCCGTGCCCTCTGTTCCACCTCTTAAAGGTTCTGCCACCTTGGTGACCAGGGTAGAAATGGCCTCAGAAACCCTGAAGGCAAGCGGCCTGGGTGGACTGCGTTGACAGCAGGTGACCACAATGGATGGTAAGGTCCCCAGTGACAATTGAACAAGCCTTCTGCCCGCTGACATCCGGGTGCCTACTTCTGGCAGTTGCTGTGGCAGCAAGGGAACCCACCCCAGAACCCCCTGATTAACAGGTTGCATTTGACAGCCCGCAGGTCACTGCTGCTCTGAGTGCAGACTGGGTCTTTCATCACAGCAGCCTGGGACAAGCAAACAGCAAGCTCAACTCTTAAACAAGCTCAACTCTGCAGGGGATTTCCCACCTCCCTGCATCCCTTGCAGCACAGAGGAAGAGGGAGAGAACATAAAGCTCATGGCCTAACTGAGAACACCCTCAATATTTGGCAGGCTTTCTCCACTTCCTCCCCCACCATTGGAAGCTCTCGCCTGATTGAGCCTATTTTTCACCTTATTTGCATACGTACACATTCAGCCAATCAGAACACACCTCACTATAAAACAAATCTGGAAGCTCACATCTTGGAGTTTATCAGATAAGGAAGAAGAAGGAAAATTCAGACCCTGGCTCCTGGCTGGGGAGGCTGGTCTCAGACCATCAGTGGGAGGGAGGCTTATCTTGCGCTCACCCAGGCTGCCACTGCTCCAGCCTCTAAGACTCAAGCGGGACTACAGAGAGAGGGGCTCTTGCTCCCTCCTCAGCCTCCCAGAGTCCACAGCTTGGCGGCAGACGGGAATCTGTTCCTGCAGTCCCTCCAGCCTGACAGACTGCTGCTGCTCTTTCTCGTCTGTGCCCTGCATTCTCACTTCTTTGGGTGCACCCCAAAGCCTGCTGGGAGCATGGAACTAGGATGCCATCCGCTTGGTTGGCATCCCGTGACTGCTGAGGGTCACACATCTTTCACTTTCCTTTTTAAATTTTTGCTTCCCCATTTAAATTGTCATTCCTGCACAGCAAATGAGGTTCCCCTGGTCTTCCCGGTGCTATCTGCCCATCTTGTGCTCGGAGGGAGGAAGACAAGCTCCTGAGATGATCAAAGCATCAATGGTCTCAACAGCGCGCCCACTGGGGACCAAACCCATGACACACTAACCTCGGAGGACACAGAAAAGCCTGGTGCTCTCTCTAAACCCTCGTCTTTGGCTACTCTGTGTAGACGAGACTTAGGGAATGAGCGTACCTTCTTTCACTTTTTTTTCATGGAATCTTCGCTTCATTTGAGATTTTGAACAAAACATACTTTAGAACTGGAGAGACGGCTCAGCAGTTAAGACTGTATTGTTCTCACAGAGGATCCCAATTCAGGTCTCAACCCCATGTTGGGCAGCTCACAACCTCCTGGAACTCCAGTTCCAAGGAATCCACAGGTACCAGCATTTAAGCATTCCGCATACATATGCATATTTTTTTTCTGGTTTCTTGAGACAGGGTTTCTCTGTGTAATACCCCCAGCTGTTGTGGAACTAGCTTTTGTAGACCAGGCTGGCCTCGAACTCACAGAGATCTGCATGCCTATGTATGCCTCCTGAGTTCTGAGATTAAAGGTGTGTGCCTCTACCACCCGGCCACATTTTTTTTTAATGAAAAGAAAATAGCATACCCACATATACTTCTAATCCATGTGGCTCTGCTACCCAAGGTAGAATTCCAAGGTAAGGCTTTGGAGATGGAAGAAGATCAGTTAAAGATGGCCAGGATGGATCAAGAGCTCAAGGGCAGGCATGGGGAAGACATCATCTACTTCCAAGGACAGGGAGCTATGTCTGGGAACTCCTTTAGTGAACATACGATACATGTCTAAAACAGGACCAGAGGATGAATGGGTCCCCCCAAGCTTATGTGCTGGGAACTCAATCCCCAGTTCATGTCCTGACTGTGTGATGGCAGGGCCTTCGGGAGGTGAAGGTCATGGAAGTGGGTCTCCATGGTGATGCTAGAGGCTTTGTAGGAGCCAGAGACCTAAGCTTACATACTGCACAGGTCCTCCAGGGATTCCAGAGCTTCTAGGACAGAGAGATGAGTAAATCTCTTTTCTTTATAACTTCCCGAGCTCAGCTGTGGCAGTCAGTTACAGCTAAGGAAATTCAGTCATAAGAGCCCTAGCTGCAAGAGAGGCTGGGACTGGGATAGGGTTGTCACAGCCTCTTGCTTTCAGCAGGAGCTCACTTCCTCTCTAGCCCAAGGGTCTCCACTGTTTTTTTTCCTCTTCCTTAATAGTTTTTTCCTCTTTCAAGTCTGCTATGAGTTTTCCTCGTCTTTTAAAACAAATGAACTATCTCAAATGGAAATGTTCCAACTTAACCCTGTCCCTTGTTCACAGAGTCTTCCTCAACTACCTCCCAGGGAACAGGCCTCTCTCCACATTGTCAACAATCTTCCTTTCTTCCTTCCTTCTTTCCTTTTCTCCTTCCTTCCTTCCTTCTTTCCTTCCTCTTTTAATTTTCTTTCTTTTTATTTTTCAGTGCTGGGCATAGAACCCAAGTCCCAAATGTTCACAAATGCCAGGCAAGTGCTCTGCCTCTGAGCTGCACTCCAGGTTCAGCAATCTTTCTATGTACAGGGCTGGGCTGTTTGCTGTTGGGTTTTCCTTGATGAGTTGGTTGGTCCTTGACTGATTTTCCACAACACATTCGAATTCTGAATTTACATCTCACCTTTCTGAAGGGAATGACCAACAAGTATGAAACCAGAAAAGATCCAAGTCCTGTTGGCACAAGAAGCCCAAGTCAGCCATGCCTGTAACTGTCCCTGGCTTCCCATGCAGCCCCACAACCTCTCCTCTCCAGTGATGGAAATGAGAGCCTAGGTCTCCTGCACGCTAGGCAATCACTGCACCCCTGCAAACACTGTAGCCCCACCCCACTGCTTCACCTTCACAAAGAACCAATAAATAAATTTTAAAAACTGTACACGGGGCACTGGGAGAAGGCTGAAGAGTTGGCTCAGTGTTTAAGAGCACTTGTTGCTAAGGACCCAAGTTCAATTCCCAGCACCCATGTAGATGCTCACCACTTCCTTGGGCACCAGGTATGTACGTAGTACAGATATATATGCAAGCACATACCTCAAATAAAAAAGATTAATTAAAAATAAAATAAATGCATTTGAGAGAGAGAGCAACAGAAATAGTCTTTGAGCTTAGTAAATCTGTACCCTGAGTATGGTGCTTTCCTCCCCCAGGGGAGGGTGCATGGTGGGAGGTCTTACATGTAGCTATAAAATGCAGATATACCCACAACGGCCCCACTCTTGAATTCACTGAGCCTTTACCTTGTACCAAGGGATCCTCCCCTCGTGTCTAGTGCTCCGCCCTCCCCATCACAGCGCCCCTCTCAGCCAGCGCCTCCGTTCTTTTTTCTTTTCCTCTCTTCCTCCCAAACCAAACTCTTATCTGCCCACGCTTTCAGGAGGGTTTTCCAAAGGAAGCGGCTGTCTCTCCATCTCAGTTGTCCTTGTTACTGTGACCAAACACCTGACAAAGCAGTTTAAAGAAGATGGAGTTCATTTGGGCTCACAGGCTGAGGGTGGCAGCTGTCCTGGCCAGCAGGCAAGGTGGTAAGATGGGGCACAGCTGTGGTGGGATCAGGGGTCTGCCAGCTCACACCTAGGCAGATCAAAAAGTGGGGAGGAACGAGGGCTGGTGATTCAGTCTGTGACCCCAGCCCATGGGCGGGGCCACCCACGTTCACAGACACGCCCAGAGGTGAGTCTCCTAGTTTCGCATTTAGTTCAGGTGACATTGAAAGGAGCCATCACACACCTTCAGTGCTCAGGCGCCTGCTCATCCGTCCTGGGTGTCTCTCCACTTGCTTTTCTCCTTGAAGCTTTAGAGCCATCCTAAGTTTGGGGAACGGCTATAAGGAGCACAGTTTCTGACGGCTGCCCTGGTTTTCCTTGGTCACTTCTCTTCTGAAAACCAAAGATGACTGTTGCCATATTTTCAGCAGTGTCTCAGCACTCGGAACAGTCCAGGCTGACTGTAGGTGTGGACCAATGACTGTGACTCTCAGGAATCCACATCTGTAGCTTCACAGACTGTTGGGAAGCCTTGTGCTTGGGTTGTGGGACATGCCGGGAAACAGCTGTACCATGAGCTGGGGCAGGGAAGCCATGGTGTCCCTCCAGTCCTGTGGGGTCCCAGGGAGGTAGAACTAGGGGACAGTCTGACGTGACTCAGGAGAGATCAGGGGACCACCTCCTCCCAGCTTTACTTTCACAATGGGCTTGCGTATGGATTCTGTCTTTACCATGAGTTTCTGCCCAAGTCTCTGCACATGCTTTTGGAGGATGCAGCAGGGACAGTGGAACCCGAGGTCTCAGTCGTGCTGGGTGAGCTAACCCACGCAAGCTGTGTTTACACTTCTAGACAGCACCATCGGTCTGAATGTGGTCTGTCTTGTCTCCACTGTTTAGCCTGTTAGAAGGTTCTTTATCTCTTACAGGGGTTCTATGTCCCCTTGCTTCTCTTTACCCACCAATCAGGGTCTCCCTGTCCCCAGGAGGAGCTGTCATTCCATCTTGCTGGGCCTGGAAATCCCTCAGAGCCAGTGAACGGAAGGAAGTCCAGTCATGTGGAATTCTCTTCGTAGAACCACACCCCAACCACTCATCCAAGGCCTGAGGCTGGCCTGACAAGGAACTCCTGGGCTGCAGCAGGGTGTCTTTTTCATGAGCGGTGGCTGCCCCCGTGAGGGCATAGGAAGCAGTTGTGTGCAGGAAAACTGTCACATGGAGGGAGCCCTGCCAGGGGCTGACCAAGGAGGAGGTTTCTGGGAACAAGGAAACCTGGAGTGCTGTGTAAGACCCACTAGGATGTGTGGCTTGGGGATTCCTGGGGAAACTGAGGAGGCATAGCCAGACTGCCCGTGGGAGGGTGGTCTTTGGGGAATGTGGGAGGTCCTAGGGACTGTGTATAGCGTCAGGATCCTCCAGAGAAACTAAGCGTAAAGAATGACCACCTAGGGATAGCTGTTGGGAAGACTGTTGCAGACATCAGGTTGCCAAGAAACATAGGTCTTGCATGCTGTTGTCCCCCAGAGGAGGGTGACACTGCTCGTGCCTGTGGATCAGGGACGTGAGCCAGACCACAGGGTGGAAAGCCGCAGTACTCGATGCTGGCACTAGGGGGCCCTCTTGAACTGCTCCAGCCCACAGCTGCCTCTCCTTCAGGTACATGGAAACTTGCTTCTCACAATCTGAGCCCAGAAGGGCTGGCCTATCCATGTCAGGTCCCCTGTGCTCATCTAGCCACACTCTGGGAAACTGAGAACTTTAAAAACCCACAGTCCCGGTGTCTAGCCAGGAAAGCCACCCATCTAAATGGCAGGATCGCCACTTAAACGTTCAAATATGTCCTGATCTGACACAGCCATGAAACTGATGGCCTTTGATTTCCCTTTTCAAAAGCCACTGCCAAGAACACCAAAGAGGTAAACAGACAACTGTGTAGGAGCCCAGCTGGTTTCTCAGACATGACATCAATGTCGCAGACATCCCGCAATTGTGTAAGCAGAAGTACGGCTCTATCTGCACTGGCCCTGACAAAGAGAAGTTGTAGGATTGCAAATCAAACACCTTCATCATGGGGTGGAGTGTATGTAACCAGAACCCAAGGGTTTAAGGCCTGGCATCATAGCAAGACCCCACTCATCCCCCAAAGATCATAAGTGACAATGACCTTGATACCCCAGCTACAAGTGAACATCATCATGGAGCCACACAGCACACCACAGTGAACTGCTCTTTCCTCTCGTGGTCACTGGCCGATGGGAGCTGTGTATACTTTCCAGTGCGCAGCACGGAGATTACGATGGAGGACCACAGCATATACTGCTTGTTCAGGAGAAAGTCCAAATTCACAACTCAAAGGGAAGATTTTGCTGGGTGCATGTCACTTTGACTTCCTAAGACTAGTTATTGGAAGTCAGGGTCAGCCTGAAATGGTTTCCTGATCAGCGACGGGCTCTTCATCCTGCGTGGCGACAGCCATGTCAGCTCCCATGATGGTCGGAAAGCTTATAGCTGTTCGGCATTGAAGAACAGATAAAATGTGGTTGTGGGCAGGCAGCAGCAGGGGCCACGAGGCCAGGTCTTCTCTGTGGCGGTGCATGGGAAATCCTGCACGGGCAACAGAAAGGCTTAGAGCAGTGCTTCTCAACCTGTGGGTCACTACCCCTTTGGCAAACCTTAGTCTCCAAAAATGTTTACATTATCATTTCTAACAGTAGCAAAATTACAGTTATGAAGTAGCAACCAAAAGAATTCTAAGGTGGGGGGCGTCACCACAACATGAAGAACTGTATTCACAACATTAGGAAGGTTGAGAACCACTGGCTTAGGGCTAAGCACAAAACACACATGCATATAAACACAGATCTCTCTCTCTCTCTCTCTCTCTCTCTTTCTCGGTACAGATAAAACTAGGGCAGTCTGAATCAGATCAGCTGTGACATCGTCCTGTAGTTTCCAAAAATACCACCACTGGAGACAGGGGCAAAGCACGCAAGTGATGAGCCCGTGTTCTCTCTGCGCACGCACCTAAAGTCTTCTCGGTCAAGCTCTCCATTGCTGAAGTCTAGGTATCAACCAGCCAATCAGAGACAGGGCCCAGAGAAAGGCTGGGAGGAGAGCGGGATACCACATTTGTGCTTATGGGAACCAAGCTGAGAAACAGGACTTCATATAGGAAATGGCCCAAGAGATCAGAAGGGCTGAGGAGAGAGAATCACCTGCGGAGGATGTCCCTACTCTGTTGGAGCATGGTGGGAGTACCAGGGTCTCACCCCTGTGGACAGCCTGACCCAGCCCCAGCCAGGCCTCTGGGCAGGCGGCTTCAGCACAGAGCCTTGGCCTCTTGGACTGTCCAGGGGGCCTGGCTTGGACCTGTGGCCTCGGGGGTTAACTGCAGGCAGGCTGCATGTGCTGGCTGGGCCTGGCCTGTGGTGGATGCGCAGGAAGCGCAGCTTCCTTCCTCTTGGCTCAGAGAGAATCACATTGAAGGAGTGAGTTCTGCAGTCTCGGGGGCCATCCCCCGCCCGTTCCCAGAGCCCTTCCCTGCTCGGGCAACAAACCCAGAAAGAGAAACTGTCGCTTGGAAGCATCTTCCATAGGGGATGCTTCATGGGGCAACCATGTTTCAGTTCTATTTTTTAAATACATTGATTTGTCTTGTGCATGTCTGGGGTGGGAAATGCCATGGCACACGTGTGGGGGTCAGAGGACCCCTTATAGGAGTTGGTTCTCTGCTTCCATCATGTGAGTCCAGGGAATTGGATTCAAGTCCTCAGACTTAGCAGCAAGCCCCTTTACCCCTGAGCCCTCTCATCAGCCCTGCAGTGGTTTTACTTCTAAATAAACCTCACGAGGCTAGATGCAGCTCAGCTTTTGTGGGCTTGGGGTTCTATTCCCAGCACCACAATGCGGGTGAGGAGAGGAAGAAAGAACGCTTTGCAGCCCACTAGGCATAGGGCCCACAAGTTGCCCTGGGAACCCAGCACACTGGCTTCTGCCCGCTCCATCCGCTCAGGGCCTCAGCCTCCTGCTCCATAGCCTAGGGTAACAGATGAAAAGCCCCTGCATTGCACACAGCTCCCAGGTAGCTAAGGGACACACCTCTCCTGCTGTGTCACCTGTGAACAGGCAGTAAGGTCTCAACTGACCAAAGATGAAACAGTTAAAGTAACACCTAGATAATGAGGCATGGCTTCAAGTCCTGGGCTCCTGCTCATTGGTCCTCGTAATGCTGACTAGAACTTACTAGCCTGATACTGTTTTCAAATGAAGAAAATGAGGAGTAGAGAGACCCAACCACCAACATGGTTCAATGTAGCTGGAGCCGTGGTGTGGGCTTGTGCCCGGTGGTTCTCTACCGTCCCTACTGTTCCTCTTGGTGTGGTCTTGTGCCCGGTGGCTCTCTACCATCGCTACCATTCCCCGTAACCACCCAACACAACTGTTCTCCCTGCAATGGAGGTGGTTCATCGTTCTCACGCCTCTCTCAAAAGCTGAAAACCCAAAATCAAATCAAAGGTTATGAGATTTACAGAATGGACGTGAGGGATGTCCATGGGTAATTGAAATGCCATTGTCTGTCCATGTGCACCACCTGTCTGAGTAGAGTCCCCCTGTGGGATGGTAGCAGTTGCATGCTGTTCACGTCTCTAGAAGGTCCCTGCAGTCACAGCCTGGGGGAACGGCACCTCTGGTTGTCCCCACCTGCTCGGCCGACAGTGTAGTCTCAGGGCTAGGGCTTCCAGCCTCGATCCCTAGGCTGTGTCCTTGAGGGCCTGTCTAGGTGGTGGGGGTCACCCTTCCACGTGCTCCATATGTATCCTACTGCGGACGCACACGTCCCTCCTGAGAAAGTCCCAAGGGCTTCACATTTCCTGAGGCAGCGTAGATAATGCAACGATGGTGGCCAGATGCTCGCGGGTGATAGTGACAGTGACAGTGACGATGGGGATGCTGGGAAGTGACCTCAGATACACTGGTGCAGGACACCCCCACATTCCACCCCACAAATGGGAATTCCCTTTCTAACGAGGAAAAGGGTTCTCACTTGGAAGAACCCAGAAAATTTTGTATTTGCTCAAATCCACTCTTGCTCTGCTTATCCACTTCTGGGAATCTAGCCTTAGAAGAAAGAAGGAGGCAGGGAGGGGCAGAGGGAGGGAAAGGAGAGGGAGAGGAAAGAGAGAAATTTACCCTCAGTGACAGTGAGCAGGCAGGGGTGCTCCCAAGTAACCTCAAGGGCTGTGGCTGTGGGGAAATGTCTGTTTTATTTGCCTAATTTGTTACTTCAAACACCTTCTGAAACTGGGAATGGTCATACCCACCAATAATCCTAGGCTAAGACAGGAACATTCCTGCACATTTTAGACCAACCTTGGCTATAGAGCAAGACCTTGTTTGAAAACTAACAACAACAAAGCTCACCTTTCTGGCTGAATGTGGTGTAACCCCAGCAGTGAGGAGGCAGAGGCTGGGAGATTGCTCCAAGACGTAGGCTACATAGTGAGTTCCAGGGCTGCGTGGCTTCGGGGTGAGACTGAATCTCAACAAAAACCCTCCACATTTTATATACTTAAGTATTTTATTAGTGTGTGTGTGTTTGTGCACCACATTTATGTCTGTGTTCTGGTGCCTACAGAGACCAGAAGAGGGCACCAGGTCATTCCGTGGAGTTATAGATGACTGTGGCTGCCACGGGGGTGCTGGGAATCAAATCCAGGTCCTCTGGAAGAGCAGTCAATGGTTTTAATGGCTGAGCCATTTCTCCAGCCTAACAAACCCAGGACCCCGAGTCCTTCGCCCATGAAGATGGTCAGCTCTTTAATCTCTTGGGCTCATTTTCCTTGTTTCCAAAATGAGCGTAATAACAACCCTAGCATTGGAAAGGCCGAGACATAAGGATTGTTATAAGTTTAAGACCAGTGTGGGCTACAAGTGAATTCTAGGCCAGCTTCCACTAGGATGAGACCCTGTCTCTAGACAAACACTGAAAGAGGCATAGTCTATGACAGTGCAGGTCAGTGAAATGAAATGTAATGAAAGCCCAAAGTTCACGTAAGTCCTGAAGTTTGTTCAGGTTCGCCATCTGCCACCTTCTATCTCCTGCTAGCCTTGAGCCGCTCCCTCCCAGAACTCCTCACCCCTCAGCATCCCCAGCCTCCGTACCACCCTCTACTTCAGCTCCTTCCCAGGGTCATGACCATCATCCCCAGACCATTGTCATGACCCTGTGATAAGAAGTGAAATAACACAGCAATATTTTAACTAATTGACTTTTTATGTTGATCTAGTTCGAAGTCAGTAACAGGCTTTTTGACCACACACCTCCACAAACTCCAATGTGCATCTTGAAAAACTACAGCTAATGAGCTGGGGCGGGGGGGGATACTCAGCTAGCAGGGGCTTGCTGACAATACAGTGCCTGCCTGTGGTCAATGACTGGCACTTGGAAAACAGCGTGATGATACAGGCCTGTGTGTCACCACGTGACATCATCTGAACCCTAAGACGTGACAGCAGGAAGATCAGAAGTTCAAGGTCACCCTCAACTACAGAACAAGTTCAAGACCAGCCTAGGCTACATGAAGCCCTGTCTCTAAAGAAATTAGGGGCCGGGGAGATGGCTCAGCAGTTAAGAATACTTGTTGCTCTTACCGAGGACCCAGGTTTAGTTCCCAGCACCCACAAGGTGGCTCACAACCACCTGTAACTCGAGTTTCAAGTGATCTGACGCCCACTTCTGGCCTCTGCACATGCCAGGTGCTGCCCATACATAGCAGCAGGAAAAACACTGATTCACAGACAATAAAAATAAATAAATAATTTATAAAATCGTTAATTTCTTGGCCATGAAATGCAGTCATGTGATCACGGATGTTATTGGGTCAAATGGCAGGAAAGAATTCTAGATCACAGGTCAGAAGCAGATAGTGAACAGAGATCGATACTGTAACATAGGAAAAATTGTCTCTTTTCTTAGGAAATACATACCTGGGCCCCTTGGAGCAAATAACCAGATGCACACAATTTCTCGCACATTCCCCGAACACATGTGCTACAAGGGCACCTAGTACAGGATACACTCACAACCACACGGGTACAGAGAGAGACTAATAAAGAAAACGCGCTAACACAGGGAGGTTGGAGCAAGCACCCCACCGGGGCTTGTGCTGCTGCTGCTGCTGCTAACGGTTTTGTAAGTTTGAGTTTTATTCCTCATTAAAAACAAAGTTAAGGGCAGTAGTGGCACAGGCCTTTAATCCCAGTGCTCAGGAGGCTGAAGTAGGTGGATCTCTGTGTTTGAGGCCAGCCTGGTTCACAGATCGGGTTTCGGGACAGCCAGAGCTACACAGAGAAACTCTGTCTTAAAAAAAAACAAACAAATAAATTTAAAAAATAAAAATAAAGAGAGATGCAAACAGATATGACCACCATGTACCCTCATCAGGATAAAGGGAAGGACCTTTGCAGCAGAATGGGTAACATAAGTCCCTACTGCTGTCTGAGGGTCAATGCCACTGTGAAAAGGCAACACCTGGCTAGCAGCAACGTGGTTACTAGGGTCATCCCCATGAAAGAGACGGGGGAATAACTGTGTTAGCTCAGGGTCCGCAGCATCTCACAGCCCCCCTTAATTAACGATAGTAACCCTGTGTCCCTGAGTCCCTGCTGATGGCAGAGCTTTGGCACGTCAGGGTCTAGCCACACGCTGCCTCTCCTGAGCCTGATCCCTGCCAGGTTGGTGGGAGGGAGGCTAGAGAAACACATACCGTCTGCCTGCAGAAGCCTGAGTGCTGCCAGGGCTGGGACACTGCCCCCCCCAGGCAGTGGACAGGGCCTCTTGCATCCGTTACTGCCCCCAGCCCATGTTCTGCCCACCGCACAGCCGTGATAGATAGTTTGAGAAACACCCTGAGCTTGCGGTTGACCAGAATTCTGAAATAATTCCATTGAGACCGGAATTCATGCAATGTTCTGTATCCTGATGTGGTAAAGAAGGCGGCCCACAGGGTGGCGGGGGGGAGGCAGGGGCTGTGAAGCCCAGGGATGGGAAGGCAGCCTCCAGGCCCTGCAGCAGAGACTCCTGCTGGCCCCCCTCACCCACGGGCTCCGGAAGGCCCATCTGACAGGAGCAGGGCCCTGATAAGCGCCACCTGACCATGAGGCCCCAAGCAGAGAGATTAATGCTCAAATCGTCAACAACCTCCCACGACATACCCCACGGGGAGCAGGGGCCAGGAGGAGGCAGCTGGGAAAGGACAGAAGAGATGTCAGCAAGAAGTGGACAAGGGGACAGCTCAGTCTCCCTGCCTTCTGGTCTCAGCTTGCTATGTCAACCCACACTGGCCTGGGTTGGCCTACCAGGGCAAGATGCCAAGACTCGAGGTACAGCAAGCATCATGGCGCTCAGTCATGTTCTGAGCTGGCCCCAAGCCTGAGCAGGCCCTGGCTATGCTGTGCAGGTGTCTGGTAGTCAGCCAAAGTCCCTGAAGCTGGGAGGCTTCCACAAGCAGGGCAGCTCCTGAGTCTCCTCTCCTGGGCCAGGGCTACCGCCAAACCTGGATTCCCCATCCCAGCCCTGCAACCCCTGGCTGCTGTCCCGAATGGCATTTGGGTTTTCCCTGGATGGTGCCTGCCTCTCCCAATTCTTGTAGCAGATTGGCATCATGTCTGGGTTCTGCAGCGGCTGGGCCGTCACATTCAGGGCTCAGTCTTGTCCTCAGGTTCCAGCTGACTAAGATTCCTAAACTGTGGGGAAGCCAGGAACCCAGAGACAGGTTTTTTGTGAAGCAAAACGTATTCTTTGGAAGTCTTTCCTGTGCTCTGTGGTTATTCTCCCCCAACTCCTTAAGAGAAAACCCCCTTTTTTCTGAAGAAATGGTGATACTAGAAATCAGAGTCTTAAACCCAGGCCCCTGGGGTGTCTCACCAACTACACTGTGATTGGGTTTCACATTTCGGTCTCTACACACATTTGTGTTTTCACTGTATGTTGTATTCCCAGCTTTGCTTCAGAGGCTGTGTGCTCTGAGCACCCAAGACATCCCCTTCCCAGTCCTACACCAGGAACAGAGCAGCGGCCACTTTTAAAGAGGGCCACTCTATCCTTCTTGACTGTCCTGCAACACGAGCTCCCAGTGTGACAGCATGTCCCTGGTCCCAGTGCTGGACCTCTGGCCTCTAGAGTGGGAAATGTTCCCCTCTGTCTGCTGGTGACGTTCCCACCCAAGGACAATGGGAACTCCACATGTCAAGGCAGGTGCTGTCCTGAAGGGCACAGGTGGAATTGAGTGCCCATGAAGACTCCGGTCTGAGGATGGCAGGGGACAAGGTCTCTCTCTCTCTCTTTTTTTTCTCCTCCCTCTGTTCAGGCTCTCGGGGGGAATGGCCTGTTAGTGACCTGCATGTCAGTCTTTCTCATTAAGTTGCCAAGGACAGAGGTCGCAGCCTCAGGAGCCTTGAGAGCCAGACTGGATGCAGAGGGGAGTTCCCAGAGCAGGCACAGAACATAAGAAGGTCGCAGGAAGCCGCAGTTGCTCTAGCCTGGTGTGTCAGATGCCACCGCCATCGGACGGACTCCAGACACAGATAGTTGGGATGTGCAAGGAATACCTTCAGACCAGTAAACGTTGAATTTGAATTCATACATTTTTACTTTTTTGAAACAGAACCTCATTCTGTAGTCCAGAGTGGCCTTGACCTAGCCATCCTCCTGCCTCAGATTGCAGCCCTAAGCCACTATACTCAGCTTGGAGTTCAAATTGGTGCGGTTTTGTTTTAGTTTGGTCTGATGTTTTGAGGCGGGGGTCTCGTGTAACCTAGATTAGCCTCAAACTCACTAAGTAGACAGAAATGATCTTGAACTCTAGATCCTCCTGCCTCCACTTCCCCAGTGCTGAAACTGGACTTTATATGCTGTCATACAATCCATAATCCATCCCTGAATTTAATTTGAAATAATATTAACAGAATGTTATATAGAGACAATCTAGGTACCAGCTAGAAGGGACCTCACTAGGGAGGAATGAGGAGAGTGTGTGTGTGGGTGCGCGTGTGTGCACACACACACACACACTTCCATAGCCACCCTGTGCAGCATCTTTTGTGATCTTGTGTGAGCCTGGCCCAGGCCTAGGGGAGCTGATATGTAGCACTGCACAGAGACATAGTTAGAGCGTCACCCTCGAGGGAACCCACTAGAAATTGCTAAGGGAGCTTTAGGTGGGTAGCAGAGTGGGAGAAAGGTGGGATTTCGGCTCTCTTCTGTGCCCTTCTGGTCAGTTGAACACTTGCTGTGAGCATACATTGTTTTTACAACTTGAAACACATGCATGCCTCCTGGAGCCTGGGGAGGGAGAGCTGTGATGGCCTGAAGAATGGAGTGGGAGAGAGGTGATGGCAATGGTGGAATACAAGCATGGACGTGGAGACAGAACACCAGGCCGGGCTCTAGGCAGGCCTTCTTTACACACTCACGTGTCACTGGGCCCTAACCAGCCTTCAGAGTCGTCTGGCAGGACAGGGTGAGGGCCTAGGCCCAGGTCCTGTTTTGTTCTGTTGGCCCTCCATGCTCAGTTTCCATGTCTGGGGGGACTTAACTTACCTACCTTCCACAGGGTCGGCATCTGACGCTCTTGGTGTACCATGCTTGAACTGACCCCTGCCAGCCAGAACCTCAGAACCCACCTGAAGGAGGCCTAGCCCAGCAGAGAAGCCAGGCTTGAAAGGACAATCCTCCCACACAGCATCCATACTCCTGTTGAGCAAACCTCCCCATGGGTCAAAGAGTCACCAGGTTCAACCTCGGTCTCAGATTACTGATTGCTGGTTCTTGCCCAAGGTAGACAAGAAGAGGACCCTCAGACTGAGAACACACAGGTCCCGGTGGACCCAACCCACAGTGATGACCCAGAGTCCCGCAGGGTATCTGCAGGGCCACAGTCAGCTGAGTCCCCTGCTCTCTTGATCACACAGACCTGAAAACAGTGGTTGCAGTGTGGCAGGCCCTGTTTGTGAACCGCCACTGGTTTCGTTCAGAGCCCTCATAGCAAAGGGTGGGGTCTTCAGTTCTTTCCCAGAATTCCACAGTGTCCTCAATAGGAACGTCTGCTCTGATGTGTGCAGGGGTAGCTGGCAGGAACTAATGAGGGCTGGGGTGTGTCGTGGTAGCCTAGCATACCCAAGCTCTAGGTTCCAGCACCAGGAAAATACTAGAAAAGAACCAGCGGTATAAGGGGGCTACACCCAGAAGATGAACCTGACTAGGTGACAGTGTGGGGACCCCACTCATACCTTGGTGCTCACCAGAGCCCTCTGAGCTGGTTCCCAGCATGAACTTATGTCAGATCGCAGAATGAGGCCAGCAAGACCACCCACATCCAGGGCAAGTAAAACAGGGACTGAAGTATGGGAGGTCCCAGACCCCACCTTCTCTCCACCCTGAGGTTGGAGCAGGGTTGGATTTGCAGGGTTTGGAGTGCCCTCTTGTGGCTATAAGGCTCCAATTCAACTTCTACCCCAACCTCGAGATCCCGTGCAGTAAGGTGAAATAGTCTACTTTTCCCTGACCCTGTGCCTGGGGCCAGGGTCACCACCCCACTTTGCAAAGGGGAAACAAGACACAGGTACATGCACAAAAGAACTGGAGCAGACAGAAGTGCTGCCCAGGACTTCTACGATACATTCCAGGGGCCACGAGCCTTAATGGGATGCCTGCTGTATACTCAAAGAGCTCTGCAACCCCCAAACAAGAAATTATTCTCTTCTATGAACAAAATCCAGTCACTCTACATCCCTGACCTAGTCTCCAGGACAGTCCCCGAGTTTAACTCTGTGCAGTGAGGCAAAGGGGGCTCTAGATCCCTGACGGGAGCCGAAGGAGACCCGTGCCCTGTGATCAGTCAGGCTGGGTCTTCACATCATGAGCAGTGCCCTGTGCACCTGCCACCCTGCTTGGACTTACCAACATTCCACCTTGGGCCACCACCAAAGAAGCCACCCCACTGACTGACTGACTGATCAATTCCAAGGAGTTAATATTATTGCATTTTAACGATGGAAACAGAGTTCCCAGACTATGAAGTCTTGAACTGCCACCCTGCAGAGCCCCGAGAAATCAGCGCCATTGTAATCAGCCACCCATCCAACTGCTGTAAAGACACGGGAAACCGCACACACTCCCTGGGGGTGCGCTCATCACTGGCGGGCACTCAGTGAGCTGGCATCCGCGCATAAGGGTGGAAATGTAGGAAGATATGGTGAGAAGAGGGTAGTAAGCCCCGAGGCAGAGAAAAGGAGAGATAAAGATTGGTAACAAAGTGCCCACCTCATTTAAACCCCAGGTCTCCCGTGCAGGACCCAGCTGAGCCATCCGGCCCGAAGTTCATGTGTCCTCTCACAAGCTCACATATGGCTTTGGCTCAAACATACTGAGTTGATGGCACCTTTGGGACAGAGCGTGGTAGAAAAATGAGCATTTTATAGGGATTCTGGAAGGGCTGGTGCTGGCCTTGGGCAGAGGGCTGGGCTTCCCAGGAGTCTTCCAACCTTTCCAAGGCCAGGTTGTCGTTAAGACAAGCCACTACTCTTGCGTGCACTGTGTTCTTTTTATTATCTTCACATTTATTGCTGACAGGCCATGGCCCATCAGCTTCAGAGGTGTCATCTTTGCTTCCACCATCTCAGGGATCCGACTCTGGCTGCCCGTCTTGGCAGCGGATGCCTTTACCCAAAGAGCCATCTCACTGACCCTGAACTACCCTTCCCATTTCTCTGCCACATGTGACTCTGCCAGGACCACCACCCAGAAGGCTGGTTACATACATGTTTCTGATGGACTTTCCAGACACCAGAAGCGTGAGCCAAACAAACATCTTTGCTCTAGAAAGCACCCCTCCCTTAGGGAGATTGTTAGAGCAGGGGACAAGGGACTGAAGCAAGGCCCCTGTGGATTGCCAGGTGGACAGTGTCACAGGCAGCCACACTGGAGCTGGCACCTGCCATTCCCAGTACCTAAGAGGTTCTAAAATCCAGCCATGAATACACAGAAATCCTCACTGCTGTGTCTAAGGGCAATGTGTACCTCGATGGTTTCACCCTCACAATTCCAGAATGGTTTGGACTTCTGTTTGATGGGGAAGTGGGGGAAGAAGCAGCTTGCCTCACAGTCCCCTGGTCATCAGGACTAAGCTCTTCTCCCACCCTCTTCCTACCGTCCCAAGCTGCCTTCCATCCCCTACCTCGCCCATGTAAAAACAGGGACAGAGGTTCATGGACGCCCACTCAGACATGCCTGCCCAGACACACAGATCACGGCCATATACCCCACTTCCCTGGAGCCACCCCTTCCCTCTCCGGCCCAGGCTCGACTATACTGTGCCCCTGTCCAATGTTCTCCTCCAGTCTCATTCTGACAAGTTAAATGACGACCACTGTGTTGCTCTGCTGCTCCCAGCCCAACCGCAAATGAAAGTCGGGGCTCCTGGGAAGAGCTGGAGGACCGAGGGTGGGTGGCTGTCCTCACCTATGTACTTCCAGCTCTCAGTGCTGGGCACAGGTCCTGCTCAGCATGTTCCCCAGGCAGCAACAAGGGGACTACAGTTTCAGTCTGATAAAAATGTGCCCATACCTGGGCTCTTGTGAGCGCCACATGTGTTCTGATTCTCAGGACTTGGCAGGCATCTCTGTGGGTATCAACGACTCTGAGGATCGGGACATTGCCCCTGCCTACTGTTTACCCAGGGCCAAGAACAGCACTCGGAACGGACCAAGTGCCCAACAAAAGCCCATCTACCTGCACATGTGTTTGCCTGTAGATGCACTACACACGGCAGTGAGCCTTGCTGAAGGTAGTAGCTTGTGTGCAGCCCGACTGTGGAATGGCTGTGAGCCTGCAAACCCACAGAGGGCAGAGCGGTGTCTAGGCTGCAGTAGTCATTGCACCGCGTGCCAGGTAGAAGCCAAAGCACAGAACTGCACCCACCACTCCTGATCACGCAGCGAGGAAAGCCACTGTGCGCCTCACCCTGGGAAGAGACGGAACCTGGGACAGAGAAGAAGCCAGTGCCGCTGTCCTTCACTCAGGCTCTCTCAGACTGCCCAGTACCACCAGACCCATAGCGAGCCATGCTCTTGGACATCAGCGCTCAAAATCCTCAGACGCCTGTCACTAGACAGCGAGACCTACGGCTTGGATCATTGCAGGTGGTGAGAGAGACTGTGAAATAAATGTCTGGGTGATATGATGACTGAATCTGGTCCGAAGGTGGGCAACCATCCCTGTAGAGAGGGAAGGGGTGGGAGGCACAGAGCCGGGGGGGGGGGAGGGAGGGAGGGAGGGAGGGAGGGAGCGACCTGTTCCAGGTTGTGTACCTGTTGGCTATAGAGTTTGTGGCCCAGGTCTGGGGACTCAGTAGGAGTGACAGCCTGACACCTCTACCTGCTGTTGGCACCACAGACATGCAGACTGATAAAGTACTCAGTAAAGACTGGCCCTCAGCATAGCTTCCCTGCTGTGGCTGCCCCTGCTGCTGTGGAGGGCAGACCCCTGTACTGGGGGTCTGTGCTGGGCCTCACAGATTCCAAGTCATAGAGCCCTTCCAGGCCTTCCGTCATTCAGTCCCTGTTCTGATGACAATTCAGAATTCAAAGAACAGCAAACACAAGTCTCCAGTGAGAGGATGGCCCCAGAAGCTTGTCAGGTACAGATACAACCTTCAACTGAAGGGTGAAAGAGTTGGTTCCAGGAATCGTGCCCTGGAGAGGAAGCTGGGCGCTAAGAGGAGTGAGGCATGCTGGGAAGTTGATTCCAAGGCAAGAGGTCCTGCAGCCACCAGAGGTCTGGATGGTTGTGTAGTAGAGAGACCAGGAGAAAGGGCAGTAGGAGGCAGGGGCATACTCTGTGTGCCAAGGATGGCTCTCGACCTTCAGACCAGCTCTGCTCATGGTTCCACCTGTCATTTCCTACACGGTATCTGTCACTGTCACCACCTGTAGTGTCTGGTTCCCCTCCAAGTCACAGGAGGCTGTGTCCTGCCTAGCAACACAGCCTTGGTGCCCAAGACTTCCTGACACAAAGCGAAGACAGCGAGTAAACTGACACTGTCCTGTCTCAGCCGTTTAAGACGAGGGGGACGTGGCCATCAGTGCACTTCAGAGAGCAATGCCAAAGCTGGAGTGGCTGGGGAGTGCTTCGCTTAGCCCTGGGTGCTGGCTGGCAGCATCCTTTCACAATGCCACCCACCCTGCTTTTTCTACTCTTTCTCCTGCATCTAAACTCTCCCTCCCTGTTACCTCCTCCTCACCCACAGGCTCCTGTTCTTGCCATAGCCGTGTGTGTGTGTGTGTGTGTGTGTGTGTGTGTGTGTGTGTGTGTGTGAGAGAGAGAGAGAGAGAGAGAGAGAGAGAGAGAGAGAGAGAGAGAGAGAGAGAGAGCCCATACTCATGTTGGCCCAATCCCTAATGGGGGCACGTGTGAGGTGATTAGGACATGGGAGAAAACCCTCCTCAGTGAGATGAGTGACCTGATAAACAGTGTCCCCGAGAGGTTCCTCCTTCCTTCTGCAGCATGAAGGACTCAGTGAGAAGCCCGCCAAGGAACGAGAGGAGTCTCACCACAACCAAATGCCCACACTTCCCTCCTGGCTTCTCCAGAAATATGACAGTAAGGTCCTGTTTATAAGCCACCCAGGCGGTGTTTGTGAGAGCTGCTCAAGAAGACTAAGACATCCATGTGAAAAGGATTCCTGGCTGCAGAGATGGCTCAGCCGCTAAAGGCTAGGCTCACAACCAAAATACAGAAGTACGCCTTCTAGGCTCCATAGAGTGTAAGTCACAAGAAGGGACTGGAATCTGCAGTCTTCCCTGGCCACCACGTGGAAATGCTTCGCTCTGAATTCTCTCAAAGTTGTTGACTGTCTTTTCCCATCAGGGTACTACCCTTCTGGCTCCCTAGTTTAGGTCTAGACCGGTCATAGGTCACGGGCAAGCTGAGGCTGGAGGGCTGGAAAGACACAGTGAAAGGCCCGGCCATGGCAGAAGAAGATAAGGGCTCCTGCCCCTTGGACAGGCCCCTGGGGTTGGAGGTTAACTGTCCTGACTCTGTCACCTCCCCAGCCTGGCGAGAGGCTGGTGAACAGGGCAACACCTGCTAAGCCCCAGGAGTCCACCTTCAACATGGCGGCAACCTGGTCTCAATGCAGGCCTGCAGAGGCCCCTAGTGCACCGGGGCGCTTCCTGTCCCAGCCTGCGGCCCCCAACCGCTGGCAGCGCGGTTTCCGGCAGGGCTGCGGCCAGGGCCTGCACTATCAGCTCGGCACCAGACACCCGGTCAGGATACTTGTGGTGAAACTGTGAGGACGACTGCGCCTTCGGGGTTTTCTCCACGTCAACCTCCAAGACAAATGGAGGCAGCTCAGAACCCGCAGACCTCTGCTGTGCTCTGAGCCAAGACAGGCTTGCCCAGGGCTGGACCCACCGGCCATGTGGCCTGGGGACACGTGGCCTGAGGTGGTGGCCTGGTTTCTGGGCCACCTGCCATGCCTGGACCTGAAGTGAGGCTGTGCATCGCCCAGGGCCCCAAATCTGGTGAAAAGTGGAGCCAGGCCTCTCCTCCTCTCGGATTTGTAAGAGAGAAACTGAGGCTTTCCTTGCTACTAGGGAACCAAGGTGCAGGTAGACACGGAGATGTGATGACCGGAGGTTCTTGGCTCCAGGGCAGCAAGGAAGATGGAGACAAGAGAGAACTAGTTGCACATGCTGCGCCAGCCCAGAGATTGGGGGGGGGGGGCACCGCTGGGCCACCTGCAAATCCACGACCTTCGCCCTTTGGCTTCCTGAAGCAGGGCTACGTAAAACCAGGTGCAGTAAGTAATACTGGAGCATGATCGCATAAATGACCCCTTGACCAGGTGGCTTTAGGCAAGGCTGGACATAACCAGGCCTTTAATTCAGGAGCGGTGCACGCATGCGCGGGGGTTGTTCGCCTCTGGCCAGCAACTGCGCTTGCGCATTCCAGTCTTGGGGCCTGCCTCTCCCTAGCTCCCTAGTGATGCCAGTGCGCAAACGTGGCCCTTTCCGCCTCGGGTCCACTAGGGGGCGACTGGAGCACGTTCAAAAAACCGAGATCTGGCGAGGCTTGTTTCCTGAAGGTTCCAAACACTAAAAAAAGGCAGAGGCCTGGACTTCTTCATCCAGCAGGGCTGGCGCTGTGCAACAGGCAATTCCCAGAGCAAGCTTCGGCTTGAGTCCCAGCACCCGAGAAAATCAGCTCCAGTGCCTTAAGTCACTGTCAACCTACGAACAGGTTGTTCCATCTTAAAGAGAGCCTTGTTCAAGTCCAGAGAGGCAGGACTGGATTTGACCTCTCATCTTAAATATACCACACCTGTTCCCTCCCTTTTTGTTGTTTGGGACACTGGATCTCATATGTAGCCCAGGCTTGATGCACCATCCCCACCTCCCAAATTTGTAAATTACGGTCCTGCACGGGTCACCGCACCCAGCACTTGATACAGCTGATCTTTGTACCCAACTCAAAGCAAATGGCTGACCTCGCAGGCCTCCCATCTTGCTGGATGCGGTGCTCACTGGTTGCTAGCTCTCGCCTGTCACTTGCCTTCATTCCCTGGTCTCTCTTCCCTCCACCATCTCAGGAGGCTAATACTATCTTGGGAATCTCTTTATTGGTGTTAAGATAGTTTGTCTTGATTTTGTCTCAATGACTTTTGCCCGGCACCAGAAGATGGATATACTTTTGTAATATAAACATACTTTTTTTGTACATTGTGTTCATTCTTCAATGAAGTGAGCTCACTATTGGCTTGTAGATACTAAAAATAAAATACTGATTCAATAACTGCTTTAATTAAAAAAAAAAAAGATGGCCTCACCACATTGCTCCAATAGATCTCAAATTTCTTTGCTCAAGTGATCTTCCTGGGTCAGCCTGGTCTACAGAATTAGTTCTAAGACAGCCAGAGCCAGAGGTACACAGAGAGACCCTGTCTCAAACAAAACAAATGATCCTCGTGCCTCATAATTCTACACAGCAGGCACTAGAGACATATACTGCCACACAGGCCCTAGGTCTTTTGTGTGTGCTGTTTTCAAGACAGGGTTTCCTCTGTGTAGCCTTGGCTGTCCTGTAACTCACTCTGTAGACCAGGCTGTCCTCAAACTCAGAGACCCATCTGCCTCTGCCTCCCGAGTGCTGGGATTAAAGATGAGTACCACCACCACCTGGCTAGTTTCTTCTATGTTCTTCATAGGCACTCCCACCTACCACAACTATCCCATTTCCCCAACCAGCTCTGGGCTAGACAAATGGTAACTCAGTCCACCACTTAAGAAATATATAACCACCCACCCAGTAACCAGCCTACTCCTGTATGCACACCTGTTAGCATAGAGGTGAGCTTGTCAATAGGCTACCATCTGTCTGCCAGCCCCGGGGGTCACATTACAACAGTGGCCTATGACATGAGAGACACGAGAGCCTGACTCAGTAACAAACAGCATCCTGACCTCTGAGTTATCTGACAGGGCTAGGTGGAGATGGGACTATACCCCAGCACACTTCAAAGCACCAGAATCCACTCTGCCCCATCTATGACTACAATATGCTCTTGGCTTTCTCATACCAAACTCTGGTCTCTCTCGTGACCAAATACCAATGCTGGGGTAAAGCCAAAGCCTTGACAGACCCACTGACTATCTTGTTCTGGATGCCCACCTCCTACACACACCCAGACTACAGTGTTCTCCAGGCCTCTGTCCTCCTCAGAGTGTGGTCAATCTGAGATCATGAATTTGTGGGGTGTCTGCTTGTCACCCTTCCATGAACCACCTCTGCTCTGCTCACCACCCTTTTTCAATGCTCAGACTGTGTGACACAGACTTAAGGAACACAAAAGGCTTACTACACCACTGCTTTGTGACTCTCCGGGATGTCTCTCTTGGCTTGTATTAGGAAACATCAATGTTCTGACACTTGGCTTGTGAACTCTGAGAAAATCCAGTGATAAAAGTATTATCTTCTGACCAGCCTGTTCTAAAAAGTGAGATCCAGGACAACCAGGGCTGTTATATAGAGAAACCCTGTCTCAAAAAATCAAAAAAATAAAGTATTATCCCCAAACGCCACAATTAGACGCAAGATTTAAGCAACAGCACATGTTCACAGCCCCTCCTTTATTTTCATTTGGTCATACACACTCTTTAAAAAAACATGCATACACTAACAAAAGAACCAAACGTTAGGAATTAGAAAGGCATAAAACAGGACTTACAGATGGAAAAATACCCCAGGCATCAGAACAAACTAAATCAACTATTGAAAATGCCTTTGTTCAAAACACAACCATATTTGGTTTTTATACAGGATTTTTATTTAGGATTTTGTTTTGTTTTTTTAAAAAAGGGACCCATTCAGAAATAAGGGACAAGTTTCTCAGACCTCTGTGGGTAGGGCCTTGGCTTTTCCTTCTTGAGGTCTTTTGTTAACCACAGCCTCCTCCCTCTACCTATGCACTGCAGCTGAGCTGTAGGCAACCTGGGCCTGCCCTGGAGACACGAGCTACAGAGCATCCAGGATGTGATCAATCTTGGTGACCAGCTCCTGGCGTTTTCCCGAGCTGAGCTTTTCATTCTCGAGGTATGTATCCTTCTTTAGCTTGCCAGCCACCAGCCTCTCTGCCTCCACTGCCGACTTCAGCACCAGCTCCTTGACCTGTGCATCCAACTTCTGCATCTCGCTCACCTGGCAGAGACAGAGCAGGGAAGGGTTTGAGAACTACCCTCTCACCCTACTCAACGAGCCCCATGGCTTCCCAGGCCCACAGATCCAGAGCCCCACATGAACAGTCAAAATTCAGCAAAAAGCAGTGCCCATGGTAGAGGGTGGCACCAAGAAAACAAGCCTGGCTCCAAACGGTAGCTTCACCACCTACAGGTCATGTTCTTGTCAGCTCTGACAAACAAGCTGCTTTCTACCCTGACACCTGGTAAAAACCATGGGACCCCAGTTTGGAATATTCCTTTCCTCTATGTGAATATATGCTGCTGTGACTGGTTTAGTAAAGAAGCTGGACAGAATAAGGTTGTATGAGAGACCCAGACAAGGACACTGACAAGGCGGCGGAGTCAGAAGTCACCACACATGGAGAAGAAACAGGAGGTGCAAGATGAAAGAGGTAACACTTCATGGCAGAAATTAACACAAATGGGTTAATTTAAGTTGTAAGAGCTAGTTAGCAATAAGCCTTGAACTATCGGACTGAGCATTTATAATTAATATTAAGTCTCTGAGAGGTTATTGGAAAACGGCTGGGAACAGAGCTGATTGCAGTCCCAATGAAAACTCTGCCCACACCCCAGCAAGATGAGTGCACACAACACAGGCTTCCTAAGTGTGCCCTTTCTCTACTGGGACCAGACATTAGTTGACACACAGAACTCATGTAAGCACATAAAGAACTGTTTCATGGTGGGTGCTACAAAGGAACTAGGGTTAGTAAGAGACAGAAGTGAGGGTAGAGCCGCTAACGAAGCCTAAGAACTCTGAGGGGCACTTTCTAAAGGAGGTAATACTTCCCTTATAGATAATAGCTGGCTCGCACAGTACATGACTGTCGGGGCTCTAAACACTGACACAAACCGCTTTCAGGTACTGGAAAGACTACTGACTTCCCATTACCCATAAGGACACACAGACACAGAAATTGGATAATCTGACCAAGTTTAGAAAGTCTGGGTCAGAGCCAGTGATTTAGGTCTGGGTGCCTCCCCTCATCCCCCCTTTCAAAATTTTACCCTCTGGGCAGGATTTGCCTCGATCCCATTGTGTAGCCTGTCTGGACTTCATCTGAAGATGCATGCCCCTACACATATACACACACTTCCAGAGTGCTAGGATTACAGGCATGGCATCTGGAGCTGAAGACTGGCATCTGGAGGGAGGACACTACCCTCACTGCCAGGCACAGGGACACAGAGCTGGAGAAGCTGCAGAACTTCTCCAAAGCCAACCTACAGATGCCACAAAGTTTCGTATCCCACCACAAGCACTGACACCACTTGAAGAGCCCATGGTCCTGCACATGTGAGTATCTGGGGGCACCTGGAGCCGAGCCCAGCCCAAAGGGCAGGATGGGTGCTGCTTCCAACAAGCAGAAATAGTCCCTGAAGGGGGCATGAAGGGCCGCAGACAAGTGGCTCACAACACTAATACTTACTCTGTCACACAGGTCAGAGCCTTCCGTCTTCAGCCTGGACTGCAGCACAGCAATCTCACTGGTCACAGCCTTGTGCTCTGTCTCCAGGCTCTTCTTGCCACTATTGAGGGTAGAGACATCCCGGGACTGCTTGTACTTATTGATGGTCTCGTCAAAGTGACGGTAGAGGCCTAACCTCTTGTTGACCAGGGTCAATACCTGCTCTGTGATACAAGCCACCTTCATCCTGGCTTCTGCGGCTGGATCCTGGAGGGCAGAGAGACCACATCTGTCAGCAGATAGGCTGGTGCTTACTCCAACTTATCTGCCATAGATGCCTACTGCCACTAGCCAATAGTGGACACCTTAGGAAGCCGGAGTCAAACCCTTCTGACACTTAGAGGACCAGGCTCTACTACAAAGGCTGGAGGAGATATCAAGATGAAGCAAACACTACTTTACAGTTCCACAGGCTCACAGCCTTGATCAGGACAGTAATGGTAGAATGTGCCATGAAACTGGCACAGCAAGAGCTCATCTCTAGCCGTCAAAGACTTCGGGGAGACCACCATAGGGTTTCAGGAACTTCAGGAAAGAAGGTGAACTCTTTCTCCATTTACCATCCCTCTCCAGATCCTCTCACTGTGTATCCACTGGCAAGGCCTGCCCCACAACTCAGAGGCTGGCTTAGGTCCGGTGGACACAAGTTATCTTTACCTAATAAATCCTTAGGACGTTACATGAGGTAGATGTAGGCACAGTAAGCAACGACTGATCACTCAAGTGTCTATCTGCAGACGCGCAAGTGATAAAGCTCTGTGAACTGATAGAGGATTCCAGAACATGCCCGACAGATGGAAAATGCTAAGTACAAAAATATATTCAGTCCCTATAGAGTAAGAAGACAATAAAAAATATCTGCCTAGACCCTCAGCCAAACATTAGGTGGAGAGAGAGGCCAAATTAGAGATCTCCGTCGGGTCCCTCTCCTTTGGAGCTCTGGGAAACATTGAGGAAGGGGGAAGAATTTTAGGAAAAAGAGGGGTCAAAGATACCAGGGAAACATGGCCCACAGAATCAACTTAGCAGAGCTCATACGGGCTCCGAGAGACTGAAGTGGCAATCACAGAGCCTGCATGGGTCTGCACTAGGTCCTCTGCACATGTTATGGTTGTTAGCTTGGTGTTCTTATGGGAGTGGGGTTGTCTCTGACTCTTTCACCTGCTCTTGGGACCCTCTTCTTCCTACTGGCTGCCTCACCCAGCTTTAATGAGGGTTTGTGCCTAGTCCCATTGCATCTTGTTATGCCATGTTTGGATCATATCCCTGGAAAGGCTGCTCTTTTCGGAAGGGAGAAGTGGATGATGGGGGGGGGGTACATTATATGAGAGAAGAATAAAAAATTATCTACCTTATTTTTTTTTTTTAGAACCACAAAATGTCTAGTAGCAACAGATGAAATTAATTTCCTTTATGGCAAAAAAGGGAGGACAAGGCAGAATTGCCATTCAATGATTCTCCTACCTCACCTAGTGTCCAGGTTGTTTCCACAACCAAAACAAAGGAGAAAGCAGGGACTTAACATGGTGTGCTTCTGATCACATTCTCAGACACAAGCAGAAGGCTATGGAGCAGTCAGTGGCCGCCTGGCACGCCTGATGCTCTGGGTTCCACACTAGCACCACAGGGGGAAGAAATCTCTCTAGGGAGAATTAGCAGAGGCCAGAAAAATGTAGGGGATTACGGCCACCCACAAGGTCCTATGGACTGTCTGACAGCTAGGAAGAGAGCAGAGTACCTTGGTGATGGAAAAGTCCAGACGGACGTAGACGATGACGGTGAAGAACAAAATGTAGAAGGCAGCCACGACCAGCAGAGGCTCCTGCAGCATGAGCACCTTGTTGAAGGTGTAGTGCACCTGGAGGAGCCAGGAAAAGGGTGTCAGGGAAGACCAACTCAGATCCATAGCCTAACACCACTGCTTTCAGCAGTACCAACAACGAACAGCAAGCACCGTCACTCACCACAATGTCTTGAATGTGCTGCTCAACCAGATTTTTCTTGTAGGCAACAATCACCGGGCGGCCGAATGTGTCTAGGTAGGTGTAGTGCAGCTCATCCGCGGCACGGCTAATGTCGTAGGGACTGTCTACCTGGATGTTCCTGGAAAGCACAGACATAGGTGAGGGTGTGGAGCTGCAGAATTCTAAGACTAAGAGTCAAGGAGGCCAAGTTAACACTATGCTATCCTGCCCACCAGAGGCATCTCCCCTCCCAACTGCTAACTCACTATCAGGAAACTGAAGACGAGACAGTCTCCCCCAGCACTCACAAGGATGGGTTCGCAGAGTGAGCACAGCTGCCCAGCACAGCCCACCCAGAGTCTCCTAGGGACCTAGAGAGTTGCCTTGGGAGGGTGCTTTTTCAAATGTTCCCCCCCCCCCCCCCCCTCGAATCATAGTCTCTGTTAGGACTAGGGCATGTGTATCACTTTCTGTAGGTCAGGCCTACAGTCCCTAGAGAAATAGTAACACAGTAGTCTGGCCTGAAGGAACAACCCCTCCTCCATGGACCAGTCAAAGCACATGTCATCCTGGTCACTGGAGTAGATATATGAACCAACAGAGACCATTCAAACACTGTGACAAGAAACCAGGTAAGTAACATAAAGCTATAAGCAGCTCTCACCAAGGACAGGAGCCCTGTAGCCCATCTGCTCCCACCAATGTCCTCCAGACACCCCAGCCAGTGGTTCTCTGCACACACAACAGCAGTACTGAGCTTGAACCCAGGGCCTCCCAGTGAGTTACATGGCTCCAGTCCTTGCCTCTGCACCTTCCTTTCCAACACCTGGCTCTTTAAGTTAAACTCTCATTTGATCAACATCTCTTTCGCAAGTTGCTCAAACTAAGCAAAAATGATTGCCGTCTGTTACCAAAGACACTGAGACAGGCCTAGGAAATGGCACCAACAGCCGTTCCACTCAGTCACTCGCTGGGAGCAAAGTCTACCAACCTTTTTTATTAAACAGGTACTTTCTACATTTAGCCCAGGTTGGCCTGGAATGTAGCCCAGGCTGGGCTCCAACTCAAGAGCCTCTAGGCTCCAAGTCCTGTGATTACAGGTGTGTACCTCTGCAATGCCCTCCACATTCCTCCCTGGCATTAGATTCAGGCCATTACTCTGGTCTACTGGGCCGGCTCTGACTTCTGCTCCAGGCATATGGAGACACTGTGCTTTTGGAAAGCTTCCTAACTAAACCACGTGGCCTCCTTTGAATGGAACTTCCCTTTCCTAGCTTTAGTCAAAGGTTCCACAGAAAGGCTTCTGTCAAAGCTATCTAATGAGTACCTACACTATACCCGGAACACAGGTCCCTCGTCAGACACCATGCACTATCAGAGAAATGGGGTGCAGAGGAAAGGAACAGTCTCTTACTTGGCTCCCTCAGGCAAGATGATCTTCACTGTCAGAGAATCTATCACTTGCTCATCAAACACGTGGTCCACAAACCGCATCTTCAGTGCATACTGATCACCTGAGGACCAGCAAGTACAGGCAATGGTGTGAGCAGAGAAAGATGGCGGAGAGGAAATGTCAAGACATGAACTTTATCCTCTTACACAAAGGGAGAGATGTTATCAAGAGTTCACAGGCAAGAGCTGGTGGTTTGAGAGCCAGAGGTGACAGAGCTGGCTTTTTGGCTCTTCTCCCATTGCCACAGAAAGACAGAACAACTATAAACAATGTTGAAATCCCCGGACACTTAGAGCACAGCCAGCACAGCATCCTCTTCAGCTCACTGTGCTTACCTGCAGACCCTCACCTGATCATCTAGCCATGACTCTCAGACATTCGTACAAAATTATGTCCTGTGCACGGGTCGGCCTCAAGGCCTCTCGGGGAGGGGGTGGAATAGTTATTGCTGGGGAAGACTGGAGGAAGGGGGCTCTCTCATGCTAACTTTCCAGCGTGACTGCTTTAGGATCACCACACCCCTGCCAGTAGGTTCTCACCTAACTCTGTAAGTCTAATGAACACTGGTTCCCCAAGGAAAACTTCGATGGAATCTAACTTTGATTTCCCACTGGGACCTTACAGGGTAGGCAGAGCAATAGATATGGCTAGTCCTCCCCATCCCAGGGAAAAAGTTCTCACAATACATCAATAGCTAAAAGACTTGCAGGTCAGCAGTGTCTGTGAAGGAGAGAGGAGGAGGAGGTGCTACAGGGCAACTGATGGGACCAAGGAGAGAAAAACATAATAGATAACCTTCTGCAGAGTCTCAACTGATACTGTATGTAGGCATTACATTTACAAGAGTAATTTACACCAACCCACAAAAGGATAGGTAGGTATCTCGGCATTCCTAAGAATAATAAGAGAATACTCTCCTTACATATAAGCATTGGTGATTTAATTTTTTTTCTTAAACAAACACAAGAATTTAAAAGAAAAAGCTGGTCCTTTGCAATTCTTTTCTTACTGTGTTCAACACTCACCCAGGTTATAGAGGTATTCATAGCTTGGGAGGTTGTAGCCAACAATGTAGTGTGTCTTCCACCCACCAAAGAGAGGAAATCGAGGCCGGATTTCCATTTCCACAGAGTCATCCAAAATAAGGAGGTGGCTGGTGGAAACATTACCAATCTCGTCGCGGTAATATACATCCTGGGCGGCAGCAGGAAGGATGGTCTGCAAGAAAGCAGAATGCCTTCTAGAAACTTCAGGAACCTTCGCAGAAATATGACCCAGTAAGCATAAAGCCAACACCAGACCCCAGACAGTCACTTTTCCCAAGGTTTCAGAAGATCTAGACATCATATCTATTTCAATGAATGATAAAATCTTCTCAACAAAATAAAATATTTGCAAAGACCCTTGTGCACACTAAAGTTAGAAGAAGGAAATTGAAGATAAGGAATTGTATCAAATTGCTAGTTTACAGTTTTCCACCCAATGAGCTTACACATCTTCCAAATGTACTGATGAGGGAGAATGCAACACTCACTGTTCACACAGGGAGTGAGCATTTCTGTAATATGTAAATATATGTAAATATTTCTAAGAGGTCACCTAGACAAAGGCACATTCAATCTCTTCATTTTTTAATAGTTTACGATGATGCTGAAGGAAGCCCATACTCATACTTCTCAGTCGTCTTCCCATCTGAGAGGTTGTTTCATTCTCTTACCCTCATATTTAAAAGCTGTACTACATACACATCACACACAAGCACACAAGTTCTTATTAAATGTAACCTTAAGAGTCTTAATAAACCTCAATTCTGCTTCATAAAAACAAAAATCGCCTAAGACATAGTAGTATACCCTTGCACTTAAAAGGAAGCACCAAGGAGCTCAAGGCCATCTTCAAGTTACACCAGATCCAATCTTAAAAAGCAAGCAGCAGGGGTGGAAAGAAGGCCACGCAGTTAAAAGAACTTGCTCCTCAGTCATGAGGACCATAGCATGGATCCCAGTATCCAAGTCAGGCAGTTCACAAATGCCCGTAACTCCAGTTCCAAGATAGCTAACACTTTTCTAGTCTCTTCAGGTAGATGCTCATACACTCACAACACACACACACACACACACACACACATAAAATAAATCTGTAAAACAAGGGAATGTTTAGGTGGTGGTGGTACTATGAATAGGATTATCTTTATTCAAATTTTCTAAAAAAACAAAACAACCATAGTCTAGGGCAGTGGTTCTCAACCGTGGGTCATAACCCCAACAACCCACTTGAGGGTACCTAAGAACATCAAAAAAGACAGATATTCATATTTCTATTCATAACAGTACCAAACTTAAAGTTATGAAGTAGTAACAAAAATAATGTTATGATTGGGGTCACCACAACATGAGGAACCGTGTTAAAGGGTGGCAGCGTTAGGAAGGCTCAGAACCACTGCTCTAAGGCCAAGCAGGCACAGTGGCACATGTCTATAATCCCAATACTTAGGAGCCAAGGCAGGAGGTATTTTGAGTTCACGGCTAGTCTAAGTTACACAGGTCATTCCAGACTAACCCACGCTGCACAGAGAGAAGAAAAAGCAGTATTTATATAATACAGGATGCTATTCACATAAACACAAGAACATTCTCCTTAAAGATCCTTCTGATAACACTGATACGCAATATCGCCATTAGTTTGCTGTGGGAACTCCTTTAGCCAAAAGCCTTTAAGATACTGCCCTACTCTGGGTGTAGTGTCATGCACTATAAATGCAGATGCAAAGCATGCACGGGCTTCTTGGCTGCTGAATTTGGTTCCAGTTCCCAGCGAACATAGAGGACTGCAGATCACTACCCTTTCTGTGAGTTCAGCCCCTATTAAATAAACCTTTATTATACTCCATTCTGGGCTAGTGTGGGACTATTTTATTATGAACTGCAACAATTAATCCCCCAAACCTTCTGATTAACACTGATACTAACATCACCATAGTTAATCCTCAAAATTTCTGATTAACACTGATACTCAACAACACCATTAGTTAATCCCCCAAAACTGAAAAGCAAGAAAAAGGACTGATAAAGATACAATTCCCACAAGGTCCAAATTGGCCACTCATACCTTAAAAGAACGGATGGAGGAAATGCCACTGTCAGGCTGTCTCTGGTAATCATAGCGGGAGAAAGGCCCCTTCAGCACTGCGCCTGTGTGCTTCAAGTCCACATTCTCTTCCACAGCAATATTACCCCAGTGAGAAACCTCAATGACCCGGGTCATACTGGTGATGGTCAAGAAAGGGCTGTTGTTTTCATAGTGTACTTTAAAAGTATCCTAGAAGGGAAGTAAACAAACAGTTCATAGCCTTGGCAACAGAGATTCAACATTATTTTAAAAGAAATTAACTAGGGCTGGAGAGAGTTAAGAGCACCGACTGCTCTTCCAGAAGTTCTGAGTTCAATTCCCACCAACCACATTGTGGTTCAAAACCACGTGTAATGACATCTGGTGCCCTTTTCTGGCCTGTAGGCATACATGCAGACAGAACATCATATACATAATAAATCTTTTAAAAAAATAACTACAGAGGGCCTATGCATCAGCCACAGAATGGTTACTAAGCACCAATATATATGGAGTGGTTTTAAGGCCAAGAAGGTGTTAGATCTCCTAAAGCAACCAGATATAGGTGCTAGGACATGAACTCAGGTCCTCTGCAACAGTAGCGTGTGGTCTTAACCACTAAGCCATCTCTCCAGGCCTTAACTACAGAAGGTTTCTTTGTTTTGTTTTTGAGAAAGAAACTTGCTCTAAAACTTCAAAAAGTGGTCATTTATGCCCATAATCCCAATACTCAACAAGCAGAGGCAGGAGAATCACCATGAGTTCCAAGGCCAGCCTGGGAAACAGAGACCCTGTCTTTAAAAAAATAAAATATAAAATAAAATAAAATAAAATAAAATAAAATAAAATAAAATAAAGGCTGCAGCAGGAAGATGCTTATACTGCAGGAAGATGGGTCTATGTTTTGCCTTACCTGCCTAAGGAACATGGTTGATTTAATAAAGAGCTGAATGGCCAATAGCTAGGCAGGAGAGAATAGGCAGGACTTCCAGGGAGAGAGAGGAACTCGGAATGAATATAGGTGCATGGGAGATGCCAGAGAGACATGGAGAAAGTCAGATGTACAGAATGGAGGAGATACAAAAAGCCATGTGGCAAAACGTAGATTAACAGAAACAGATAAAGTTATAAGAGCTAGTTGGGAACAAGCCTAAACTGTAGGCTTTCATAATTAACAGTAAGTCTCTGTGTCATTATTTCGTGGCTGGGAGTCCAAAAAAGTCCCTCAAGAAAGCCCAACCATATAAGACCAGGTGTGATGCCACACTTTTAATCCCAGCACTTGGAGATAGAGGAAGGCAGATTTCTGAATTTGAGGCCAGTCTGGTCTACAGAGGGAATTCCAGGACAGTCAGAGAAACCGTTTCAAAAAACCTAAAAAACAAACAGGGTGTAAGTCCCAGTGTAGGGATAAGTCCCGCCCCTTAGGGGGCGTGTTCACCTCGGGCTAATTTTTGCCTATAAATTTGGAGAGCGAGCTCCCAGACGCTGCTTCTGCTTTCCTGGTCTCCGCGATCGGTGGTTCTGTAAGTCTATTTCTCCATTAAAGCTGTATATATTTTTACAATCTGTCTGCATTCGTTTATGCCATTACATCCCAGTCTCCACAACCTTTGCTCTAGTTGACAAACATAAGCAACAATACTAGATCTTCAGCAAGTGGAAATTCTGAGTCCAAGTGTCTGCATAATTCTTCAAGTTGTCTGCCAATTCCCCCAGAGGTTAGCTTTATTTTAATCTCAGGTAGGAACAGCAAGGTGGTTTAGCAAGTAAGGGCACTTGCTGTTACACTTGGGACCCATATAATAATAGAAGAGAAATGATTACCAAAAGCTGTCCTCCAGCCTCCAGACATGTGCTGTGGCACTCACACCAACACATCTCACATATACTCACACATACATACACACACTAAAATTTTAAAAAACTATCTGGGGTTGAGACTATATATGGGTTAGTGCCAGGGTGCTTACCCAGCACACAAAGGTCCTAGATTCAATGGGGAGTAGGTTTGGGGTCTCTCTGGTCACTGAGTAATGCCCTTTGATGAACTTGCCCATAATTCAGAAAGGCAATATAAAACTAGAATGTTAGGAAAATACCCTTCTTTCCAAAGTCCAGTAAGATAAGCAAACACATTTTATAATTTTATAAATTCTCTTATTCTCTCACTCTCTAACCACATCCTTTAAGATTCAATTCAGACTCCTACTGAACACTAAGCAGTGCTGTTGGCAGAGGTTGCTCATTTGCTCCTGGCTGCCCACACTGAAATAATCACACAGAAACTGTATTATTACAAAACTGTTTGGCCTATTAGCTCACGCTTCTTATTGCCTAGTTTTTTGTATCTTAAATTAACCCATTTCTATTAATCTGTGTGTCGCCATGTGGTTAGGGCCTACCGGTAAGGCTCTGTCTGGTGTCTAGCATCTGTCTCCTGTAGCAGCTACATGGCTTCTCCCTGACTCTGCCTACTCTCTTCTCTATCAGCTTGGAATTCCCGCCTTGCCCTTTTCTGCACTGTAATAGGCCCAAACCAGCTTCTTTATTAACCAATGATATTCACAGCAGACAGAGGGGAATCCCACACCACAGTGCCAATACTATAAGGATGGCAGCTTCATGCTGCAGGAATCATAGGTACAGCTCACTGACAGAGCACATCCTTAGCATGCCTAAGACCCTGGATTCAACTCCAAATGCACACACTTGTGGGCAGACTCAGACTCAAATACACACACATACAGACACACAAGAACTTATTTTCATTCTTAAAATGCTCATGGTGTTTGTTCTGTTTTGAAACAAAGAATATGAAGCCTGGCTGGCCTCAAACAATCCTGGTATCTCTGCCTCCTGAGTGTTGGTTTTACAAGCAACTGCCATCATTTCTAGCTTTTTTTTTTTTTAATATTTATTTATTTACTATGCACACAACATTCTGTCTGTGTGTATGTCCGCAGGCCAGAAGAGGGCACCAGACCTCATCCCAGATGGCTGTGAGCCACCATGTGGCTGCCGGGAACTGAACTCAGGACCCTTGGAAGAGCAGGCAACGCTCCCAACCACTGAGCCATCTCTTTGAATCAGGTGGTCATGGCATATACCTTCAATCTCAGCACTCGGGAGGCAGAGGCAGGCAGATTTCTGGGAGTTTGAGACCAGACTAGTCTAAAGAGCGAGTTCCAGAATTGGCTCCATAGCTACTGAGAAGCCCTGCCTTAAAAAAACCAAAAAGAAAAAAAATGTTTGTTGAGCTGGGGAATGGCTGCTTACAACTGCAAAACCATCTGTTGAGGGAGACTGAGGCAGGACTGCCACAATTTTCAAGGGCAGCCAAGGCACAGTGTCAAAAAATATTTTTTTTAAATTTCATGTTTTGATATGCAATTTTTTTACTTTAGAGAATATATTTCCAGAGCTAAAGAGAGGCCAACAGTTAAAGAGCCCTCCTTCCAGTGGTCGGCAGTTCATAACCACCCGTAACTCTAACTGCAGGGATCTGACTCCTTTAGCCTCCGGGGTCATCTGCATGTATGTGCACATACCCGTCCCCCAATATACAATGTTTTTAAAAAATTATTTTTTTCTTTTTTTGATCATTCAAGACAGGGTTTCTCTGTGTAGCCCTGGCTATCCTAAAACTCACCACTCTGTAAACCAGGCTAGCCTCAAACTCAGAAATCCACCTGCCTCTGCCTCCCAAAGTGCTGAGATTAAAGGCGTGTGCCACCACTGCCAGGCTAAAACAAACAAACAAATCTTAAAAATATCATACATGTACTACTTCTGACCCAGGCACAGAGGTGCACACCTGTATCCCAGGACTTGGAAAGTAAAGGCAGAATCAGGAATTTGAGTCATCCTCAGCTACACAGCCAGTTCCCTAGGCTACATGAGACCCTGTCTGCCCCTCCCCCAAAATCTATTGCTGAGAAACATGCAGAGAAATGTACATTATGGTCGTAAGTAGTAAGAAGGCAAAAGAAAACAAAAGCCTAGCCATTCATCTATAACAAGCTGGCAAATAATCCAAGGCAAAAATCAGAGAAATGGCTACCAAAAAAAGTGTACAATGCAGTTACTAAGCATAAGAATTAGGCAATATTCTATATAACATAATCTCTACACTAACAGCATTATCTCTAGTCAAGCATGGCACTGCACACCTATACTCCCAGTGCTCCAGAGGCTGAAGCAATAGCCTGTGCTACAAAAAAGCAAGACTAGAATGAATTCCAGGGAGCCAGTGCTGGAGCTCAGTAGGAATCTTACCTATTACGTGTGAAGTTCTGAGTACAATCCTCAACTTGGCAAGAAAAGGGCATTAGATCCCACAAGACTAGTTATAGACAGCTGGGAGCCACCACATGGTCTGGAAGAAGGTCAGGTCCTCTGGAAGAGCAGTCAGTGCTTTTAACTGCCCAGTCAATTGTTGTTTTCTTTTTTGACACAGGGTCTCACTGTGTATCCCTGGCTAACCTGGAATTCTATGTAGACAAGGCTAGCCTCAAACTCAAGATATTCTCCTGAGTCTGGGACCTTGCCCCATAACAAAATTTTTATCATGAATTAATTGCTTTCTCTCCCAAAGTACCAATTCCAAGGCCCTTAGCCTCTGGTCTGCTTACTACCACAGTCACCCCAGTTTCTCTCCTTGTCCATCACGACCCTGCCCTCATTGCCTTCTCCCATGATGCCCACTTTCCAGTCTCTGAACTCAGCTCTCAGGAGGACGTTAATGAGACTAAGAGTTACTTCAAGATAGGTTCCGAACATTTTCTGAATGCCACCCGGCACATACCATCCAAGCCTGGCAGTGATGGTCTCTGAAACCTACCTGACTGTAGGCAGGGATGTCTTTGAAAGGTCCATAATCCAAGACGTCTTCAGTTCGTGTGGGGTTCCCCAACTTGGTGTAGCTTTCCACATTTCGGGAGGCAAGTTTCACTCTCATGGTTTGGGTCTTTGTTGGATAGGGAGAATAGAAATAATGGTTGCCCTCAAATACCACAAACTGTTTCTCTGACTGAGTTATCTGAGTCGGATATGGATGAAGCACATGGGTGTAGACAGTTTCCACAACAACCGAGATCTTGGACCCAGGATCAAGAGCAACTGGAAGCTTGACTGTGAAAAATCTCCCACTGAAGGAAGAAAGCAAGAGAATTAGAATTAAAGACACTGGCCCAGGCATGGTAGCACACACCGTTTTTTCATAGCACTCAGGAGGCAGAGGAAAGTTGATCTCTGTGACTTCTCAGCCTGTCTAATCTATGTAACAAGCTCTAGAAAAAGCAAGAAAACTAAAGATACTGAAATCAGCTAGTATTTCAAAGTCACAGTAAATTCTTTATCCAAGACGAAAGATATTGCCTTTAATATATTAACTTAAGCCTTTAAAGATGGATGTCCAGATGTTCATCCCTAGTTTGTTTATGATAATAAAAACATAAAAACTACCAGAGACAGGTCAAGTGACAGACCTCTAATCCCAACACTTGAAAGATAAAGGCAGAAAGAACAAGGATTCAAAGTCACCCTTAGTGATCTTAAACTCTTAGGGAGTTTAAGATCAGCTGGAGTTAGTGAGACTGACTCAAGAAAATGGGTGACCAGAGATATGGCCCAACAGTATGAGTACTGGCTGTTCTTTCAGAGGAGCCAGATTTGGTTCCCAGCAAACACACAGCAGTTCACTACTCTGACTCCAGTTTCATCTTCTTCTGGCCTCCGAGGCTACTGCATGCAAGTGGTGCACACATATATGCAAGAAAAACGTCCCCTGCCCACAAAGTCAACTAATTAATTTTAAAGTGACCCTGTCTCGAAAAACAAACAGAAACATTTTCTTTAAAAAATGGTTGGGGCAGAGAGATGAATCAGTGGATAAAAGGGCCTGCGGTCAAGTCTGACTACCCGAGTTCAAGCCCCAAGACTCACACGAGGAGAGAAGCACTACTGCAAGCTGTCCTCTCCTATGCATGTCCAGCTGCAGCATGCATACAAGTGAACAAGGAGACACTGCCTGTAAACTAATGAATCTTAATTTCCTAAGCCAAAAAAATGAATTTTTGTTAGACCCAGTATGCCATTAGTAAAAACTTGAAGGCTTTTAAACATGTTCCCATGTAATTCACCCTCAATGATTAGAATGTGGATGACTTAATTGAGAACTCACAGCACTGTACATCATATTGCTTTAAAAAGTTCACAACTAAGACAACACTTCAAGCCCTCCGTCTTCTAGGACAGTTTTATCCCGTTCTTGGCTTCAAGTATCAGATCTGCTTTTCTTTTCATGACTGGTCCTGAGTAAGCAGTGTTCATGTTTCCTTGTTAGTTATGCTGATGGCCCAGTCAATTCAAAACACCAGTACCATTCCCAGCAGATCCCCTCCTCTGTTAACAGCACTGCCATGCAGCCAACTCTAAGCTAGACAACTAGGGGATTTTCTCGTGTCTCTACCTACCCTACCTATCCCAAACATCTGGTTAGCCACCTTAGAAACACCTCTCGGTCTGCCTGCTTACCTTTTCCCCTTCATTTTGGTTTCACGTACTTCAAGGTTGCTGTCTTCCTCATCTTCTCCCTTTACCTATAACAGAAAAAGAGTAGTTCATTCTTTCTTATATTTTCAAGTTCTAAATTTTAAGCCAACTATTAACAATTATGGCTTAAATGAGAATGCCCTGCAAGGCTCATGCTTAAATACTTGGCCCCCAGTTGGTGTTAGCATTTATGAAGGGTTCAGGTTTGCCCTCTGGGGAGGTTTGAATAGGTATGGTCCCCACAGACTCATGTGCTTGAGAGCTTGGCCCATAGGGAGTGGCACAATTAGGAGGTGCCACCTTGTTGGAGGGAGTGTGTCACTATGGAAGCCAGCTTTGAGGCTTTTTATGCTCAAGCTGTGCCCAGGGTATCACAGTCTCCTGTTGCCTGCAGATCAAGACATAGAACTCTCAGCTCCTTCTCCAGCACCGTGTCTCCATGCCCCACCATGATAATAATGGACTAAACCTCTGAAACTCTTAAGTGAGCCCCAATAAAATGTTTTCCTTTACAACAGCTGCATGGTCATGGTGTCTCTTTACAGCAATAGAAAGCCCAACTAAGACAACCCTTCTGAGAGAATGTGTGTCACTGGGGGGTGGTCTAGGAGGTTTCAAAAATACTCCAACCATTCCCAGTGTGCTCTATGCCTCCTGCTTGTGGATCAAATGTGAATTCTCACTGCTGCTCCCAACTACCGCGACCTGCTACCTCTGCTCTAACCCTCTGAAACTAGAAGTGCCAAAGAAGTAAATCCTTCTTTCCGAAAGCTGCTTTGGTTTTGATGTTATATCATAGCAATAGAAAGGAAACTAATACCCCAACTTCTTTTTTTTTTTTTTTTTTTAGTTTTTCGAGACAGGGTTTCTCTGTAGCTTTGGAGCCTGTCCTGGCACTAGCTCTTGTAGACCAGGCTGGCCTAGAACTCACAGAGATTGGCCTGCCTCTGCCTCCCGAGTGCTGGGATTAAAGGCGTGCGCCACCACTGCCTGGCGGCCAACTTCTTTACAATATTTACGTTAAAGTAACTTTTCATAGTTTTCTTTCATGTGTGTGTTGTGTTGTGTGTGCATGTGTATGTGTGTATGAGGGGGAAGGAAGAGGGAGAGGGAGCGGGAGAGGGAGGGGGAGTGTGCACATGTGTGGAGACCGAGGCAGGATCTCTCCTGCTGTTTCTGCCATGGTGGGTACTCCACGCTTACTGGTCTGCAAGCTTCCAGGTGATTCTTCTATCTCTGTTTCCCATCTGAAGGTGCCAGTGCTGATATTACAGATGTGGACCACTGCACCAGGCTTTTTATATGGGTTTCAGGACTCACTCCAATCGTCAATCAGACTTGCACCATGAGGGCCTTTACCCCAAGCCCTCTCACTGGCCTAGAAATTTTGTTTGTAGTGCTGGTGATTGAAGTCAGGGCCAGGCAAATACCTTTACCGGTGAGCCATATCCCAATCCAACTTTATTTTTTATCTGAAACCATAAGATTAAGCCTGAACATCACGGAAGAGTTACTATAAACATTTTTCTAAACCATCAAATACACATAAAGACCTTATCTCCATGTTTACTTCCCAAATGTTCCAAAGACTTCCTTCTGGACATTTTCTTTTTCATATCAAAATAACTCTAAGTACAAATAAAAGGAAACAACAGAAGTCCCATCTGTGACCAAAACTTCTGATCCCACAGAGTGGCAGAAGTGCAAAGGCCTTAGGGGAAAGGAGCCCTAGGGGCCGCTATGGGACATGCTGTACTCTTATCCTTTAACGGCACCAGACATGCAACCAGGTTAACTCTAGAAGGCTGCTGAGGCTTCCTGGGTTGTTATCTGGAATCACAGACTGTGGCAGTCTATGTGGAAAACATACATACTCTCCACTAACCCTTGGTCAGACTAACCTATCCTCATGGAAAAAATAAAAAATTCTAGTACTGAAGCAGTAATTCCCAAGAGAGCATACAGCTATGAAGACTTCTATGTGCTGTGCTGAGCTGAGACTTGCACTCACGGCCTGCACAGATGGGCATGGGCTTTACCATTGCATCACACACCGCTCAATAGGAAGTCAATCTCAGAGCCCAAGCTAGCCTCACACTCCCTTTACGATGACCTTCAACTACCGACCCTCCCACCAACTGCTGGGATTGTTTGAGCCACCATCACCATCTCCCAACTCCAAAAGCAATTTCTTAAATATCGTTTTTAGTATTTCAGAAAATCCAAAAATTTTGCTTACTCAGAACTCTTTGTTAATGCATAGCTTACTGATATTCATAAAAAATATTGATGACTTAGTAAAAAGTAAAAGAGAACCGAGCATGGTGTTATAAAACTGTAGTCCCAGTACATGGAGAAAAGTAGCAAGATGATCTGAAGTTCAAAGTCATTTTTAGCCATCAGCATTCAAGTTCTAAATTAGTCTTAGGGCTATAGAACATGACCCTGTCTCTAAAAATAATAATAATAATAGTGATGGCTCAAACCACATAATCAGTATTGTCCTTCTACCACTTCCTAAAAGGGTTCCCATAACCCATCCAACCTCACCCATGTTCCCAACGCAGTATGTGCTCCTTCTCACATTTGGCGTCCCTGTGTCTCACAAGGTAGGAGTATAATGCAGTTCACATATACATCTGGCCTCCCTCCAGAATTAACACCACTGTGAATAAACCGAAATATCAGAACTAGTCTCATATCAAGGCCAGAAAGCAAGTAGTCAATAATGCAGGAACATAAAGGGCATGGAACAAATTATAAACCTTCATTTGTGGGGTTAACAGCTCCAAGGCAGATGCTTCCACAGTCATGTAATAACACCTATACCTCAAAAAGTTGCTGTAACAGAGAAAGCACTTAAAATGCCTGATGCAACCTTCTCTTTTCCTTTCTTTTTAATGTGTATGGGTTTTTTGCTTCCATGTATGTCTGTGCACCCTGGCACTGGTGTTACAGATGGCTATGAGGTATCGTGTAGGTGCTAGGAATTACATTTGGATGCCCTGTGCTCTTGACTACTGAGCCACACGGAGTGGCCCAAACTTGAGTGCCTTCTCCACCTCGACGGCTATGATTATATATATTGAGATCTCATGAAGTCATGACTGGCTTTCACGAACTTGGGCTGAACATTCAAAACACTTACGAGCGGTTCTGTAAGTTGAAAGAAGTCATGAATGTCTTTCCAGAAACAGCCGAGCAAAGCTGTGCTTCAGCGTGAACAAGGCTTGAGAGCGAAGGGGCCAGGAGTCACTCCAGTGACAATGTACCCTGCTTTATTATAGCTCCATTACAGTCAGGAGAATGTGGCGTGCTTAGGATGTGATACTGTAATTACTAGTCTCCTTCTAATAAAGTCGGTAATCACTTAGTGAATACAGTTTAATGGAAACAGCAATAAAAAGCAACCTGTGTGGATAGTCCCTCTACTCCCAGAGTCCACGATGGCTAAGCCGTAAAAGTGTGCTCACTGAAAGGCACAGGAAGCTAACGCTGCGGAGTTCCAACAGAGGCGGTGCGCTGAGGAAGAGAGGCGGGTTTCACCTTTCTGTACAGCACAGGGGAGTTCAAGTGTGAACATTAGCAAAGTGTTGAGCAGCAGCTTTAGAGGTGCGTTACATCAACCCGGTGTGATTAATGACAAACTCAGATAGATACCAGAAACCTGTCGTATTTCCGAATGCCGCTGGCTAGAGAGAACAGTCTACATCAGGCAGACAACTGCATTCGGGAATTTCGATTTAACTCACTGATGGGCCTTCGCTGGACGAGTACGTCCAGGGGACAGGGGGGAAAGCTAGGCGCCCGAAGCACCGCACCTGGCCACAGCCAAGATGTTCCTGTGCTGTGGTGTGGTGTGGAAGGTGGTCACCGGGGGACTAAGGGGTCGCCTCGGGCTCCGGAGCTGCCACGTGGGCGGCGCCCGCCGCTCCGAAGCTTGTGCTGACGTGTCCGAGTGGACACGCGGACGAGAGGGGCGGTGGACCCCGACCTCTCGGCTGTCCCCTCCACACCAGCCTTCCAGACAACCCTCAACTTTCCCGGCCGCCAGCCCCGGCCTCCGCAGGGATCCCCGCCGCCGCAGGAAGCCCGTGTGCTGCAGCCCGGCCCATTCTCTGCTCACCTGCACGCCGAGGTGCGCCAGCCGCGACTCGAGTTCCGGCTCCAGGGCCAGGACGAACGAGCTGACTCGAGACGTGGAGCCGCCGCCCGGGTGCGCCAGGACCACCTCGGCCGTCACCTTGGCCAGGTGGCTGCTCAGGTCCACCGTGCGCTTCACATCCTCGTTGACCAGCGGCGGAGCCTCCGAAGAGGCGCTGCCGGGCGCCGGGGCCAAGGACCCGAGCCACAGCAGCAACACCAAGCCGACCGGCGCCTCCATGTTCCCGAGCAGAGCGCCGGCGACCAGCGCCCCGCCCCCAGCCACGGAGCAACCGCTGATTGGACGACAGCACCACAAGATGGCTGGGCCCCGCCAGAAAGGACCCCGTCTCCAGGGCAACCAGGCAACCACGGGGCGCCTGACTGAAATCTTAAAGCGCAGGCCTGCTTCTTGGGGCGCAGAACTGTTCTTTACTACCGAGATGACACTTTAATGTGGCATCATCTAAGGAAGGAATTCCATATCCTCATGTGTTAGAACGATAGGAAAGGGTCTCCATGCTGCAAGCCCCTTTACAAAGGCATCTTGAGGATTGATTCCTCTGGTGCAATCATCTCCCAAAGTCATACAGAAGAGTTAATGAGTTAAAACAATGAACCTCAAACTAGTGCAGAAACTCTGCGCAGCACCTCCTATCAAGGAAGCCAGGATAGTAATGAGAACATCCGCTGGCATTATTGGGCCTTAAAACCATTTTTTTTAAAAAAAAAAACAAACAAAGAAAGAAAAATCACATCTATTGACTCTTTTGGTAAACCTTTCCTCCTCAAAAGTTCCCTTTTCACACTATCCAACCTCCAAGCTCCCTACATCAACGCAGGTGCACAGGCTCCCCTCCCACAGAGGGACTGCTGCCGTTCATTTGCTCTGACTGAAGGACAATTCTGCTTCTGTTGAGATTCTGCAGTTCTGCTCTTTCATTTCCAAGTTTCCTCAGTTAATCCCTATCTAACGAACACGCCCCAATATTGTTGCTTTAAGGATTTAGTTTCAATGTAAATTTTGAAGGAAATGGAAATATTCAACAATAACACCAGCTAATAATAAAAGAGAGAAGGGAGGGAAGGACATGCTCCACCCTATAGAGCAAAAGTCAGAAAATTAGCACCTGCAGGCCAACAATCTATCTGTCCATTAAGTTTTATTGGAACAGAGCCACATTTATTTGCCTGTGGCTTACGACTGCTTTCACGCTACAAGGGAACAGTAGTATATTTACAAAACAGACTGCGTGGTCCACAAAGCAAAATTGCTTACTGTTTGAACACTAATACTTACACAAAGCTGGAGAGATGGCTCAGTGGTTAAGAGAACTTGCTGCTCTCACAAGGGACCTGAGTTCCTCCAGTTCCCAGCACCCACACAAACAGCTCACAGCTACCTGTAGCTCACAACCCTGGGATCTGATGCTCTCTTCTGATTGCCACAGACACCCACGCACGATCTCTCTGCTCCTCTCTCTCTCCCTCTCTGTCTCTGTCTCTGTCTCTCTCTCTCTCTCTCTCTCACACACACACATAAATAGACATTTAAAAATAATTTTTTAATGCCACTTGGGTGTAGTAGTGCATGTCTGTAATCCTTCAGTGCTTAGAAGGCTAAAGAAAGAATACAGCAAATTCAGGACCAGCATAGGAAATTTTGTCTTAACTATTAAAATAATAATGATAGTAGAAAGTATGACTACTATTACTTTATTATCACCTTCACAGGGCAAAGATCTGCAAAGGGCAAGATAGCAGCTGCTTAGGACAACATTCCAAAATTAGAGACACAATTTTTTCAACTCTTTGAAACTTAAAAGTTATAAAGTAAAGTGGCTGGAGAGATGGCTCAGCAGTTAAGTGTACTGACTGCTCTTACAGAGGACCCAGGTTCAATTCTCAGAACCCACATAGCTGCTCACACAATAAATCCATTTCCAGTGGATCTAACATTCTCTTCCAGACACCACTGGCATTGCAGGAACATGGCACACAGACCCACATGCAAGCAAAACCCCCAAACACAAAAGATAAATAAATAAATATTTTAGAATAATAAAGTTATTATTAAGAGTGTTAAGAGGGGAACTGGGCAGATAGCTCAGTCATAAAATCCTTGCCACACAGGCATGAAAACCTGAGCTTGATCCGCAGAACCCATGAAAAAAGTCAGGCACGCCTTCCTCTTTCTGCTTCCCTGGCGTGTGCACGCGTTTTCTCTGTCTCTCTCTTCTTTTATCTCTCCTCTCTCCTTTTATCTCTTTTCTCTGTCTTTCTTTCTCCCTTTTCCTTAATAAATACTTATGGCTAAAAAAAAAAAAGTCAGGCACAGAGATATACCCTTGCAATCGCAGCACTGGGGAGTCAGAGACAGGGACATGTGTTTGCTCCCTGGAGTTTGCTGTCCACCCTAGCCTACTAGATGAGTTTCAGGCCAGTGAGAAATCTTGTCTCAAAAAGCAAGGTAGACAGCTCCTGAGGAAAGAAGCTGTTCCTGGCCTCTTTTGGACACTTATATACATATATGCACAAAGGGAAGTGTGAAGAAGGATTGGGAACACTACTTGCTGAGCGTGCAGAAGGAATTTAGGGGTGTTGCTCAATGGTAGAGCATGTGCTTCACATGTAAAAGATCTAGGGCTCAATCCTCAGAGCCATGGACACATACACACTGGACATACACATGGACAACTCTGGAAAGCAGGCCTCAGAGTAGAAGAAAAAACTGGAGCATCCAAAATAATAGAAAAATACAAAATAAGAAGAAAAAGAGTAGATAATAATTGGGAAATGAGCAGCATTGAATAAGCATGTTTGAAAGAATAAGCAGGCTATATAGCTCAGTGAGAGGACATTTGCCTCATATGGACAAAGCCTGATTTCCAGCCCCAACACTACAGTAAATAAAAAAAAAAAAACTAAATAGATAAATAAACAAATCCAGTGCAGCTGATAGGATCAGCTTATAAGCAAGGGTTACATGACTCACAATTTCACAAGTTTCAATCCATGATTGGTTAGCCCTGTTGCTTTGACTTTGTGGCAACACATTATGACAGAGCGAAACTGATCACTTAATAGCGGGGAATGAAAAGAGAAGAGGAGGAGCTTGGCCCCAGAATCCCTTTGGGGGTATCTTCCCTACCACTTTAAGAATCCCCACTTGGCCCACCTCTTACAGTTCCACCACCTAGCGATAGTGCCAAGACGGAGATTAAGTGTGCTGGTTAGTTATCGTGAGTCTGACACAAACTAGAGTCATTTGGGAATTCACCTCCAGTGAGGAATTATTCCCATCAGATCCGTCTGTCAGCATATCTGTTGGCTAGTTTTCCGTTACCAGGCATGGTTTTCTCCTGCTGACTGAGCCAGTTAGACAGTTGTTGGTTACAGCCAGGATATCGATGCCACTATTGCACCATTAGGGCTATTTTGCCATGCTTATGGGGAGCTGAGAAAGCCATGAGCGAGTGAAGTACTGAGGAAATGTGTCCTGTCAGCATGGGCATGGCCAGGTTAAGGACCCCATAGCCTCTGGTTCAGAAAGATTGCAAAGCTTCCCCAGGGGACTGAGTGCTTGTGTTAACAGTGTATGCAGAAAATGCCCATGAGAACTTCTCCCCCTGGATACTTATGACCTGAAGACCACTTGTCTACCGACTATTTCTACCAAGATTAGCTAAGCCTATCCTCTTGATCCCGCTGTACACCATAAATGCTTGTTTATCTTTATATAATAACCCCACCTCCTTGTTCAGCTGTATGAAACAACCCTACCTCTCTGTTCAACCTTATATAATAAATGTGCCGAGCTTCCAAGATGCTGTAGGTTCTTCATCAGCGATCCCAGTCTGCCTGACATCAGCTTTTCTGTGTGCCCATGTGTCCAACCATCCACATTTTCATCATTCCCTCACTGCCCCAGTCAAGCCATCCCTGAAGTCACGCTGGATGTGGCACATGCTGGTCATTGTTATGGTTCTTAGGCATCACAGCTAGGCAGGGATATTGATTGCTTCCACCCTTGGGAGCTTGCATAGCAACTTTGTACTATGAAAACTAGTCCCCAGGGACTATTTTCATATTAATGATTGACGTTGGAGAGCCCAGCTCACTGTGAGCAGTGCCACCCCTGAGAAGGTGGTTCTGGGCTGTATAAAAAAAAGCAAGCTGAGCAAGCCATGGAGAGTAAGTCAGTGAGCAGCACTCCTCCATGGCCTTTGCTTCAGTTCCTGTCTCCAGGTTCCTGCCTTGAGCTCCTGCCCTGACTTCCCTCAGTGATAGTCTGTGATGTGGAAGTATAAGCCAAACAAGCCCTTTTCCAACAGAAAGCAAACAGCAACACTTTTAAGTACTTACTTATTTTTATTTGTGTCACAATGTGTGTCTGTGTTTACAATAGGGTTCTCTCTGTATCCCAGACTGGCCTAGAACTCACAGGATAGCCCAGGCCACCCTTGAACTCATAGCAATTCTCCCACCTCAGAGGGCTGGTACCACAGGCCTGTACCAACTCGCTGTCCTCAGTGGTATTCTGACTTGTCTTATTCTTATTTCATATTCTCTCTCTCTCTCTCTCTCTCTCTCTCTCTTCCCCCCCCCCCCCCCCCATGGTAACCTTGCAAAATAAGACTAAAGAAATCATGGTGGAAACTAGCCTAGTACCCTTGGTATCAGAGGGTAGAGAATGGCGTGACAGATCCTCTAAAGATCAGTCCCTGCTTCTGTTAACGCACCAGTTATCCCGTGGGAAGGCCCACTGAGAAGGTTTGTCTTGGGCTGTGCCCCAGAAGTGTTTGTGGGAAACAACAGTGGGGATCTGTAGGTGGATTTTTCTTTGGGCCACCAGCTCACAAAAAATAACATAGAGGCTTATTATTAATTATGAAATCTCAGCCTTGGCTTAGGCTTGTTTCTAATAGTTCTCATAACTGAAATTAACCCGTATTTTTTAATCTATGCTCTTCCACATGATCATTACCTCATCTCTATTATACCCATCCTGGTTATTCCACGTCTGGCTGGCGACTCCACCTTTCTTCTTCCCAGAGCTCTCTCTGTCCAGAAGTCCCATCTATACCTCCTGCCTAGCTACTGATCATTTAGCTTTTTATTAAACCAATCACCGTGGCACATCTTCCTTCACACAATATAAAGGTATATTCCACAAAAGGATCTTTAAGCATCACAGTGACCTGGGGTGGTGATAACAGTTGGGGCAAATAACACTCTGATTAAATCCTCTTAAAGGGGAGGAGAAGGAGTTTGGGGAGCTAAAGTCTGCACATACATAGAACTGGGCACAAGAATACACAAAGCACTGGAGTTCACAAAGGGCTGTAAGATCTTACTGTTGCTGACTTTTTGGCTCTGTGCACACTGGAAGGATGAAACAGAGTTTTGAACTGAAGAATCTACCTGTGTCTTGTCCAGTATGGCTTGGTCCTAATCGAGATTATAGCACACAGCAAGAGGAAAGGCCCATCAGGTCTCCGTAGATGAGCTATAAGCACCTGGGAGGAGGACTCAGCAGTCTACACTTTCTGTACCCTCTGTCAGTTGCACACAAAACCGAGGAAGGTTTTGCCAGTGCCCATGTGTCTGAAGCACTGGTCTTTGTCGATAGTGTTCATTGACTCAGACCTTCATTCATTCCTTACATATTCACCCAAGGCTTCCTCCACTCTCCATGTAACCAGGCATCAAAGGTAAGTAAGTTTCCACACGCTTGCAGAACAAAGTTGGAAGTTGTAGGAATTCCAAACATTTAAGGAAGTCTCTCTCCAGTAACTTTCTGGTCATTCAGCTAGATGTTCAGCTTGTTTAAAGAAAAACAAAAACAGGGCTGAGTGTGGTGGTGCATATAGTTAATTCCAGCATTCTGGAGGCAGAGGAAAGTGAATCTCAGTGGGTTCAAATCCAGCCTGGTCTACAGAGTGACCAGGTCAGGGTTATGTAGAGAGACCCTGTCTCAAAAAGAAGAAGAGGAGGAGGAAAGAGAAAAAGGAAGGAAGGAAGGAAGGAAGGAAGGAAGGAAGGAAGGAAG
>NW_026068039.1:3147121-3181886 GCF_014885135.2 Alexandromys fortis | reverse complement strand
GTATTAATATTATAATTTATATATAATTTTGATCAGAGGTAGAAATGTACATTGCAATATGATAAATATATCTTAAAATTGTATCAATATACAAAAATGTTTTAAGCAGAAGTAGAAGCATGCATGCATACAATATGACAAAATAACTTTGCCTAGATATACAAATATTGTAGATAAAAATAGGAACATATTCAATATAATTTAAGTTTGTATCAATATACAAGAATCTATACCAATGTAAATTGCCTATAAACAACAGCTCACAAGTATTCACTCTATTACTCACTATTATTAGTGTGAGTAAGCTCACACTTATCTGTTTTCCCACCCAATCCCCTCCCCTTTTTTTTCTTTTCAAAGACTGCACTCCAGTATTTCCAGGTCTCAAACACCTAACATCTAATTGTTCAGATTCTTCCAATACTTGGGAGGCAGCTCTCTGTGAGTTCGAGGCCAGCCTGATCCACAGGGCAAGTTCTAGAACAGCCAGGGTTACACAAAGAAACCCTTTCTTAAAAACGCCAAAACAAACAAAGTTAGTAAATGTTCAGACTCTTTCCTCTTCTGATTCTTCATCAGGATTTCTATATTTTTCTCCTTTCCTTCCTCCTCTACTACATTAAGCTAGGGATCTAATGCCTTATTTTGCTTCCCTAAATGGAAATTTATATATAAATATATATAAAATTTTAATCATAGCTGGATATAATAGCTCACTCTTGTAATTCCAGTACGTAAGAGGCTAAAGGATGGGGATAGCTATGAGTTACAATGAGTTCCACAGCATCCTAGGACTGAGGTCCCATCTCAGAAACAAAGCAAAAAACACTTCTGACCTTTGCGGGCACCTGGTACACCATATGGTGTACAAATATACATGCAGGCAAAACTGTCATATACATAAAGTAAATACTCTATAGAAAAGCAAAACAAAACAAAATCCACCTGGCACTGTAACTAAAAACTCGTTAAATCTTGCAGTGATGAAGGCAAATGCCTGCAAATCTACCTCAACCAGAGTTTAGCCAAGTGCGTAGAAGAAGAGACTCGGTTTTGTTCCCAGAAAACTTTAGCAATGTTCTCATCTCCAGGCCTTCAGCTCCAAAACTACAGGCTCCGCCCCGACAGGCTCCGCCCCCATCCGCTGAGCAAATTTTGCCGACTTGGAGGTGAACTCAAGGCTCTTCTAGACCTGCTTGTTGATTTCAGCGGTCCAGGCCGACCCGGAAGCAGAATTCGCGAGTCAAAGATCACGCACATGATAAAGCACGGCCGCCAGGGGGTGTGCAAGCTGCCCTAATGTCCAGTTCCTCTTTAAACCAGCCTGGCCTCCGAAAACGAAGGCTTGCAGCGGACATTCCGGCTGCTTACCGCCTGTTGTACGAACTGGAGAGGCATCCTTGCTCCTGGGAAGCGCAGAGATTCCACCCACAGAGCCACCGCTGCGGAGCTTCTGGAGCGGCGACGCCGAAGACAACCTAGAGCAGAATATGGCGACGCAGCGCTGTGCCTCAAGGCAGAGGGAGTGTAGCCCGGTCTTCTAGCTATTGTGCCTTGGGTGCCGCCCCAGAGTCGTCATGGCAATGTTTCCTTGCACCAAGCTGAGGGGTTTCCAGGAGTTATAACTTGACTGCAGACAATCTCCCCTTTCCAGTTTTCAGCCACAAATTGAAACCATGGAAACTCAGCAAGGTGAAACCCTTCCACTGAAAATCTCTAACCCTTAACAGTGCAGAACAGTGGTTTATACGCTGCGTGGAGCTGAGGCATTTTAGAAAACCAGGGCAAATTAAAGGGCCGTGGAAGAGGGGACTCCTTTACCTGGAGTCCCCTAAGGGTTAAAAACTATGATATATGATACAACAAAATTCTCTGTGAACAATGCCTTCACAGACGATTATTATTAAATAGGAATATTTCAAAGAATGTTACAGTAACTAGCCCGTAATCCCAACACTGGGGGAAGCTAAAACAGGAGGGTTGTGGTGAGTTTAAGATTAGCCTGAGCCTCAGAGGCCTTGTCTCAATCCAGAAGGAAAAACTCAAGGTCTTAGATAGTTTAGCCTTAAACTTTAACTGTGTTTCTCAACTCTTATATAGTGACCCCTTTGTGTGTTGGGGGGGAGGGGAGGGAGCTGTCAAATGACTCTTTTTCCCAAGGGTTGTCTAAGACCATATTTACATCAGGATTCATAACAGTATCAGAATTGCAGTTATAAAATAGCAACAAAAGTAATTTTATGGTTAGGGGTCACCACAACAGGAAGAACTGGATTAAGGGGTTGCAGCAGCATTAGGAACATTGGGAACCACTGCACTTAAAGCATGACTCATTGGTATTTTAATTTATTGATTTTGAGAGGTTACATGTAGCACAGGCTGGCCCCTCTAAATAGCCAGTGATGTCCCACCGCCTGAGGCCTGGGAATCAGGTGTATGCTGCTACCCCTAGCTTTATTTGGTTTTACTTTTTTGAGGCAGGGTCTCCCACTAGCCCAGGCTTGCACAGGCTGGCCTCTGTCTCATGCCTCAGCCATCCCAGGGCTAGGATTATAGGTACGATCCGCCACATCTTGATACATCTTTGAGAGTATCCTAGCTGTAACCTGTAACCTGAGAGTCTTAGAAGATGACCAGCCTTGCTTAGCAGTGAAAGCATAATTTAACGTTAATGTCACCACTGTAGTAAAGATGCCTTTGACACTTGGGACCTGTGCTTTTGTCATGTCAGCCTGTAATGCTATCCAGCCCACCTCAGAAACCTCCCCTTGATCACATTTACCAAAAAAAAAAAAAAAAGTACAAGGGAATGAAATTCCTTAGAACACTTAAACAGTGCACCTTCAAAAGTCACCCTGTGTTGAGAAACTCATGCCTGTGTATGTAATGTACACTGTCATGTTGAGAAACCAATGCCTGTGCATGTATGGTCCTCCTAAGCATCTTTCTCTCTCCTTTATTATCCAAGTTTAAATGTACACTAAAAACCGTTTTTTTCCAAGGCCATGTCTCACTATGTATCCTTGATTGGCCTGGAACTCACTATGTAGACCAGGTTGACCTCAAAATCACATAGATCCACCTGACTCTGCCTCCCCACCATTGTACCCAATCGAGAACCTTTTCTTTCTAAACTCCAACTCTGCTTCATGCGAGATCATTCAGAAATTCTCTTTGCTGCAAGTCAAGAGCCTGGCTTGTGGGCTAGTAACTTGGATGCCTATAATGTCCAAAGCCTGGTTAGACCTCCTCCAGCACAACGTGAATCAGGAGTGCGCGTGCACACTTGCTGTCCTGGCCCTCGGGAGGATCAGGAGTTCAAGGTCCATTATCAGCTGTATAGTAAGTTGAAGCCAATGGGGGTTATAAGAAACTGTCTCAAAACCAAAATTTATCATTAGTGTCTGAAGAAGTAGATCAAATGGTGGAGTGCTCGCCTAGCATCTGTGAACCCTGAGTTTTCTCCTCCGTACTACATAAACCGGGCATGGGGGCAGAAACTTGTAAGCCTAGCCGTTGAGAGGGGAGGCAAGTAGCAAGTTTAAGATCAACCAGGAACACATGAGACTATTAGAAAAGAATCCTGGCTAGGAATGGGGCTCATTACTTTAACCCCAGTGCTCTGTAGCCAGAGGCAGGTGGATCTCTGTAAGGCCAGCCTGGTCTACACAGTGAGTTCAAGGCCAGCCTAGTTACACAGTGAGACCTTGACTCAAAAAAACAAAGATAAATCAAAACAAAAAAATCTGGCTTCACCCAAGTGGAAGTCTCTGAAAAGAATGTGTTAAGTTGCCTTTTGAAGTAGGGCTGAGCTGTATCCCCCTCTCTTCTATGCTGTTGACAGAACCAACTCCAAAGGGTATGCAAGCAAAGCACAGGAAACAGTGGATAGGCCACCATTTGTTTTTAGACAGATCCACACAGATGAGGAGAGAGATGAGCATGTGTAGCACTCTGTCTAGGACATAACGACCTGGTAGCTGCCCATCCAAAGGACAGTTGAAGGGACAGTAGGGGACAGTTTTCATCTAAGATCAAGCCTTCGGAGGCTTATAAATTATGATGTTTGTGTTACTGTTGTTTGGTTTTTTTCAAGACAGGGTTTCTCTGTGTAGCCCTTGCTGTCCTGGAACTCACTCTGTAGACCAGGCTGGCCTCGAACTCACAGAGATCTGCCTGCCTCTGCTTCCTGAGTGCTGGGATTAAAGGCATGTGCTACCACTGCCCAGTGAGGATGGGTCCTCTTGCCTCTGTTCGACCTGTCTGTTTGCTAGTTGCTGTTTACCTTAAATTGCAGGATCACAGATCCGAGAGATAAACAGCCTGTGAGGCAAGTGGACAGTGGACGTTGGCCCCTGAGCCAGCACTTGCCTTCCCAGCAGGAGTTTCCTTAGCACAGGACTGGGGGTTGTAGACCACCGCCCCACCCCAGCTGCAGCAACTCCTTTGACTCCTAAGGCTGACGCTGGCCTTTGTTCTTCCTCAAGTTACAGGCACACTGAAGGAAAAGCTCGCTTTCCTGTTTCTTCACCTTTCCTGCCTGTTTTTCTTTCAGGGTGAGAAGCAAAATCTGGCCAGCTAGAATCCCTCCAGTCTATCTTCTCTTCTGGGGTTCTAGATGTAGATCTGACACATCTGAGAAAATTAATGAGACAGTTTGCAGGGATAAAATTTTCAAGGTTAATATAAAGTACATCCTGCCTGGAATACAATCCCAAATGGCAACCTGCACCCTCTTGGAAGTTACATGGACTTATTTTGAGGGAGATGGAGAGTGAGCAGGGACATGAAGATCTATCTACCTGTCTACCGTGTCCTTGCCTTTCTATTACACAAACTCCCGTGGCTTTTCAGTTGGTATGTCCTTTGGGTTTAGTATTACAAAAAGCTGGTAGCATTAAGTTAGAGGTGGAGCCCAGTTCAGACTTAAAATTATTTGGAAAGATGTTTTCAGTGCTTGAAAAGTAAAGTACCATTCAGAGTGAGATCCCATGACTATTCCCAGCACTTGTAGGCTGAGGCAAGAGAATTATGAGTTTGAGGCCAGGCCGGGCTACAGTTTAATGAGTTTGAGGCCAGGCCGGGCTACAGTTTAAGATCCTGTCTCAAAAGAAGAAAAAGACAGAAAGAAAAAGAAAACAAAGAGAAACATCATGAAGTAGCAGACTGAGAACCGGTGTTGGTCTTGGAGGTCACATTTAATGTGAAAAGAGGAATTGGTCAACATCCTAAAGAACTCCATAGAACCTTCGCCTAGTGTGCAGTCTTTGACAAGCTGGACATCCTTTTAAAACAGGCTGTCATGTAGAGGACTCTGTCTTCAACTCCGGGTCCTCTTGCCTCCGTCTTCCAAGTGCTGGGATTTGGTGCTTGTACTAACACTGGAAAGAGGGCTAAATTGAGCACTCTCCAATTGGGTAATCACACGCAGCTCCCGAGGATCATGGGAGTGTTAATATGATAATATACTCTGATTCCTCATCCACCGAGACATGGCAGGTTATACTGTTCAAGCCACCACAGAGCCTCAGCTTTTAGGCCTTCCCACCAGATACTGAGTCAAGGTAAACCCCTCCTTCCACAAAAGAAGAAAACCTAAATATAATGTAATCAGCCAATCTACTTATTACCTGCACCAAGTGCTTGATAAATATTAGCTATATATTAGCCTGGAACAACACTTCATAGCTTGAGACAGCGCAGTTGAGGCTTTGAGTTTCTTGGGGGTTGAGAAATGTGTTAGTTCTTTAGGCATCTTAGAGGCCACATGGCACATGAGAAAGAATTCAGCTTCATCCTATGCATCCTTTAGGATGTTTCCTAACCTTTTCCAACTTCAGCCCCAGCCTAAGGTGAAAACTGAAAACCTCTTTTAAGGGAAACAGTTCTAATATATAAATTATTAGAAGTAATTTATATAACAGGCATAGGGGTTCACATCTGTAATCCCAGCCCTGAGGAGGCTGAGTCAGGAAGAATTCAAGTTGGAGGCCAGCCTGGGCTACATAATGAGATGCTGTCTCAAATAGAAACAAAGCCCCTTGCCAGTCACCACCTACTGCTTCAGTCACAAGTCCCCTCTGTGCCTGTCAGAGGCTCAGCCCATCTTCATCCTTCCTGCCCCCTCCCCCACTAGAGACTACCCAGGCTGTCCTGAAACTCAAACTCACTTGGTTAGCCAAGGATGACTTTGAATTCTCTCTACTTTTTGCTTTGCTTTTAGAGACAAGGTTTCTCTGTGTAGCCCAGGCCATCTTGCCTGTAGACCTGGCTGGCCTCGAATGACTTTGAACTCTTGAAGGCTCCCCCTTCCCCCAGTCTGAACTGCAGAGTATACAGGCATGCACCACCACACCTGGCTCTTGTCTTCAAGCTTCATATGAGTTAGTTTTGGATACATTTTAAAATATATTTAATTGTTGCAAAATACACATAACACCAAGCTTAGATCTTACCCTTCTTAAGTGCGTAGACCAATAAGGCACACTCACAGTATTTCATAAGCCACCACTAGGACTCTTCATCTTGCACAAGGGAACGGAAAGTCTGCCACGAAGTAGTAATTCCTCATTTCACTCCAACCCAAGCTCTGGCAACCAGCATTCTACTTTTTTGTCTCTCTGAACTCTACTATACTGTATGGCTCATTTTGATGGGACCATACAGGATTTAAACTGGTGTATCTGGTTATTTAATTCAGCCCAGTGTTTTCAACATTCCAATAATGTTTTCAGGACATAGCAAAGCTTCATTTCTCTTTATTCTGATTAATCTGTTGTATTTATTTAGTACATTTATCCATTCCCCCTCTTAATAAATACTTGGGTTGCTTCCACTGTTCAGCAATTAGCATTAAAGTTGCAGAAATACTTTAAGGAAATTCTGATAGGACCAGAGACAGTTGATTACATTTTTTGTTTGACTAAGTAAAAAGTTGCTATGTGCCAGGTGGCGGTGACACATGCTTTAAATCCCAGCACTGGGGAGGCAGAGGCAGGTGGATCTATGTGAGTTCAAGGCCAGCATGGTCTACAGAGTGAGTTCCAGGACAGCCAGGGCTACATAGAGAAACTGTCTTGAAAAAAGAAAAAAAGGAATGGACTAAAGTAGGCAAGGCGTTATACACACGGCCACAGCTGTACAGGAAGCTGAAGCAGGAGAATGTTAAGTTAAAAGACAACTTGGGCAACCCAATGAGACTCTGCTGTAGGGATAATCTTTTTGTACACTGTGAAGATTTGTCTCTGTCCAGCCTCACCTGCCTAAGTCACCTTCTGGTTGGTTTAATAAAGACCTAAAGGACCAATAGCTAGACATGAGAAGATGGTGGTACTTCCAGGGAGAGAGGGGAGCTATGGGAAAGGATCTGAGGCATGGGAGCTTTCCAGACGCAGATGAATGTGTGGTACTGACGAGAGGTAATGAGTCACGTGGCAGAACATACATTCATATAAATGGGTTATTTTAAGTTTTAAGAGCTAGCTGGAAACAAGTCCAAGCTAAGGCTAAGCTTTTATAATGAATAAGAAGTCTCAGTGTCCGTATTTAGGAGCTGGTGATCCAGAGAAAGACCCAATGTATTTGCCCCATATACTTGGAAGTGGGGTGGGGGAACTAGGCTATAGTAGAGTTCAGTGGTAGAGCATTGCCTAACATGAGAACCTTGGTTTAATTCCTAGTGTCACTACCAAAACCAAAAAAAGGCAAGCAAGTAAGAAAGAGCAGGAATAGTGAACCAGACCTGTGATTCCGTTGTTTAGGAGAGTCAAGGGCAACTTGGACTTGGTGAACTAGAGGCCTGGGCGACCTGTCAAGAAATAAAGAAAAACACACAACAGGTAGATCTCTATGAACTGGAGGCCATCCTGGCACATATAACAACCTCCATGTCAGTCAGAGCTACACAGCGAGTTCAAACGCTTAAAACCAGATATGGTGGCACATTCCTTTGATCCCAGCACTCTGTAAGTAAATGTTGGCAGTCTCCGAGAGCCTAGTTTACACAGTGAGTTTCAGGCCAGCCAGGGCTGCACAGTGAAACTCCATCTTAAAAGGAAAGAAAAGACTAGGTAAGTATAAGGACACATGCTTTTAGTCCCAACACTTCAGAAATGGAGACAGGACAACCAAATCCTCAAGGTCTTCCTTAGTTACATAGTAAGTTTGAGGTCAGCCTAGGCTGCATGAAGCTCAATCTTAAAACACACACACAAAATTAAAACACCATCAAAATGTCGTGTAAAACAGAATACAACTTTCAAAAAATGAATATAGAAAACAACTGATACTATAATAAGTGTGGCTTTCTCTGGGAGACAGAGCTATGCAGTTTCATTCAAGATGGTTCCTTACCATCTTTCTTTGTTGTTTTGAGCATGTCTTAGTTTAATAAACATGATAAAAAATAGTTGTTGTTGTTGTTGTTGTTGTTTTTAAAAGACTCTTATTCAGGCCTGGTGTCAAAGACCTGCGATCACAGCTGCTCAGTAGGCTGAGACAAAAGAATCACAAGTTCCAAGGCAGCCTGGACAATTTAGTGTGTATGGCAGCAGTACGAGTGACAGTGGTGCCCATAGACTCTTATTTTTAAATACCTGATCTCCAGTTGGTGGGATGGTTTGGAAAAGATTAGAAGGTGTAGCCCTTGGGGAGGAGGTGTGTCCATGGGGGCAGGCTTTGAGGTTCCAATGAGCTCCCAACTATCCCTGTTGCCATCATGGACTCTAACCCTCTGTAACTATAAGCCCTAAATGGAATGTTTTCTTTTCTAAGTTGCCTTGACCATAGTGTTTTATCACAGCAATAAAAAAGTAATTAAGATAGTGAGACCCTGTCTCAAAATCAAAAGGTAGATTGGCAGGTGTTGTGGGAGTTGGGGGTGATAGCGGGGTGATAGTGTGTAGCTGTCTTTTCGGACTTTCTTCTGGGACCACTAGCCCCCAAATAACGACATGAAGACTTTTAAATTATGAAATCTTGGCCTTAGTTTAGACTTGTTTCAAACTAACTCTTCTAACTTAAGTTAGCCAGTTTCTATTCATCTATGTTTTAGCCACGTGACTTTTTTTTTTTTTTTTTTTTTGGTTTTTCAAAACAGGGTTTCTCTGTGGTTTTGGGGCCTGTCCTGGAACTAGCTCTTGTAGACCAGGCTGGCCTCGAACTCACAGAGATCTGCCTGCCTCTGCCTCCCGAGCGCTGGGATTAAAGGCGTGCGCCACCAGCGCCCAGCTGCCACGTGACTTTTTACCTCTCCTCCATTCTGTATCTTCGACTCCCTCCAGGTCACATGGGTTTCTCCTGTGGTGCCATATTCTAACCCTCAGTTCCTCTCTCTGCCCGGAATTTTTGCTTAGTCTCTCCTGTCTAGCTATTGGCCATTCATCTCTTTGTTTATTTATTTTTGTTTGTTTGTTTATTGGCTTTTCAAGACAGGGTTTCTCTGTGTAACATTCCTGGCTGTCCTGGAACTTGTTTTGTAGCCCAGACTGGCCTTGTACTCATTGATAGCCACCAGTCTCTCCCTCTCAAGTGCTGGGATTAAAGACCCTCACCACCACCACCACCTGACCATTAAGCTCTTTATTAAACCAATCATAAGTCGCCTTAGGCAGAGACACATCGTCACAGTGTACAAAAAGATTATCCCACAACATCTTTAACCCCTGCACTTGGGAGGCAGAGGCGGGGTTCCAGTCTAGCCAGTGCTAGAACAAGGCCCTATCTCAAAAAGAAGTAGGGTGGAGTAGGGAGAGAGGAGGTTCTAGGATATAGCTTGGTGGTAGATCACTTGGCTAGCACACATGTGGCCCTGGGTTTAATCCCCACAACTCCCAATAGCATTAAGTAAAAATAAATAAATAAAATAAACTACATAAATATCTTCAGCCTAATAATTATTGAAAGAAGGCACATGAAGACTTCTGTGTTGACTGTCTAAATGACTCTAGCCTCATTAAAGCAAAGGACATCTGAGAAAGAGTGGCGCATTACAGGGAAGGCTGTCACCTCAACTTCGTATGGATGCTCCCTCAAAGTTGCTAAAATCCCATTCAGAATCAAGTTATGTGCCTAAAACGCTAGACCAGGGCGGCGATTTCCTCAGCAATAGGGAACACAAACGTCCAAGTTCCCTGGGTGCCAGCTGTCCTACCAGGAAGTGTCCATCCCCTTCCTGAACTTCCTGCGGTTGCATTGCTCACTCACGATTGGGAACCTGACATACTTCTTTCTGTAGTGCTCTGGCCAGGAGAAGGTCTTCCCTCAGCTGGAGCGCCAAGCTGATCCTGTCTTTTCTTCCTCAGAGTGGGGCTGACATTTCTACCGAACCCTGGCCAGGTGTTGAGGGACTTCCGTCTCCCACCAGGAGGCCTCCTGTCTGTCCTTTCAGACCTCCTCCCAAGTCTCTGGCCCAACCGTCACCTCTCTCTCAGTTGTTGAGATGCACCATTTTCATCATGTGCCCGCTTTTTATCCCCAACCCATATGTGCCAAAACAACCAACAAGGGACTGGAGAGAGTTCAGCAATTCCGAGCACTTGCTGTTCCTGCAAAGGACCTGAGCTCAGTTCTCAGCATCTGCAGTCATCTGTATGTGGCTCAGAACCCTGTGATTCCAGGATGGGATGCCCTCTTCCAATCGCCACAGGCACAAGGCACACATGTGGTGTACATATATACATGTAGACAAAACACTTGTAAAGATAAAATAAATTAAAAAAAAACACAACAAACAAGTTAGGGCTTGTTCATTTCATTTTGTAAAAGAAATTTGGATTTACCCTTTTATCATCTGATAAATAATTCTACACATGGTGAGGGTATGCTCAGTGGTACAGCCCTTGCCAAGTACACACAAGGCTCCAGGTTCGTCTCCAGAGTCACACACTCACGCTGTAGTTCCTCATCCAGGCACACATTTTATCTTTCTCGTTAACTGAGAGGTCACCGTGAAGTCACCCGAGACCAATGTCACTTTTCTGCTCCATCTTCCTTATCCTGCGGCTTTCATCTTTCAACTGTCCCCTCGAGATCAAAGATGGCTGTGACACTTCCCCATCACTGCCCAGTTTCAGAGAGGATGAAGGGGTACGAAGCCACCAACTGTACTCTCTAGCTTAGTCAGCGCTTCCTTTGTGAAAAGTTCAAGGAAGCACAGCCAACAACTTCCGCTTCCACCTTGTCACCTGGCCACTTGCTCCCTGCAGGGAACACTGACAGGAACGGTTTTTAATTTATTATTATGTATGTGTGTGCTTTACCTATATGTATGAATGCCCTGCAAGCTGGTAGCCATGGAGGCAAGAAGAGGACATCAGAGCTGGAGTAACACATAGTTATGAGCACTTTGTGGGTGATGGGAATTGAAGAGCAGCCAGTGCTGGTAATCAGTAGCTCTCCAGCACTGAAATGTAGTTCTTTTGTTGTTGTTGTTTCTCTGTGTAGCCCTGGCTGTCTCAGGAACTTGCTTTGTAGATCAGACTGGCCTTGAACTCACAGAGATCTGCCTGTCTCTGCCTCCCAAGTGCTGGGATTAAAAGTGTGCGCTGCCACTGCCACCGCCACCATTGCCTCCCGTCAAGTAATTTTTTTTTTTGAGACATGATTTCATGTAGCCCAGGCTGTCTCTACCTCTAGAGTCCTGGGATCACAGGTATGTGTCAACTAGCTCAGTTTTAACCATCGTTTCTAACTTAGGGCTTCTCAAGAGCTTTAAAATTCCAGTGTACTGATTGGGCGTGGTGGCACAGTCCTGCAGTTTCAGCATTCTTAAAGCTGAGACAGAATTTCCTGGGCTACATAATGAACTCTAATCTATCTTGGACTACATAGAGTGAGGCCCTGCCTCAAAAATAAATAAATTGGTGGATAAGTAAACAAATACAATCGCAGCATTTGTTGGGAATCTCCCAGGGAAAGACAAAGCTATGATCATGTTACACACATTTCAAGAAACAGAATGAGCCTAAGGAACCCCCTGTTACCTTGTTTGTTTATTTTTTTTAGGTTTTTAAAATACATTTTAGTTGGGCCTATAGAAAGGTGCCTCAGTGGTTAAGAGTTCTGGCTGCTCTTTGCAAAGAATGCAGGTTTGGTTGTCAGCACCCATATGGTGGCTCACAACTGTCTGTAACTCTAGTCCTAGGGGACCCGATGTCCTCTTCTGGTCTCTGCTGGCACCATGCCATGTGGCGCACAGATGTCTGTGAAGACAAAGCACCCATACCTATAAAACTAAAAGCACTTTCAAGTAAGTTCTGGTTACCTTCATATTCAATTCTAGCCAGCAGAAAGAGAAGAAAAGAGGATGCACGCACATTCCTCTTTCAGTCCAGAACCACGCTCACGTTTTACAAGTGCTCTGCCACTGATCCACACCCCACACACTCCTCTTTGTTTTCTGCCTCAAATGTATTTGTAAAAACTGTGCAGAACCCCAGCCACCTTCAAATGTGAGGGGGCTAGTGTTGGAGTCACACCAGTCTGTCTTCTTTATATTGGTAGACAGAGGCCTTTGCTGGGAGGGCATTCACACGGCCTGGGTATCTTTTGAAGTTTGAGCTGGAGTTAGAGCAACAAGAGGAACTGAAGCCTGGGGTTGGGCCAGAGCTCCAGCTCCACCTTGGTATGGGCTTTGCTCTTTGGTTGGCAAAGCCACAAATCATGTTTCTAAGCTTGCTGAAAGCCATGAAACAAGTTAGTAGAGCTTATGGTTGAGACCCTTTAGCATTCTGGGTTTAGCGTATCTAGGCTTCACAGAGGCTTTTGCCATCCTGGTGTTTGAGGTGCTTTCCCCAGGCCCTCCTGGGCTTCTTGGCAGAACACATTTCCTCAGGAACTTGGAGTCAAGGTCCTTCAAACGTGCGAGTCTTTCTCCTGAGTTTCTCGATGTCATTTCTCTGCCATTCTGGGGTTGGCACAGGGGGCCTAACTTCATTAAAGATCCTGAAGGTCAAGAAAGTCTTAGAGAACAGGATGTTAGAGAATGACAAATCCATGTTCTTAAAACATGTACCTCTCCCTCATCTTCAAGAGTGTGACTTACAAGTAGCTTGATCAACCGGAACCCACATTTCAGAAAAAACTAGAGTTTTAGGGGACCGGGAGATGGCTCAGTTGGTGATGTTTCTGCCATTCAAGCACAAGGACCTGTTCTAATTAGCCTTTCTGTTGCTGTGATAAAATAAACTCTACTACCGAAAGCCACTTGGGCAATGGCTTGTTTCACTTGACATCTCTAGACAGCAGTCTGTCACTGACAGAAGTCAGGGCAGGAATTCAAAGCAAGGACCTGAAGCAGAACCCCAGGAGGATGGCTGCTTATTGGTTCACTCTCTGGCTCTTACTCAGCTTTCTCACACAGCTCAGGTTCCCTGCCTGGAGTGGTGTTTCCCCAGGTAGCCTGGGCTTCCCGCATCAATCATCAATCACGACAATCTCTCACAAGCATGGTCACCAGCCAATCTGACTGAGGCAATGTTTCACCTGAGGTTCTTTGTTCGCAGGCGATTGGTTATAGGTTATAGTGACTTTTGTCATGGAGGTTTTAATGCTAACTAGGACAGGTCCTGAGTTTGAATTCCTAGCATGCATGTAAAAGCCAGGCGTGGTAGTGAACATCTATAACCTTAGCTCCTGGAGGAAATGGGAAGACAGATGTAACAGGCCTGAGACTTTAGTGGGTCCCAGATCTTAGCACAACTGACTCCATGATAGAAGTGCCATTCATACCATAAAACTCAGCATGTAGACAGCACCACCTGCCAAAATGAAAATAAATACCAAATCCATCAAAGTCCATAGTTCTGGGAACTTTGACTTCTCTAGTTCTGCTGCTGGCTAACTATTCTAACTGAAGTATGTCAGCTCAGGATACAGTTTTTGTACTTAAAGGCTCACCTGGATAAAAGCTCGGGGCTGCACTGTAATTGTGAACACCCCGTGTTGTCACCATTGGCCTAAACTAGTGCCCAAGTCATATCCTCTGGTGGCTACCCCACAACACAGTCACAGATTTCCCAGAGCTTGACAACCTCAGTTCAGTCCCCAGTGCCCATGGTGCAGAGAACTGACTTCCTGAGTTTTCCTTTGGTCTCCACACGTGTGCCTGTGCCATGGCTTATGCACGCCTCCATCTGCACAAATAAATAGATGAAGAAATGTTAAAGAAGACACCCAATGTAGGATTCTGCCCCCTATGTGAACGGATACACATGTGCATGTTCAGCAGCATATACATGTGCACACACATCCACCACACACACACACACACACACACACACACACACACCTGAGTGTTAGTCTGTGTTTACCATGTGAGAGACCCAATGTTCGATAAGCAATACCACCGAGATTAATGAGGGGCTTGTTAGAATGTAAATGATCAAGAGCCTGCCTTCTGCCTTCTCACATTTTTCTCAATCTCTCTATAAAATGAGTGATTTATAAAGAATAGAGATTTAACTTACGATTCTAGAGGCGGGGACCCAGGAACTTGGAGCAAATCTGGCCAGTGCCTTCATGCTGTGCGTCCAATGGCAGAAGGACAAGAGAGAGCCAGCCTACTCTGATAGCCATCAAATTCATTCTCAGTAACTAACATACTGTGCCAGCCCTTCATCTATTCACGGGGCAGAGCCCTTGTGATCCAATCTCTTTGAACTTTGTAGAAAACCCTGTTGCATGGAGGATTGAGTCTCCAACCCTTGAATTTTGGGGGCCATATTCAAACTCCAGAGCCTTCCTAGAGTATATATTCTCCTGAGGTGGCGCAGTAATAACAATGATAAGAAGTTATAGGTCCTAAGAAGGAAAAAGAGGAGGATTGAGGGGTCAGAGGTGACCGCATTAGGATGGTCAGATTAGCGGAAGCCTGAAGAGATGCTCCCGGCAGGAGGAACATCGAGTCCTCGCTCCCTAATGTGGAATGTGCTTGGCATGTTGGAGGAACAGCATGTTATGGCGGGGTGCCTGGAACTGGGTGAAATCAGAGAAGGGGTATAAGGTAGAGCAAGTTGAGACCGGGGGGATGGGGCAGAGGATAGAAGCAGGGGGTGGCATTTAAGAACTGAGAAGTCTCTACGGACCTCTGACCTCTGAGCAGAGTGATATTTCAATTTACATTTCCCAAACACTGTTCTAATTTAATAGGCTACAAAAGCCATTAGAACCCTAATCAAAAGTACTAAAATTGTCATACTTGCAGAAGAAAATCCACGAGACCCAGGGGAGTACTTGGTGACATCCATCAGTGAGTGTAGAGCATATTATAGAGAATAGTGTTCTACAGCGACGTGGAAGATAGCATGGGGCGCAGCTTGCTTTCCATCTCCAGGCAGGTACACAACCCTCCCGGTACTGCACATTCAGTACCAGGCACTCTCCAAAGCCCTTCCTTTGGTTTTCTGGGGCTGCATCTGTATCAGTATTACATTATTAGCTATTGGTGATCATCACCATCTTCATCTTCTGCAAGAGTTGTTTATTAGAACAAAAGATGCTCATATTAGCCCAGCATGTTGGGGCACTCCTTCAATCCCAGCACTCAGAGCAAGGTGGATCTCTGAGTTCGAAGCCAGCCTGTTCTTCAGTTCTAAGGGACTGAAGAGCCCTGGTGTCAGAGTTGTGGGGTCCAAGATGAGACAAGTATTCCTACCACTCAGGAGATCAAAGCAGTTTCCAGAACCCTAAGCTACAGTGTGGAGGCAAGAAGCAATTGTGTGTATTTCTTTTTTAAAAATTTGAATTAATTTTATTTGTAGGAGTGTTTTGCCTACATACCTGTGTGTGCACCACTTGCATTCTGGGTGAACTCAGAGGCCAGAAGGCATCAGGTACCCTGGAACTGGAGCTACACAGGGCTTTGAGCCACCAGCTGGAGGCTGGGAACTAAACCTGGGTCTTCTTGCCGAGCGGCCAGTATTTGTTGGGGGATATTAAATTACACTGTGAACCCCAAGTTTGCATTTGCATTGATTAAATAAAATTAACTTTGGGTCAGGAGACTGAGTTAGCAACTAGTTGACAGAAAGTAATCATAGAGCATCAGAGAACATCCGGGAGAGATAGAGAGGCACAGGAAGTAGTAGGGAGGGATTTAGAGGGGCATAGGTTTTTCCTGGATTGGTGGAGCAGAAGCACGGGGCTTTCAAAGATGCCAGAAAGGGAAGAATTTTAGCTTTTTGCTACTCAGCCTCTCTGAATTCACAGGTTTTTCACCTCAGCCTTTGAATTTCAAGTGTTATTTATAAATAGAATGATAGAGATTTAGTCAAAGCTATCTTTAGGTGCAGCGACAGAGCCAGTGCCTGTGGGAACAGAACTCCCGCCAGGCTGTGACCTGAGCGGCCAGGACATTGCTAGAGGAGCAGACCAGTAACTGTGGACTTGCTGTTGCTGGCGGAAATAGCAATAGATTATGTGCAGTCACTGTGCCCCAGTTAAAACAGCAAATATTCTTAAGCAATGAGCCATCTTTTGAGGCCACAGTATGTATAATTCTTATATTTCATGGTGCTGTTGAATGGCACACTTTAAAATGGCTTGCTTTTTTCTTTTCTTTCTCTCCCTGCCTCCGAGACAGGGTTTCTCTGTGAAACAATCCTGTTGTCTTGGAATTTACTTTGTAGACCAGGCTGCCCTCAAACTTGCAGATATCTGCCTGCCTCTTCCTCCTAAGTGCTGGGATTAAAGGCTTGTATCCTTACCGTCCTAAAATGTCACACTTTAATAGTACTTTAAAGTAACTCTATGGCGTACTTCTCAAAATAGTTCAAATAGCAAAATTTGGGTTTTTTCCCTTTGTACTATGATTTGTTTTTATCTGCCGCACAGTGCATCTGATCCTATTGTTTCCTCAGCTGCTGACTGTGCCTTCCCAGCCACTGCCACTGCTTCAGGCCCCTCCACACCATGAGTGTAAGAGGTGACTGTGCTTTCGCTTCCCAGCCATCCGGACCCGAATAATCACAGAAACTACATTAATTACTGTACTGCTTGGCCAATGGCTCAGGCTTATTCCCACCTAGCTCTTACATCTTAAATTAACCCATTTCTATAATTTTATATTTTACCACGAGGCTCGTGGTTTACCGGTAAGGTTCTGGTAGGTGTCTTTCTCCTTGGACAGCTACATGGCATCTCTGTGACTCTGCCTTCTTTCCTCCTCTATCTCTGCTTGGATTTCTTGCCTTGCTATATTCTGCCCTGCCATAGGCCAAAGCTGCTTCTTTATTAACCAATGGTAATAAAACATATTCACAGCATACAGAGGGAAATCCCACATCACAGGAGTCAATTTTTTTTTAAAACTAAGTCTCTATTACTCTATTTTACCAATAAAGACTCAGGAGCCTGATGCTGAGTTGAAAACTTGCTAGCTCAGAGAGATAGAGAAAGCAACTGGCTGGCTTTTCTCCTCTGCCTTTTTCCTAGAAACAAGGGCTTTCTCCTACACTGCCTTAAACAAACCTCTTTCCATAAGATGTCTCTCCCTTCTACTCCCCATGCCTCTCTTTCTCGCCCCTCACACTCTGTGGTTACTTCCAGGCAACTAGTTGCTTGTTCCACCTCTTGACTTTAAATAACACAGTCTTGGGATTCACATTGTGATCAAATATCCTGCACCAATAACTTTTTTTTTTCCTTTTGGAGACAAGGGGTCTCTGCATAGCCCTGGCTGTCCTGGAATTCACTCTGTAGACCAGGCTGACCTCGAATTCACTGAGATCCTCCTGCCTCTGCCTCCAGAGTGCTGGCATTAAAGGTGTTTTCCAACACTGTGCAGGTGTTGAAAAGATATTTGTAAAGGCATGTTCATACAGCATTGTTCATAGCAGACAAAAGGTAAAACGGCAAATGTCCATCAGTGGATAAATAGCTAAACAAAACAGCATATTTATCGAACCTGAGAAAGTCTTAGTTGAGAGTGGTGGCACATGCTTATAATCTCAGCATGCATGCAGGAGGCTGGGTGGTGCAGGAGATCACCACTACTTGGAAGCCATTCTGGTCTTCCTTGGTGAATCTGTGTTGTTTTTTATCTAAACTTCAAATGTTTGATTTTACCAATAAAAACTTTTTTTCATTTTACCAATAAAGACTTTTCAAAAAAACTTACCAATAAAGATTATACCAATAAAGCAGGGTGAAAGCCTGCTAGTTCAGAGAGGCAGATTAAGCACCCAGCTGACTTTTCTACTCTGCCATTGTTCCAGAAAAAGAGGCCTTTCTCCTCCACCATCTCAAACAAAAACCTCAAATTGAATGTCCCTCCCTTCTACTTCCTGTATGACTCTCTATCCATCCCCTGACTCCCTCTTACTCTCTATGATTTTTTCCCTGTCAACTGGTTACTTGTCCCAACTCTTGATCTATGGTTGAATTTATTCAATCCTGTTTAAGATATTCAAGCAGAAAGCTCTTGGATTTAAAGTGTGTGCTAAGGTTGAGCCACACCACAGCTAGAAACAGGTTTTTCAAGTAAATAATGCAATCTCAGGGTGTACAGTGTGATCTGTGATCAAATATGCTGCAACAAATCTGAGTCTAGCTAAGTCTACAAGAAATTGTTTCATTTTCCAATTCCCTCTCTTACTGAAAAAAAAAGAAAATGAGAAGTTTTTTTAAAGGAAAGAAACTTCGAGGCACTCCATTTGTAGAGTGCCTGTCTAACACGCACAGAACTGCATGAACTGGTTGTGGTGATGTACTGGAGAGATGAAGGCAGGAAGATCAAGAGCTCAGGGTTGTACCTCCATTATTTTTTATTTTATATTTATTTATTTATTATGTATACAATATTCTGTCTGTGTGTATGCCTGCAGGCCAGAAGAGGGCACCAGATCCCATTACAGATGGTTGTGAGCCACCATGTGGTTGCTGGGAATTGAACTCAGGACCTTTGGAAGGGCAGGCAATGCTCTTAACCTCCAAGCCAGCTCTCCAGCCCCAGTCCATTATTTTTTAATTTTTTTTTTTTTTGTTTTTTAAGACAAGGTTTCTCTGTGTAGGTCTGGATGTCCTGGAACTTGCTCTGTAGAACAGGCTGGCCTTAAACTCAGAGATCCACCTGCCTCAGCTTCCCTAGTGCTGGGATTAAAGATGTGTGCCACCACCACCAGGCTTTAGGGTATCTCTTGACTATATAATGAGTTTAAGACCAGCATGGACTATGTGATACCTTGTCTAAAAGGAAAAAAAAAAAAACAGAAAAAAAGCCAGGCATGATGGCACATGTGTTTAATCTCAGTGGGCACTCAGGAGGCAGGGAAAGGAGGGTCTTTGTAAGTTCCAAACCAGCCAGAGCAGCATGAGAATTCATACTATGAGATGAAGTACAAATACAGCATGAATCCATCTTTAAGAGGTCAGAGCAGTGAGTAGCTGACTTCCTAGAGACTGCGGTAGAAACAGAGGTTATGGGCTGGGGAAGGTTGAGAGGGATGGGCCTGGAGTTCCTGCTCAAGGATATAGTGTTTTACTGGTTCCTTTCCATCCCGAGGATGTGTTAGTGACTTCTCCACTGCTGGGATAAAACACCATGACCCATATTGAGTTATGGAAGAGTTTATTTGGGGTTTCAGATCCAGAGGGAGGGGTGATAGTGAGGAGTTAGGAGAGACAGGACAGCAGGTGGTTGGAGCAGGCAGGTGGAAGGTTCCATCTCCATTCACAGGAAGGAAGCAGAGAGAGGGAACTGGAAGAGGGAGAGACAAGAAACTCTCAAGGCCCACCCCAGTTATACACTTCCCTCCACAAGGTTCTGTCTCCTAAAGGTTCCATAACCTCCCAAAACAAGCACCAGCAACAAAGTGTTGCCATTTAGATATATAAGGAATGGAGACATTCCTTATTCAAAACACCATGGTAAGACACTAGTGATTGAGAGATAAGAGAGTTTTGGTAAGCTTACGTTTTGAAGCTTCAGAGTACTAGATCAAATGGCTCCCTGGGTTTGGCTCTGGCAAGAGAAGCATCATGATGGAAGTATCAGGCAGGCACGAGCAGTCAGATCTTGCAATGGGGCAGAGGCAGAGAAGAGAGACAGATGTTGTGGAATAATTTTTTTGTACACTGTGAAGATGTGTCATTGTGATTGGTTTAATTTAAAACAGAATGGCCAATAAATAGTCAGGAGAGAATAGGCGGGACTTCCAGGCACAGAGAGGAAGTCAGAAGGACAAACGGAAGCACAGGAGGGCACTGGTGAGATGCAGGTGAAACAAGATGCGCCGTACAGAGATGAGGTAATGAGCCATCTGGCAGAACAGAGATTTAAAAATAGGGGTTACAAAGAAAATCATATAGGCATCCTCCTGAATATTAACCTTCATCAGGCCATGAAAGGAGACAGAGACAGAGACCCACAATGGAGCACCGAACTGAAATCTCAAGGTCCAAATCAGGAGCAGAAGGACAGAGAGCACAAGCAAGGAACTCAGGACCGCGAGGGGGGCACCCACACACTGAGACAATGGGGATGTTCTATCGGGAACTCACCAAGGCCAGCTGGCCTGGGTCTGAAAAAGCCTGAGTTAAAACCGGTCTCACTGAACATAGTGGACAGTGAGGACTACTGAGAACTCAAGAGCAATGGCAATGGGTTTTTGATCCTACTGCACCTATTGGCTTTGTGGGAGCCTAGGCAGTTTGGATGCTCACCTTACTAGACCTGGATGGAGGTGGGAGGTCCTTGGACTTCCCACAGGGCAGGGAACCCTGATTGCTCTTTGGGCTGACGAGGGAGGGGGACTTGATTGGGGGAGGAGGAGGGAAATGGGAGGAGGTGACTTGGAAGGACAGAAATCTTTAATAAATAAATAAACGCGGAAAAAGAGATTAAAAAAAAAAGAGTTGCCATTCAGACACAGTGCAAGCAAGATGTGACTGCCTTGCCGAAAATGCTACCCAGTCATGTGTCTAACACAGACAAGAATGATGGGCTAGGTTCTTAGAGAAGCTAAATAAGAAGGCGAACCCAAAGAAAATCATATAGGCATCCTCCTGAATATTAACCTTCATCAGGCGATGAAAGGAGACAGAGACAGGGACCCACAATGGAGCACCGACCTGAAATCTCAAGGTCCAAATCAGGAGCAGAAGGACAGAGAGCACAAGCAAGGAACTCAGGACCGCGAGGGGTGCACCCATACACTGAGACAATGGGGATGTACTATCGGGAACTCACCAAGGCCAGCTGGCCTGGGTCTGAAAAAGCCTGGGTTAAAACTGGTCTCGCTGAACATAGTGGACAATGAGGACTACTGAGACCGCAAGAACAATGGGTTTTTAATCCTACTGTACCTATTGGTTTCGTGGGAGCCTAGGCAGTTTCGTGGATGCTCACCTTACTAGACCTGGATGGAGGTGGGTTGTCATTGGACTTTCCACAGGGCAGGGAACCCTGATTGCTCTTTGGGCTGACGAGGGAGGGGGACTTGATTGGGAGAGGGGGAGGGAAATGGGAGGCGGCGGGCGGTGCGGAAGAGACAGAAATCTTTAATAAATAAATAAATTAAAAAAGAGAGAGAGTTAAGAAGAAGCCTATGCTACCAGGCCAACCAGTTTAAGATTAATGTAGACCTCTGTGTCTTTCTTTGGGACTTAAGGACTGTGGGAATGGGCAGGGCAGAATCCCCAGTCAACAATGGGAGGAAGTGGGCGTGGTCTCTAGAGTCTATATAAGGACAGTCCTGGGCCCAGCNTGCAATACATCTTTACATAGTTAAAGTAATAGTCCACAACATTTGCAGGCTGGCAGTCCTGACAAGAAAGTACTGTTACAGAGAGCAGGGCTCACAGTCCCCTTCACAAGCATGAGTCCAGGACCCACGTGCACCTACATCTTGCAACACCTACCAGTACCACACTCTGGGGAGCAAGCTTTCAACTCATGGGCCCCAGTGTGAGATCATGCTGGGGAAGTGAATTCAACCTTTAGGATTTGCCTTGGAGAGAAGAGCAGGAAAGAGGAGGAGAGAGGAGAAGAGACTCTGCTTCTAAAACTGTTCCTGTGTTCTTCAGGTCACACTACCCAAGCACACCAAAAGCTCCTGATTTGGGGTATCATGCTCTGAGCCCCCCAGGAGTTAATGGAAAGGTGCAGTCTGGGGTTGAGAGTACAGAGTGCACACCGATAAGTCCTGGAGAAGCCAGGGACGTTAAACACACAGCTCACCTCTTTAGCGGAATGGGGTGTGTAGCTGCTCTTCCTAGAATGCTAGGAATGATGGAGTTTTGCAACCTGGTGATCCTTTCCTATCTGATAAGACAGGCTCTGTCTCTATCTCTCAGAATTTATGTTTTTATTTACCCAAGACTTTTTTCCCTAAATATTGAGCATTGTTTCTAGACCATAAAACCCACGATATGGCTGGGCGGTGGTGGCACACACCTATAATCCCAGCATTCAGGAGGCAGAAGCAGGTGGATCTTTGTGAGTTCGAGGCCAGCCTGGTCTACAAGAGCTAGTTCCAGGACGGGCTCCAAAAAACAAACAAACAACAACAGCAACAAAAAAACCTACAAAGAAACCCTGTCAAAAAAAAAAAAAAACCCACCATCTGAGTGGTATAGTTAGTTTTTTTTTTACTCTTTGGGGCCCAACATCCAGCACCCAAGTTAATACATGGAGACTTATTCTTCCTGATGAATGCCTGGTCTTAGCTTGGCTTGTTTCTACCAAGCTTTTCTTTCTTTTTTTTAAATATTTATTTATTTATTATGTATACAATATTCCGTCTGTGTGTATGCCTGCAGGCCAGAAGAGGGCACCAGACCTCATTACAGATGGCTGTGAGCCACCATGTGGTTGCTGGGAATTGAACTCAGGACCTTTGGAAGAGCAGGCAATGCTCTTAACCTCTGAGCCAGCTCTCCAGCCCCTCTACCAAGCTTTTCTAACTTAAATTATTCCATCTCTCTTTAACTATGTTTTGCCTCTGGGTTTTTTTTAACCTTTCTTTATTCTATGCATCTTTCTTTCCTTCTTACTCTGTGGCTGGGTGGCTGGCCCCTGGCATCCTCCTCCTCTCTTCCTTTTCTCATTCCTTGCTCATCTCTTTTCTTCCCGGTCTAGATTTGTCCTCTGATTTATTCTCTCTGCCTGACAGCCCCACCTATCCCTCTACTGCCTAGATATTGGCCATTCAACTCTTTATTATTCAGGTGATTTGGGCAGGCAAAGTAACACAGGCAGAGATGAACAAATGAAACATAAAAGAATGCAACACGAAACAAATATCTGCAGCATAAACAAATGTAACACACCTTAAACTAATATATCACAACATGATGTCACTCATGCTTTACAGCAGCCCAAGTGACTTCTGTGTTATTTTAGGGCCAGGCAAATCCTCACACCCACAAGTGTTATGTCAAGCTCCCTAGACACCAATCTTTTTTTTTTTTTTTTTTTTTTTTGGTTTTTCAAGACAGAGTTTCTCTGTAGCTTTGGAGCCTGGCCTGGAACTAGCTCTTGTAGACCAGGCTGCCTTGAACTCACAGAGATCTGGTGCCTCTGTCTCCCTAGTGCTGGGATTAAAGGCGTGTGCCATCACCATCTGGCTGGCCCTATCTTTTTTTATTTTATTTTATTGAGCTATACATTTTTCTCTGCTCCCCTCCCTTTGTCTCCCCTCTCCTTCAACCCTCTCCTGTGGTCCCAGTGCTTCCAATTTACTCAGGAGATTTTGTCTTTTTCTACTTCCCACATAGATTAGATCCATATATGTCTCTCTTAGGGTCCTCATTGTTGTCTAGGTTCTCTGGAATTGTGAATTGTAGACTGGTTTTTCTTTGTTTTATGTCTAAAAGCCACTTATGAGTGAGTACATATGATATTTGTCTTTCTGGGTCTGGGTTACCTCACTCAATATGATGTTTTCTAGGTTCATCCATTTATTTGCCCGCAACTTTCAGGATGTCATTGTATTTTCTGCTGTGTAGTACTCCATTGTGTAAATATACCACATTTTCCTTATCAGTCGAGGAGCATTTAGGTTGTTTCCAGGTTCTGGCTATGACAAACAAAGCTGCTATGAACATAGTTGAGCACATGTCCTTGTGGCACGATTGAGCATCCTTTGGGTATATGCCCAAATGTGGTATTGCTGGGTCTTGAGAAAGATTGTTTCCTAATTTTCTGAGAAATCTCCATACTGATATCCAAAGGGGTTGTACCAGCTTGCATTCCCACCAGCAATGCAGAAGTGTTCCCTTTACACCACAACCTCTCCAGCATAAGTTGTCATTAGTGTTTTTGATCTTGGCCATTCTTACAGGTGTAAGATGGAATCTCAGAGTTGTTTTGATTTGCATTTCTCTGATGGCTAAGGATGTTGAATATTCCCTTAAGTGTCTTTCAGCCATTTTAGATTCCTCTGTTGAGAGTTCTCTGTTTAGGTCTGTACCCCATTTTTTATTGGATTATTTATTCTTTAGATGACCAATTTCTTGAGTTCTTTTTATATTTTGGAGATCAGCCCTCTGTCTGATGTGGGATTGGTGAAAATCTTTTCCCAATCTGTAGGCTGTTGCTTTGTCTTGTTGACCGTGTCCTTTGCTTTACAGAAGCTTTTCAGTTTCAGGAGGTCCCATTTATTGTTTCTCTCAGTGTCTGTGCTACTGGGGTTATATTTAGGAAGTGGTCTCCTGTACCAATGCATTCAAGTGTACTTCCCACTTTCTCTTCTATGAGGTTCAGTGTGGTTGGTTTTATGTTGAGGTCTTTGATTCATTCTGACTTGAGTTTTGTGCATGGTGATAGATATGGATCTATTTTCATTTTTCTGCATGTTGATATCCAGTTATGCCAGCACCATTTGTTCAATATGCTTTTTTTCCATTTTATATTTCTGGCTTTTTTGTAAAAATTAGATTAATATCTGGGTCTTTGATTCGGTTCCATTGGTCCCCCTGTCTTTTTAGTTTGTTTGTTTGTTTGTTTGTTTGTTTTTGAAGACAGGGTTTCTCTGTTGCTTTGGAGCCTGACCTGGAACTAGCTCTTGTAGACCAGGCTGGCCTTGAACTCACAGAGATTCGCCTGCCTCTGCCTCCTAAGTGCTGGGATTAAAGGTGTGTGGCACCACCACCCAGCAACAGTACCGATTCTTGTGAAAGAAGCCAGATTCATAAGGAATATCAATGTAAACATGTTCTAAATAGTTGTGCACTTGGGGCTGATTTTCTTGCTATCTGAATACTGGCCACACTCTAGAATTTCTGGTCCAGCACCGGTTACGATAAAATTGGGGCAAGTCGAGTTCTGTTCTTGTCTTAGTAGATCATTTTTTCCCTGCCTTCTGTAAAGCCTGTAGGGGAATAACCACAGTCTAGAATAACCGTGCTTATAAAACTGGGACTCACTCTATCTGAGGCTCACTGACAGATAATGGGAAGACTCAAGCTACAAGGACAAAAACTCACTGCTAAGTGGGGAGGATGAACTATAGGTGAATTAAATTCACACGCACAGGAAGCCAATCTTAACTTGATGTGTCCAGAAACAGCAAGAAATACACATTATTCAGAGCTGTAACCAACAAGAAGAACAAAGCCCAGCTGTAAGAGCAGTGGCTGCAGCGAGGCATGCGGGTGCTGTCTCATTCTCAAGGCTTAAAGGGTAGCAGGAGTTCAAGGTTATCCTTGGCTACCCAGCAAGACTGAGGCCTGCCTGGGCAACTAGTGATCTCATCTCAAAAACAAAAAAGAGTGATTTCTTCTTATAGTGATCCTGGATCAGGAAGAGGTGGGGCAAACATCTGTGCTAACACTATTTAGTGTTTAGTTGTTTTTTGTTATTGTTTGTTTGTTTGTTTTAGCCATATGCATGTACTTTGACTTTTAAAAGTAATTAAGGTGCTGGAGAGATGGCTCAGTAGCTAAGGGCGTGTACTGCTCTTTCAGAGGACCCGAGCACCCACAACCACCTGTAACTCCCGCCCTAGGAGATCTAACACTTCTGGCCTGCTTGGATACCCACATTCACTTGCACAGACCTACACACAGATACACACATCTACACAGTAATCCTGTAGTGACAGTGCACACCAGTGAAATCCTCTGGAGAGGCTGAGGCAGGAGGATCACGACTGGCTTGGGTACACCTCTGGGCTGTCCAGGCTCAGTAGGTAAGCCCGATGACCTGAGTTCAATTCCCAGAACCTGTCGGTGAAAGGAGTGACCTGAAGTGACCTCTGACCTCCACAGACACGTCTTCTCTGATGGTCACTCCCTGCCGTCCCCCACTAAATGTGGCTTAACTTTTGAAATAAGTAAATAAAGCTTGCAAAAACAAAAGCACTTGCCTAGCGTGCACAAAGCTCTGGATTAGAGCCTTCGCAACACAAATTGAAATAGACTAAATTTAAAAGGGTTTTTGGGTTTTTTTTGTTTGTTTGTTTGTTTGCTTGTTTTGGTTTGGTTTGATTTGGTTTTCAAGACAGGGTTTCTCTGTGTTCTGGAACTCACACTGTAGACCAGGCTGTCCTCCAACTCAGAGTTCCACCTGCCTCTGCCTCCTGAGTACTGGGATTAATGACATTCACACCCACTGCCCAGGTCTGAACTTAAAAGTTTTAAAGTTATTTTAAAAATCAAATCGCAAGGCTGCATATGGTGGTATAGTCCTGATGGCCTGGCACCATCAGTTCCTCTTCCTTTATACACTAGGATAAGAATTAAACAGGTGGAGAACTGTTCAAGTTAACAGTAGGGGCCTGCCTATCTCTGACTCCTCGGTATAGGAATTATCACAGATGTGAACCACCAAGCTTTGCTTTTTGAAAAAAATGTTAAGGCAAGAGTCTCACTTTGTTGTGGTGGTTTTGGGGCTTATTGAGACAGAATCTCTCTGTGTACTCTGGGATATTTTGGAACTCACTCTGTAGATCAAGTTGGCCTCAAACTCACAGAGATCCTCCTGCCTCTGCCCCCTAGGTGCTGGGATTAAAGACATGTGCCACCATGCCTGGCTAGAGTCTCACTTTGTAACCCAGACTGGCCTCAGACTTGTTCCTCAGCCTCCTAAAGGCTATGATTATAGGCGTGAGCCACCACATACAGCCTGGCCTCAGACTTGTTCCTCAGCCTCCTAAAGGCTATGATTACAGGCGTGAGCCACCACATACAGCCTGGCTTAAGAACTACTTCTTCTACCTCAGTCTCTGTGTGTGTGTGTGTGTGTGTGTGTGTGTGTGTGTGTATGTGTGCGTGTGTCTCGCGTGTGTGCCCGCATGCGCACGCACATGTGTGCTCCCATGTAAGCTCATATCTGTGGAGGGCAGAGGTTGATGTCCAGCGTATTCCCCTGTCTCTATTAACCAACAGAAGGTCTCTCACTGAACTCAGAACCCTCTGCTTTGGATAATCTAACTAGCTATCATGCTGGATTGTGGCATTAAGCATACAGGGGTTTTTGTTTTGCAGCAATAGGTGGCTGATAGAATAATTTGGCCCAGTGTCTGCCTGAACTAATGGCTGGAAAGTCTAGTACTCTATCCTCCCGGAGGTGGTTAGCAGGTGGCATCCCCTGAAGTCTCCATCCCCAATCCCTAGCCCTGCCTTGCTCAACTTTACAGCTCTTAGGAGACAGAGGACAGAACCAAGTCATGTGCTGCCTCCTTATAGGTTGCTCAGGAAAGGGGACACCTGTGTCCCTGGTTCTGTCATGTCTCATACCTTAAAAGCCTTTTGGCAATGGTAGGGAAGGAAAATCCAGCAGTCAAAACCCCACTGGAGGCAGGGCTTCTTGTGAACTCCCTCGCCCACCTTCATTCCCAGCAGCTATCACGGGTGTGCTGAGGGACAGGACTGTGCTGGTCCTGCTCTGCCACCAGCTAGTGAACACCCAGATCCAATTTTAGTAGACTTCCTGAATTCCTCCCCATATGTGAGGTCCACAGTACACTGCCTTCAATTATGACTCTCAGTTGTCAATACCAGGAAAATAGGGAAAGTCCCCATCTACGTCAGAGCCAGGGACCCACCACAACCTGCTCTCTGCTTGGACTCCCGTGTCCACATGGTTTCCTTCTCTCTGACATCATAGCTGAGCGATGTTTCACCAGCAGTTTCCAGGATGAGTTATGACACCGTCTCCTCTCCACACCTTGAGAATGCTGGTCTCCCTGGTGACAACCGCCTTCCTCTTTCTTTACCGGCAGAAGTTTTGCTTTCCTGAGTCACCAGACTGCTACCTTCTCTGGGAAGTCCTTGAGTGTCCCACCTCCCTGGTGATATCAAGGGCCTCTCCTGAGTCACTCCAGATAGCATTAATTCTGCTAGACTGATGGCAGACACAAGAAGTTCTCCGCCAGCTATGATTCTTGTCCACCGTGTCTGTCTGTTGCTAGAAAGCAGCTGTCCAAACTGGAGCCCAAGCAACAGCCCTCTGGCTTGTGGGCGTGGCCACACAAGTTGCTCCTGCCTCAGGTATGTGAGCAGAAGCTGTGTGTCACGACTGCTGGAGGCTTTGAAGTGGGTGTGCCACTTGACTCTCTTGTCGTGTGATCAGCTGTATTTAGACGGTGACAAGCCCCTTTGGAATGGCGCTGGTGTGGCACCTGGGACCTGTTGATGGAGGGAACATACCTGCTCTTTGTAGCATGAATAATAAAAACCCAGAGACAGATATTGGGGTTCAAGGTGAAGATCAGAAAAACAAACCAGCCAAGCCGCTAGAGAAGTCTTACCTCTACCAAGGCTGGGCAACTGCAGATTGAACGCTGAGCTTCTGTCTTCTCCTGTTTATATTCCCCTTTAGTGGTGGGATTAAAGGCGTGACTCCCTAGTACTGCCATTAAATGTGTGAGCCACCACCACCTGAATCTGTTTCTGCACTGGTCTTGTGTAGCTCATGGTAACCTTGAACTCACAGAGATCCGTCTGCCACTGTCTCCCAAATCTTGGGGTTAAAGGTGTGTGATACCACTGCCTGGCTGCTAGTGGCTTAGTTTTACCCTCTGATCTTCAGGCTAGCTTTATTTATTAAAACATAAATAAAATATCACGATAGCTGTTATTTTGTTTGATATGGAATTTCTTTGGCGATATCTTTGTCTTGTAGCTAAATACAAGCCAGCCCTAAGTCCTTAGCTTCCAAGATCAGATAAGGTGGGATACATTGCACCAAGGATTGTATGGCCACAGACCAGATATATTGTTACAGCATCTAGTGTTCTCTTACTTAGAACACATCTTAATGTTCTGTTTACTCCTTACTGAATGGCCTCTTTGCGAGACTGGTTTTAAAAGAAAATGGGGATTTTGTTTTTCTGTGAAGGGAGGGGACAAAGGATCATCGGAATATGTAATGCCAGCAGGTTTTGCCTTCCTGACTCACCTAACTGCTGCCTCCTTTGGAAGGAGTGTCCCACCTCCCTGGTGACATTAAGTGTGTCTCCTGGGTCACTCCAGCTTCTTTCCTCTCTTCAGATAGCATTTGTTTACTTTGCTGGACTAATAGCAGGGACAAACAAAATGAATCTCACTGAGGAAGGTCCCCGACACTGCCCCTGGCCTAGGAGTTATACCAATGCAAGAGGCAGACAAGGGCATGAGCTTTAGGGGGAGAATCACTGGCAATGTGATGCTCTCCACTGGCTAATATGCTGTGTTTTTCCCTCACTCACCTGTTTGCAGCTTGATTTTTAGCTCCGGATCCCCTGTATGTTACATAGAGCTATATGTGCACACATAACCTTTGTTTTCTGTCTCTTCCACAAGAACATACATTCCAGTCTGGCAGAGATTCCTGTTGGTCCTATTCACTGAGGTCTCCTATTAGGCCCTACCTAGAGCTGTCTGTGCCTGCCAGGCAGTAATGTTCAAGCTGTGTTCATTGCGTGAATGAATGGTGCAAACAGATTGGATTGAAACAGAGTCTCCCAGGCTCCAGGGTCTTTCTAGACAAAGTCTATCCAAGATGTACACAGATAGAGCAAGGCGAGCCACCCCCAGCTCGGTCAGGATATGGCTAGAGCTACTTCAACCCACAATGGAGACAAAACAGATAAATGGAAGCAACTCTGTTATTTCTATTTATGAATCTGAGTGAAAGGCTGGAAACAAGTGGGTGAGAGGTCAGATAAAGTAGAGTTGAGGGGGTGACAACTGTGTGTGTGATGTGCTGAAAGAACCCACGGCTCAGTCCCCGAGGGGGCAGCTCTTGGGCTTGTGCCCTGCCTTCACTGGAGTACTGAGTGTTGAGGGCTCAGGTGCTGAAGTCTTGGTCTGTAGGTGGTGACTCAGCAGAGGTGATTAGATTCCAGATGGGCTCGGTGGGTTGGTCCTCTGGACAACTCATCTTCAGGGGGCTGTTAGGAATGAACATTAATGTCGGATGTCAGGACATGTGGCCAGGTTGCAGGAATCACTGCTCATATGTGCTTGAAGGGTCACCTTGTTTGTGAGCTCTTCTTGCTTCCTGCCAACCATCAGGTGAGCAATTTTCTTCCACCACGTCCTTCGCCATGTCTCAGCAGCCTGTGGACAGAGACTCCCAGGCTGTCAGCCAAAATTCATTCTCCCTGCTTCATGTTATTTATCTCAGGTACTTATTTGAAACTACTAGAAAGTGGCTGACACACATCTGACTACAGCAGCCTCCCGACTCTGGAGTAGACACCCTGTCTGTGGAGCAGGAATTGTCATCCTCATCCCACACAAGAGGGAAATGAGGTTAAGCATCATGTCAGGCAGGACTCTTAGAGGCAAGAGCTGGAAATCCTGTTTGAATTGGCTTGTGTTTCTTGGCAGCCTAGATCAGAGCCTGAGAGCAAAGTTCAAGCTGATGTTGCTGACTGTGGCGTTCGGTCCTGGACAGCAAGACTGGGGCAGAAAGAGAAGAGAAGAGAGAGGCTTGTCATCAACTGTCCCCAGCAACACAGTGCTCCATCTGTCCCACAGAGGCTGCCGGACCAAACTCAACGACCAAACTCAACGAGGCACAGGCAAGCATCAATTGTAGATGGCTATGGCTAGTGTTCTAGCAGAAGCATTCACATTTGCTAATTCTGACAGCCTGGTCCCAAGCGCTATCTCCAGGGAGGTCATATGAAGGCTCTACCTCTCAGCCCCTCTTCAAATTCTGAGTCTAGCTCCTCAGTTTGCCCTAGGGGATTGTGTTAATAAGATCATCGCAACAAATGCCTGGCATAATTTATGAAGAAAATAGGATTGTCTCATGGTCTTTTGCTAAGATCAAGTGCAGGTTAAGAGAAAAGGCATGTTTTGGTTCATGGCTTTGGAGGTAGCAAATTAAGCAAACAACCACCCCACCATACACACACACACACACACACACACACACACACACACTAGCAAATTAAACAAACCACCCCACCATACACACACACACACACACTAGCAACTTAAACAAGCAAACACTCCACCACACACACATACACACACTAGCAAATTAAACAAACAAGCAAGCACCCCATCATACACACACACACACTAGCAAATTGAAAACCATCCTACCACACACACACACACACACACACACACCAGTAAAACAGTTTTGAAAGTTCTTGTCTGTGCTAATTAAGCTTTTGCCAACTTGACACAAGTTAGGGCTATCTGAGAAGAGGGGATGTCAGCTGAGAAAATGCTCCCATTAGACTGCCCTGTAGGCAAGTCTGTAGATGCATTTTCTTGATTAATGGCTGATGTGAGAGGCCCATTCCACTGTGGGTGGTACCACTCTGGGCGGATGGTAATGGGAAGTATTACAAAGTTGAATTTGAGTTTGGAGTAAGCCTTAGTTAGATTCCCAGCACTCACATGGCTGCTCACAACCACCTCTAACTCCTGTTTTAGGGGATCTGATGTCCTCTTCTGGACTCCAAGAGCACCGGTCACACAAATGGTACTCAGACATACATACGAGGATAAAACACACCCATACACATAAAACTAAAATTAAAATGAAATAAAATTTAAAAAGAGCACCTGGCGGCAGGGTGTAGTGCATGCCCACATGTCTTTTATCCCAACACTTGGGAGGCAGAGGAAGGTGAATCTTTGAATTCTAGGTCATCCTGCTCTACAGAGTGAGTTCCAGAACAGCAGGGCTTACACAGAGAAACCCTGTTTCAAAAAACCAAAAAAGAAACCACCAAAATTGTTTTTTAGAACTGAGGCTTTGGGAGGTGATTAAGTTGTTTATGAGGGCCCAACAGTCATGAATGGCATTAGTGGCCTTAGAACAGGGCTCAGGGAGTCTGGTCATTCCTTTTGCCTGCTTCTGCCATGTGAGGACCCATCAAGAAGGCTTCATGTTGGAGGCTTGGTACTTTTTTCTCATTATGACAAGTTCATCCCCTGCTTCCTTTGCCTCTCCTGGTGGCCCTTTTCTTCCCAGCATCCTCTTTGTCCGGTTCTCCCACCAAACCTTATTATCCTGCCTAGTTACAAACTAGTCAGCTTCTTTATTAAACCAATCACAGTGACATATATTCACACAGTATAAAGGAATATTCTAATATTGATAAAGAATATTAGATAAACACTTTTATCAATGTTTCCTCCTTTTGTCTAACTAAAAAGAAAAGTTTTAACTTTAACATAGTAAAGTTATATACAACAAAAATAGTTATCAAATAAGAATTACAGTTACAATATATAGCCAATTTGTATTTGGAAAATTTAGAGAAAATATTCTATTATTTATCTTTGTGGATCTAAAGTTTTATATCTAATTTGTCTTTATTCATAACTAAGGAAAACTTTAAGTCTAATTATTTAGTCTTTAACTCCATCAAAGACTCCAGAAAGGTCTAATGTTCCCTAATGACATGGACAGCTGGATGCCTGGACAGTTACCCAAAGTTCTTCTGTAACTTTGGGGTGTCTATCTTTGGCATACAGGCCTAGTATATTTGATAAACTTTTTTGAGAAGCAGGGAATTTTGAAGAACTATTCTAATTTGTCTTGGCAAAGTTTGGCAGTTGCTTTTCTTTCTGTCCTGCTGATTCAATTTGGATACTATACTGTCAGAAATTGAGGCAAAGGCACTTTCTTTGCCCACATGACTAACTTTTGCCATAAAGAAAGCAAACTCCATTTGGAGTTTCTTTGATGTCCATCATCTTCTTTTGAAGGAAACTGGTACTCTCAAAAGCAGAAGTGTCTCACTGTTATGAAAAGTCTTAGGTTATTAAATGTCATATTCTGTAGATCTTTGAAGTATTTGAAGACCATCTATCTAAATATATCTGTTTAACCTTGAAAACATACCTAATATGATTATAAGTTTGATTATACAGATGGCTATTAATGTGTATTTCTTAATTATACATTACATTTTTAAATGAGCTACATAAACACAATACCCCAAACAAGAGTAGGAACATACATACAGTATACTCAAATTAGCTTTAAATTTGTATCAATAAACCAAAATGCATACCAATACAAATTATTTTGAGATTAATAGTTGTTTTTTGATTTAAAGAAGATTCAGTAATCTACCCTTTTATCTCATCATTTTTGTATCATACCCCCTTTTTCCTTTAGAAAGAGGTCTTTGCATTTAACTCTTTTGTGTAGCTTTTTTTCTGACTATGACCAATCACAACTTGTACCCAATCCCACTAAACCATTTATAATTCATTGAATAACCTAAACATACCCATACTCCATCTATTGGGAATGTGGGCATCATTCTCTAGACACTTCCTGTTGTCTGTGGGCACTGGTATCTTAAGGGAAACCTTAAAATCAGGATAATTGTTAAGTCTCTTAGTTGGAGTTGTTTGTGAGGCTGGACTATTTCAGCCAGCACACTTAAAGCTATTCTGGATGCAAAATTCTGAGGAGAATGTAGCAAAGGCATTTTGAGATGCTGGATCATCTAATCATCTGGATCATCCTTTTTTTATTGGTGTTTGCTCCCTTGTTCTGAAAATACATAATTTTTTTCCCTGGATGTCCTGGAAATAGCTCTTATAAACCAGGCTGGCCTCAAACTCACAGAGATCTGCCGGCCTCTGCCTCCTGAGTGCTGGTATTAGAGGCATACACCACCACTGCCCGGCATGAAAATACATAAACTTTTAAGGGTGACATATATGGCTGTATCAATACAAGTATAGACTATGTACTGCACAAGTTAGCCAAAGGTGATTTTGTTTTATGTTTGAGCAGTTCCTGTTGGGCTTCATGGTCATGTGTGTCAGTGTTATTAGCCAGTTTTGCTTCCTGACTGCTGGTCTGACTGTCATGTGGAGGGTGACGCTATGCCCAAGATGATTTGGAGAGACAGGAGTTTGCACCAACTTCCCACATCCCTGCAGTTGTGGAAAGTCTGACTCTATCACCAGTTCTTTATTTCAGTCATTCCTAAGGTCCTACTTCCCTTTCCAGTTTTAATAGGGAAGCTAAATAACCACTTTTACTAGTTGCTGAAGTCTGAGTTTATTCTACCCTGGCTTTTTGTTGTGAGATATTTGATTACATTGTGTAAAGATACATCACTGTGACTGTTTTAATAAAAATCTTAAGAGCCGGGCGATGGTGGTTCACGCCTTTAATCCCAGCACTCGGGAGGCAGAGGCAGGCGGATCTCTGTGAGTTCAAGACCAGCCTGGTCTACAGAGCTAGTTCCAGAACAGGCTCCAAAGTCACAGAGAAACCCTGTCTCGAAAAACCAATAAATAAATAAATAAAATAAAAAATAAAAAAATAAAAATTTAAGAATCAATAGCTAGGCAAGAGGTATAGGTGGGACTTCAGGACAGACAGCGTACTGGGAAGAAGAAAGGG
>NW_026068039.1:3048536-3146788 GCF_014885135.2 Alexandromys fortis | reverse complement strand
AAAAAAAAAAAAAAAAAAAAAAGTCATGTTCTTTTGTTCTTGTTCTTTTTTATAGTTCCAAAGTATTCAGTTGAATGGCCAAGTAACACTTAACTGTTGAGATCTAAGCAAAAATTTTACCATGTGTTTTTAATTAAACACTGTCTATTATATCAAGTGGTGAGGATCTTAGCAGAAAGGTCTTTTTAATTTATTTATTTGGCTTTTCAGGCTGGAGAGTTGGCTCAGCCATTAAAGGCTAGGTTCACAACCAAAAATATAAGAAATGTCTTGTTTTTCCCTATTCCTTAGGATCTACAGATGTCTAGCATGTTCTCAGTCAACAGTTTTTTAAAAAAATGTATTTATTTACTTATTATGTATACAATATTCTGTCTGTATGTCTGAAGGCCAGAAGAGGGCACCAGACCTCATTACAGATGGTTGTGAGCCACCATGTGGTTGCCGGGAATTGAACTCAGGACCTTTGGAAGAGCAGGCAATGTTCTTAACCACTGAGCCATCTCTCCAGCCCCTCAGTCAAGAGTTTGTTGAAATGACACACTTCTATTTATTTTCTATGAGTGATTTTATTGTATGCTCAAATCCTTATTTTCATCAGAGGCACCCCAAGCCTAACTATCCTATCTCTGCCTCAGACCAAACCACCTGCCACTTCCACATCTCATGGCGATGTTCCATCTCAGTGTTTCTATATCTAAACTGTCTCTAATAGTCTATTACTACTTCTGGGCTTCAGTCTCTGTTCCTTTCCGACCCCTCCAGCTCCTTCAGTGGCACTGCAGTGTCCTTAGTCTGGTTTTCCCACTTAACCTTATCCTGTTCAGCTATTGGCCAGTCAGCTTCTTTATTAAACCCATCACCGCGTAATTTACACAGTGTACAGAAGGATTATTCCATAGCATTCTTCCCTCTTTTCCTTTGTTGCAGAGCTGTGGACCTAGGGCTTAGCACACACAAGACGAGTGCACTACCACTGAACCACATTCCATAGCAAACTTCCTTGAAGAGGTCCGTGCATGGATCAATAGTCTCTACTTCTCTCCCTACCCAAACTCCTCACCTGTCTCATTGGGTTTCTGTGTCTTCAGACATCAAGCCACTAGAGATTTTATCTTATTATTTTTACCTATACAGAGTCTCATTAAGGAATTTTGAGTGGCCTGGTATTGAATATCAAGGCTGACCTTAAACTCAGAGAATCACCTGCTCTGCCTCCAAATGTTGGATTTGAAGGAGTGTGCCATGACACCCAGCTTTTTGTTTTTAGACAGGCTCTCAACACAGGCCTTGAACTTAAGGTAATATTCCTGCTTCATCCTCCCAAGGGCTGGATTACAGATTAGAGCCACTGTATCCTATGGAAGTAAGTGCAGGATGCATGTGTGCTGCTAGGGATGGAAACCAGGTGCTCAGCAAGTCCAGGTACGCTGATTCTATCACTGAGCCACATTCAACCTTTATTAGAGAACTTCTCCTCCTCCACCTTTTGGGTTTTCAAGACAGGATTTCTCTATCTAGTTCCAGGCTGCTCTGGAATTTACTCTAGACCAGGTTGGCCTCCAACTCAGAGATCTGCCTGCCTCTGCCTCCTGAGTGCTGGGATTAAAGGTGAGCACCACCACCACCCAGTTTAGAGAATGTGTAAGTTTCTGTGATACTGTCATTCCCTAACAACTGAGAGGTATGGTCCCACCTCTACCTGCTCTAGGACTTTTTAGACAACTCTTCCATTCCAGTACGGTCCTGTCCTGTTTGTCTACTGGTACCCAACCAGGCAGCCATTTGATATGGCTTGGGTATGGCTTGAGTGAATCTCCCTAGAATTCATGTGTTGGGCGCTCTCTCCTCAGCCTGAGATGTTGGGGAATGACAGAACCTTTGAGAGGTTGTCTTAGCACAAAGGGATTCCTTGATAACGGTACTGGAGAATGAGTTTGTAGTCCTTAGAAATCGAATTATTATACAAGGTACTAGAAAATAGAGTGGCTGTAGGGCCCAGGTCTACCCTTGTTCTTGGGGTTCATCTTGAGAACAGTTTCTGGTCAGCCAGCTAAAACATTCTGTTTGTTCCTGAGCTCCCTCTGCCCCACCTGGTGATTAGCTGCAGGGCATTGTTTACTCCATCTTTGGTGTGGTAATTTCCCACTTGCTTGGATGGAAGGTATATAAGGATTTCTCCAAGGCTAAATAAACGCTTTTGGCTGATCTCCTTTCGAAAGACCCAGGTCTCTTTGTGTGTTCTTTCAATCTCTAGGCCCTTGCCCGACTTGTGTACGGTACAGTGGCCTGCAAACTGTACCAAGGGAGTAACACAGAATCGGGTGTTACAAGTGGCAGAGCCTAGAGTTGTTTGGTTTTGTTTTTTTGCGACAGGTAACCCAGAATCCTGAAGGCTTGAGGCTAATCGGAGTTCAGGTCTTTAATTGAATTCCAGGGGTGGGGGGGTTGACGACCACTGGTCCTTTGGGTTTTTGGGAGGGGATTTGGTACTATCGAGAGATCTGTCTGGTCTGTCTTTATTGGACCTCTTTTATGATTTTAGGCCTAGTCTTTTCATTCTCTTGCTTCTACCTCCCTGGGGTGAATTCCATGCCTGTGTCGCCACAATCACCCTTCTGTGTGTCTCTTTTCAGTTCAGCAACCCCTTAGCTCCTTTTCCATTTTCCTGGATCATCTATCTTGCCCAGGTATCTAATGACATCTAGTTCACCCCTGGGTCTCCATCACTGGGGACACTGTAGTCAATCCTTTCCATCCACCTTAGAGGTTGTACCCGGGTGTAATAAGGGGTCGACTGCTTTATCAGTTCTCTGCCCAATATGGCGAGCTCCAGCTTCCGCACCACCCTCAAAGATGGCAGCCCCCATCTGGAGACCGCCATATTTACCCTACGAGACGCCCGGCCAGGGCCTGACGCGACCGGAACGTGACGCAAAGTGGAGTCAGGGCTCCTCCCCCCAAACCCCTGGCGTCGAGTGTCTCGTGACAGGCACTTCCGCTCGGGGCGGCGGCGGTGGCGGAAGTGGGAGCAAGGCCGGAGCTTTGGCCATAAAGCCCGAGGCGGCGGCGTTGGCTACGGTGTTTGGGGCTGGGCAGCTCCGAGGAGCCTGCTGGAGCCGGAGTCGGACTCTCTGTCGCGGCCTGCGTTGTGTCTCTTCCTCGGCGGACCCCGCGGTGAGTGGCGGGCCCGGGCCGCCCTTCCCCCGCCGCGGCCCCGGCCTCCGGGCCTGGCGTCCTAGGCGAGAGCCGGGCCGGGCCAGGCGGGGCGGCGCCCGGCGGGCGGAGGTCGGAGGGCACGGGGTGACCCGGCGGGCGGCGGGTACGGGGACCCTTGGGCTCCGCTCGTCTTCGGCGGCAGCGCTGCTGGCTGGGAAGAGGTACCGGCCGGCCACCGAGGCAGCGCTGCCAGGCGCGTCACATGCCCCGGCCCGCCGCGGACACCGGGAGACAGGAGCTTTCAGGGTCCTGCACGGTAGATCCTATTTCGAAGTCCCAGGGGGCAGGACCTCCTGAGTGTCTCTGAGATGGCCTGGTGCCCTCCTGGCTGGTAATCGTGCGAATGTGGAGAGTAACGTTGGGAAGATTTCGGATTTCTCTTTTGCCTGGGCTGCGTGGCAAGACCGCACAGGTTGCTCTATTCTCCCAACAGCCCTCCGAAGCACCGAGGCAGTGTCCACTTACAGAGAAATCAAAGAACAGAGAGGTTAAGTCACTCATCCAAGGTCACACCGCTGATAAGTTACACAGAGAGCGACCGAGGCGTCGACACTCGGGCTACTTAGCAATCTACTGGCCTCTGGCCTCTTCTGCTTTAGGTGCTTCCAGAGCTTGCCACCTGTTATCTGTCCATCAGCACCCTCCTCCACCTCCTGTCTAGTGATGTCATTTGAGAGCTTCTTGGTCCTACCTTAAAGCCGGGTTGCATTGGCAGTTGTAACTTACAAGGCGTATCCCGGCAGTGTAGTGTCACCGAATCAGAAGATTTGAGTTCTGGTAAGGTATGTATTGGATTTGAATAGTTTTCGCAGTCAGGTCTGGCATGCCTGTCGAGTGCACCTTCCGTTCTATAAGAGTTGATGGGTGCCTCGCTTGTTGAAAATACTCTTTGCCTTCCCACAGAACAGACTCTTGTCTCTTCCTTGTGACATCAGCTGATGACCCGCATGATTGGGTCAGTAAAACCTCCTGTTAGTATGTTTTTCTTCGAGCTTGGGAGGGTTGGTTCAGAATTGAGTTCAAGAGCTGGCGAGTGAGTTCCAGCTACTTCTGAAGCTGGCCAAGCTAAAGTTTGGTATTCTAGAGTGCCTGGCTTTTACCATTGTTCCCCAGCTTGGTCCACATAAGGAGTGGGAGAGCAGTGGCTGCCACCTTCATTTAGGAAATGTTTTCTTCCATCGTGTATGTGTCAGGCGTTACTGGGTCCTGACTCAGGGAGACAGGCATGGGTCCTGGCCTCCAGGAATGGTGAAACGGTGAGCCTCACAATTCAGGTGTTGGGATGACTGGGTTGTTAGAAAGAATGTGAGGCTTTTGCAGAAATTGGTTGGTTTTTTTAGGTGAATCAGACATCCAAAAGTGTTGTGTTCTAGCTAAGAGCTTGAAATATTTGCCAACTTTGTGTGGTGTGTGCATGTGTGAGGTTGACACTGGGTGTCTTACTTAAATGTCCGACTTTTTTTGAGCAGTGTTTATTTACTAACCTGAAGCTCATCCACTGCTAAGTAGGGTAGGCTTGGCGAACTCAGCCCCCCCTCCCCCCGGGGTTACAGGTGCCTCTGCACCTAGCTTTTTCTTTTTCTTGATTGGAATGTGAGTCCAGGAGATCTGAACTCAAGTCCTTATGCTTGAAAGCGCCTGAGCCATTTTTAGTCCCCATCTTTGTGAGCTTTAGGAACAGTGTTTGTTTGGTTTGCTTCTGAAAGAGGGGATCAAATTACAGCTTATGACTGATCACATCTTATGAAGAGTAACCATCAACACTAAACTTGATTCCTTTTTTGTTGTAAGTGATATTTTTGTCCTCCCTCCCGGGGAAATGATGCCACTTGGTACAGTACACTGTAGTGTGTGAGCAGAGGCACATTTGATATGCTGGGTTTTCCTTGTCAGCTGACAAAAAGCCTAATGTAGCTCCTGCCAGACTTCGTGATGCAGTCTGGATTTAGACAAAGAAACAAACAAACCAGTGCCCTCTGTTTCCTGCAGCTTTCTGGTTCCTTCCTTTAAGGCCTCCATGAGTAAACACAGGAGGGTGGGGCTGAGACACCTCTGAAAATAGTCTTATTAGTGTAGTCTTCCAGGTGATTGTTGGCAGCCCCGTGAGTGACTTTCTTGGTTTTCTTTTTTTGGTGCCGATTGTACCTTACAGTCAGAGGTCCTAGCCCTGTAAGAGGACAGCCCTTGTAGGAAATGGTCTGTGAATCGGTTTCTGGCTCCACCACCAAGTGAGGCAGGAAAGTTTGGTCCTTGGATTTGCTGTTACTCCATCTTCAAAGAGATCTTGCACTAGTAATCCTTTAACCTTACATTTGCCGTCAAGCTTGCTGTGAAAATTTGGTGCAAACTCAGACCCTGAGGTCCACTAGGCATCTTCTGCGTTCAGCCTCCCTGGGTCTGATATGAATCTTTCATTTTTTTTTTTTCTATGATATCCATCCAAGTCAGCAGATATGGCCGAGATACTTGATAGTTTCCCCGGGGAAGTAACAAGGAGGTGGCCTCCTAATCTGGGCTTACCAGCAGCGCCTTTGGGAGCTAGGTCCTCTTTGGAAGGGTCCTGAAGCTCTGCTGTGTTTTGGCTTCTGCTTTCTGCACCACTGGGGTTGCTCTCATTGTGTTCTGGTTCTGTTCTCACTGTGTTCCCAAACCCTTAACCTGTGCTGACCTGTGCTCTTGCTCTGTGGTCTGGGTGCTGTACTACCTGCAGTTTCTGCAGAGACATTTGCAGAGTTCTCTTGAATTACTTGTCCTCACATCTTTCACCTTTTAGACGGCATTAAAGACTGGAGAGCACTTGTATTTATGTTTTAAAGTGCAAATAAAAAACAAAACCAGAGCCAGACTTGAAACTGTGTCTATGAGCAGTGATCTGCAGAGCTGCTGTGATGGGTAGGATTGAAACAGGCTTTAGAAGGCTCCCTGACCAGCTCCACTTTTAATGTTGCACTCTGATTCCAAAACCAAATTTAAGAGGAGCTACTTGCAAAATGTCCCTGTTGGGAAGGAAGAGAACTTGGGATTTGGCTCCAGTGGTGAAGTGACATGCAGTATTGGCTTTGTTCATCTGCTTTAAGATGCAGTAATTAATGCACAGGGTGGGAGTCCAGCCAGAGCTCTGTTTTGGTGATGTCATCACTGCTTTGGAGATGTTTGATTCTGTTGTCCACTTCCTGGTCTCCTAGGATTGCCTGTGTTGGCACAAAGCAGATCTGAGGCAGCCTGAGGACCTGAGCAGTCTGTAGGGATTGCACAGCCAGGTTCTGCTTCTCACTCAACCTTGATTATGATGCTGCCAGGCAGAGTGAAGGAGGTTCTTGACGCTCCCTAGGCGTTAAGTGAAGGAAGCTCACTTGACTTCAGGAGCCCTATAACAGTTACTGCACATGAGTGAAGTGCACTATATACATGTATGAAAATGACATAAAAATACATGATAATAATTATTAAAATGGTTAACACTATGTGTTCGAGTCTGTGTATCAGTGTAATTTTTAAAAGGTTGACTTCAATTTCGTAAACTTTAGTTTGAGTTGAGCACACAATGACAAAGCTACTATGAATTCAAAGCTACTTAAAAAAATAGTGGACTGGTGCTCATACACACACAAGCCAGGTACATCTTTTGAATAGGAACTTCTGTAGTCCAAGTTAGCCTTAAATCCTTAAATTGCTAAAGGTGACTAAACTGATCCTTTTTTCTCTTTCTAAGTGCTGCAACTGTAGACTTCCATCACTGTGTCTCTTAGATATAATGATTGGTCAGCCGGCCAACAATTCTCCATGCGCTTACCAGATCTGGGGACCTTGAAGTAGCTCTAAATCATCTTTGCAGTTCCTTGTAGAACTGTTTCTGGGGTGTGGTGGCATACACCTTTTGGGAGGCAGACAGGTGAAACTTTGAGTTTGAGGCCAGCCTGGTCTACATAGTGAGTTATAGATCAGCCAAGGCAACACAGTGAGGGCACCCCCTGTTTTCTTTTTAAAGCAGCCTGGGTGTGTTGGCACACACCTTTAATCACAGTAGGTGAATCTCTGAGTGAGGTCAGTCTGGTCTACATAGTTCCAGGACAATCAAAGTTACATAGACCCTGTCTGGAGGAAAAGTGCTTTAGCCTGTGTTATTTTCTCACTCACTGCTGGAAGAACATTGTTGACTTGTAGAAACCCTCCTACCCAGCATCTTCTGTAAATACCGTCTAATATTTTTGTGTTACTTATCGGTTCCAGGGAATGTAATTTTATGCTCACAGCCTGGTGTTTCTTGTTGAGATGGTCGTGAGTGGTTGGGTGGCCCAGCTAGAGTGGAATGCCATCCTGCCTTCTCCATCACACGTGTTCCCTGAAGACCTTAGTAGTTGACCTCTTATGCAGATGTGCCTTTCTTCTACTAATTTACTTAAAGCCACATCTTTTTTGCTAATTATTAAACTACTCAGATATTTTTTTAAGGTAGGAACTAGAAAGAAGAAACGTTTGTAATTTTCTACCTACTAGTTTCTTTCTGCAAATATATACTTTAATTTTATTTATTTATTTAATTCCAGACAGGGTTTCTCTGTGTAGCCCTGACTGTTCTGGAACTCATCCAAAGCCAGGCTGGCCTTAAACTCAGAGATCTACCTGCCTCTGCCTCTCAAGTGCTGGAATTAAAGGTGTGCACTACCATGTGTGGCCCACTTTTTAAATAGGCAAATATCTATATGGAAATAAACGTAGATGAGCAGTTTAAAGACTTTTCACAAACTTTAAAGATTGCTTGTGCCTCTTTCAAGCCATTATCTCCTTTCTGTTCTTAACTCCGCTGAGGGTTTTCTTTCTTTTTTCATCTTGTAAAGCTATTTATTGAACATCTCCTCCAGCCCCAGTCCTATCCCACTCCCACGCTCAGAACATGAAGCCAGCTGCAGCTGATTTTTAACACAGTGACTAATTTTGCTTGGTTTGGATTCTTTTGTGTAAATGGAATTATCCACTGTGCAGTCTTTCCTCTTTATCTGGTTTCCTTGACTTTTCTGAAACCTTGAGTAATGTGTAGTTTTAATTCCATTTTCATTGCACAGTAATAGTCTATTATGTGATTAAAATGTTTAAATTGAGTAGAGTTGGTGGTGTAGTGTGCACCTCCATTTACTCTGGAGGCTGATACAGAGCAATCTCTTGAGCCCAGGAGTTTAAGTTCAGCCTGGATAACGCAAGAACACCTCTATTCAAAATGTAAATGAATAAATAAAAGTAGAAAGGCTGAGTTTTAGGCAATGTGTCTGCTGGTATGCCGTGAATCCAGTAGTTTAAATAGCAGCGGTGTATTCCCTTATGGCTCTGGAGGTTATGCACGGCTCTGGAGGTTATGCACCTGAGCTGCAGACGGGCAGAAGGGGCTTCTGAAGCCTCTTCCCCGCCCTTTACATCATTGTCCTCTTTTGTGTGGTGTCCTGACCTCCTCCTTAGTCAAGCTGAATAAGGGCCAACTCTAATGATCTCTTTAACCTGTAACCCCTTTAAAGTCCCTACCCTGCAGTAAGTCCCATTTTGAATTGGAGCTGGGCTTGCAGTGCATGAATGGGTATGGAGGGTTGGGGCAGGTCACAGTTTAGCTGTTTCACTGTAATAGACAAGGGCCCTTGCTCACAGAATCTGACCCTTTGTGGGCCCCCCTTTCCCCTTTTTCTTAATGTAGGGAGACCTGGAGTGGGCAAGAGAGATAGTTCTAGTTTGAGACTGCTAACAGCGTTCCTTACCTGTTAGAGGTGAAGGCTGAGGAATGCTTGATTAGCGTGTGTAGGGACCTAGGCTTGATCCCATAGCACCTCAGAAAGAAAATAAGTAATGAAATGATGAATGTTCTGAGGTTAGAAAACCTGAATGACTTCAGTGTGGTGAGTGGAGAGAAGCCTTCCATGGCTACTCATGTGATCTCTTTGCTTTTATGATCTTTGATCTTGACCCAGCTATCTCTGAGCTTGGCCCAAAGAGTATAGCTCATCATAGCAGAGGGTGCTGGCATCACTCAGGCTGCCAGTTTCTTTAGCTGAATGATCTTGAGCTTTGAACATCATATCTTAGTTTGAAATATTATGTCTTTGCTTCTTCCCAAATCTTAGCCCCCTTTAAAGCTTTTTAATTCTGCACCTAGAACTCTTCAGAGTAATTTACTTTTGGTAGTATGTGAGTAGTTTCTGGACTGGTAGTTAATTTGCTAGATTTTTATTGTCTTCTATAAGAAAAGGCTGCCAGCAGCTGTGAGTAATGTAAAATTAGGAGCCCTGTAGATTCAGGTGTAATTGTTGAACCAGGAAGGTGAGAGTCCTAGAAATAGCTTAAAGAAAATGTTAAAGTCACGTGGGAGACCGGGGAACCAAAAAAAAAAAAAAAAAGAAAGAAAATGTTAAAGTTCTTTGACTAACGTAGGGAGAGAGGACCTCAGTGAATTTTTGGATAGTTTTGGCATGGAAGTGTAACTTAGTGGGAAGGCCGGTATTGTGGCTAAGAGGTGCCACTGATGTTAATGTTATTATGTAGACATTCTCTGTTGAAGCTCATGACTGTATTGAAGAGTCCGGATAGCTGGGCTGTTAGAACTCATGCTTTTAATCCCAGCACTTCGAAGCAGAGTCAGCCAGATCTCTGAGTTTGAGGCTGGCCTGAACTTGTAAAGCAAGTTTCAGGACAGCTGGGACTGTTAGAGAAGCCTTGTCTTGGAAAAAAAGAAGCAGCTGGATATGCCCTAGTTCTGGGAGAGAAATGCCTTTCTTGTGATAACTTATTATCACAGTCGAACCAGGGGCCTCATAGGAGCTAGGCAAGTACTCTACCACTGACCTGTAATCCCACCTCAGATGCCTTTCGCAGTAGGTTGAAAACGGGAAGAATAGAGGTGGAAGAAGAGTCTTAATTTGATTTTCCTCTTCAACCAGCCAGCTGTTTGAGTTCCTTTTAGGAACTTAGGGCTGAGCTGTCATTGTTTGCAGAGTCTATGATACCTGAAACTGTTGAAAACAGTTCTTATAGGACTGCCTGTGTTAGTAGCTATCTGCTTTATAGCCTGCCTGTCTAGCCAAAAAACCACTATCACCCTTGGCACTTATTTAGTTCTAGGTTTAAAATTTTAACTTCGGACAGCTTTGGAGATACAGCTATATATATGGTAGAGACCAGCAAATGCAAGCTGCAAGCGCCTCCCTTCCCTGCTCACCCCCACCCACCAAAAAAGTAAACACGATAAAGCTAGAAGAAGGGCAAACCCTCTTAGCAAGAAATACATTCCAAGGAACTTGCCTTTTTTTTTTTTTAAATTCCCCCAGTGGTTTTTTGAGGCAGGGTTTCTCTGTAGCTTTGGAGCCTGTCCTGGAACTCACTCTGTAGACTAGGCTGGCCTCGAATTTACAGAGATCCACCTGCCTCTGCATCCTGAATGCTGGGATTAAAAGTGTGTGCCACCACTGCCCAGCTCAAGGAACTTGCTTTTTGAAAGTTGCCTTTGTTTGTTCTTCCCTGTAGGAATATGATACCTGGAACAGAGTGTGAATGGTCTGTACATTGCATCATTTAAGCTTCACAAATTAAATTTCTTGACATGTCACTTTTCTTCTTCCAATGAGATCTTCAGTATTGTGAAACTACTACGTAGAGGGTCTGGGTCTAGCACCAAGTAGAAGGCACTGTGACCCTAATGTGAGAACAGCATCTTCAGTGAAGATCTGCCTTCCTTAATTTCGTGGTTTGTGTTTTACCAATTCAAAGTCAGCTCTACAAGCCAGGTGTGTGGTGGTACACACCTTTAGTCCCAGCACTCAGGAGGCAGAAGCAGGTGATCTGTGTGAGATTGAGGCCAGCCTGGTCTGCAGAGTGAGTTCCAAGATAGCCAGGGCTACACAGAGAAGCCCTGTCTCAAAAAATAAAACCAGTTGGTTATACTTGCTGTTCTGTTTCTATGATGTGTAAATTCCTAGGTAGTGACTTTTGAAGCATTATCAGACATAACAGGTGAGGCTGTGCTTTGTAACAGCCTCTGAATGTACAGTAAATAGCACATGGTTCTTAGCTTGCTGCTAGGATTTTATTTTGTTTTGAGAGGAGCCTCACCCAGAATGGCCTTGTACTTGAGATAATAGGTCAGCTTCCCTTCCCCTTTTGTTCTTAGGTAGAACCCAGGGCCTTGTGCATACTCCGCAAGTGTTCTACACTGAACTAAATGCCAGCCTTGCATCCTCCTTACTCCTGAAGGAGTATTTATGATAGGACAAAGGAAGAACAAACTGCTAAAGGCTCTTGGACCTAGAGGGAATTGTTTCAGGCCAAAAATGACTCATCACTTATGCTTATGGCTCATTGGCTAGGAAGTCACAACATAGAAGGCATCCTGGAAGCACTAGTATCTGTTGAAGTGACTGAGAGAAACAAGTCTTTTTAGAGATTTCTGCTCCAGGCTGGTGGTTAACTTAAAAGCTGAGAGGAGCTTAGTTCTGTAGTATATATTTGGGTATTATTTGAACCTGGGTCTCCCTCTGTGTTCCAGGCTTGGCAGTCCTCATAATTCAGCCTCCTCGTTGCTGGGATTGTAGGTGCCACCAGGCCTGGTTTGGTTTAGCTCTGTTTATGAAGTGACCCTGCCACTTTGATTCAAGACTCGCCTTCCAAACTAAATTTATTCTAGTGATAAGTGTAACAGTCTTCAAATATTCCTCAGGTCTTTTTCCTTCCTTGTCTATAGAACCCTCCTTTTCCATTGCCTGTGGTTTAAGACCTTCACGTTTTGGTAGTGTTGGCCTTCCTGGCTTTGTCCCCCTGGCCGGTAAGGCAGTCCCAATGCTACCTTTCCTCTGTAGCGATATGACATCTAGTCTGCCATCCTACCTTGATCTTCCTGAGTTCTGGGATGACAGGTGTGTTTCACCAGGACTGCCTCCAACTCTGTTTTTGTTTGTTTGCTTGAGGTGGTTTTATCTATTCTTTGAGTGCTGGGTTTAAAGGTGTGGTCTGTCATATCTGGCCATCCCTAACTAGCTTTTGATAAATAATCTACACGTATATTTGATGTGGGATGTCCTTCTGTATATGTGTTGCTTTTATTGGTTGATGAATAAAGCTGATTTGGCCTATAGCAGTGCAGAATATAGCCATGCTGATGAAAGAGATATTTAGAGAGAGTGGGCGGAGTTAGAGTCACCATCTTTCTGAAGGAGAAAGATGCCTGCAGGACCCTTACCACCAGTAAGCCACAGCCTTGTGCCAATACACAGATTAATAGAAATGGGTTATTTTAAGATGTAAGAATTAATTAAGAAGCCTGAGCTAATAGGTCAAACAGTGTCGTAATTAATACAGTTTCTGTGTGATTAATCTGGTCTGAGTAGTCGAGAAATGAACGAGCAGTCTCCACCTACATATATTTGCTATGATTGGTGGTTGAAGAAATACGTGTAAGTGTGTAGAGTGAGTAGATCAGAAGCTGTAGGATTGCAGATGCTTCCCTCAGCAGGACTTCCAAGTGTAATACAAGATTACCTGTTCTTAGCTGGGTTTGGTAGGGCACGCCTTTAATTTCAGCACTTGGGAGGCAAAGGCAGGCAGATCTCTGTGAGTCCGGGGCCAACCTGGTCTAAAGCATCAAAAAATAGCCAAGATTACACAGAGAACCCCCCCCCCCCATTTACCTGTTCTTAAAACCTTCTAGTATTTTCAGTACTTTCTCTGAGTCATAGAACTTTATTGATCTTTTTGATTTTTTTTTTGAGATAGAGTTTCTTGCAACCCAGGTTGTCCTTGAATCTCTTATTAGGATTATAGGAGTATATAATATACAACTGGGTTTCCTTCCTGTTAACCATTTTCAAACGACTGGCCTGAAGCTTTACCTTACTTCTTTGTGAGAGGAAAGCATAACCTTATGACCTGATAGTCGCCCTTTCAAATTGTTTATAAATTACAAAAGCAGTATAGAAGTCTTTTTCAGAGATAAGATCTCATTGTGCAGACTAGGCTGATCTTAAATTGTAATTCCAACTCTGCTACCCAAGTGCTAGGGTTACAGGCCTGCACCACTCTGCCTTGCTAGTATAAAAGTCCATTTGGACAATGTGAGGATTATTCAGAAATCCTTTTTAAAAGATTTGTTTATTATATATACAGTGTTCTGTCTGCATGTATGTCTGCAGGCCAGATCAGAAGAGAGTACTAGATTGGTTGTGAGCCACTATATGGTTGCTGGGAATTGAACTCAGGATCTCTGGAAGAACAGCCAGTGCTCCTAACCACTGAACCATCTCTCCAGCCCCCTCAGAACTGTTTTAAAGCAGAATCACATAGTACATACTCTGTAGCTTTGTAAAAATTCACCATGCATAGAAATCCTTCCTTGTAAAGTATGCTGGCTTTTGTTTTTGATGTGCTGGGAGCAAACCCAGGATCTCATGCATGCTAGAGGTAGGTGGTGAATCTCTGAACCACATCCCTCATCTATGACATGCTGTTTCTAATGACTCTGATAAGTAAGTGCACTTGCCATCCTCGAAAGAACATTTTAGTTCTAACCCTACAAGGAAAGAATTCAGGGGGCTAGAGAGATGGTAACGGGATTAAAGACCACTCGGTGCTCTTCTAGAGGTCCCATGTTTAATTTCCAGCACCCATATAACTAGTAACTCTAGTTCCAGGAATCTGATGCCCTCTTCTGACCTCTTCAGGTACCAGGTATGCATATGGTGCACAGACATCCATATGTACAAAACACCCATATACATAAATAAATTAAAAGAATTCAGTGTTTATCTTTTGCCACTTATCCAATCATTTCCTTAAGATATAGCGTTTACACAATCTTAAAATTGTTTTCATTGCCAAGAGGCCTCAGGAAGGTTTGTACTTAACAGTTATAGTTTGGAAATTGTGCTCATATAGGTGTCAGTTGTCAGTTTCCTTAATTTTGTCCACTTAACAAATGAGAAAAATGTTAAATACTTTAAGCTTTGAATTTTGTTAGATTCAGTGTAGTAGTTTGATTGTTCCCCAAAGTCTCAGGCATTGAATGGGTGATCCCAGTTGGTGCTGTTGGAGGAGGCCTAAGAGGTGTGGCTTTGCTGGAGGAAGTACTGTCTCTAGGTTCTGGCTTTGAAAAGCTAAAGCCATTTTAAGTTCATTCTCTTTCCTGCTTGTGAGATCTGTTTGCTGACATGACACCAAGCTTCCCTGCCTTGATGGTGATGGGCTTTTATCCTTCTGGAACTATACCCTTCCTTGTGTTGGTCGCCATGGTTCATGACATTTTATCATAGCAGTCAGAAAGTAACTGTTAGTTTTAAAAATACATTCATTAGTTATTTGTGTTCTGTGAATTTGCTTGTGTGCCAAAATTCAAGTGAGTCCCTCCTTTCCTCCATCTATAAATGGCTCAGATAACAGTTTTTGATTCTTTTTCTTGGTGAAATTTGGTGGATGGTGTGTTTTTGTAGAAACAAACCTTTTTGTGTCAGATCTGCCTCCTGGATTTTATGTCATACTTAGCCCTTTTTTTTTTTTTCTTGGTTTTTCGAGACAGGGTTTCTCTGTGGCTTTGGAGCCTGTCCTGGAACTTGCTCTTGTAGACCAGGCTGGTCTCAAACTCACAGAGATCCGCCTGCCTCTGCCTCCCAAGTGCTGGGATTAAAGGCCTGTGCCACTACCGCCCAGCTTTAGCCCTTTTCTATACAGGACAAAAACAGCTGTTCATCTAGCCCTTGGTCCGTGTGTGACTTTTGAGGGGGGGGGATCTTTCTCCAGATGCCTGTTTAGTGCTTAGTTGTAATGTCTGTTCCTCATTCACAAGATAGTACTTTATCACGTGAATTCCCACCTACGTGAATTTCTCCCCTTCCTCCTCCCCTTCAACTCCCCTCCCCTCCTATCCCATCCCACATTTTCCTCTCTGTCTTTGGGGCAGTTCCTGCTGGGTTTTGTAAGCCAGACAATTTTCTGTCCCTCTAAGAACTCCATTAAAGTTGCTTCAAATATTTCTCCTTTGATCAGTTTGACTAGCAGAATCACTCATGTAGATATTGAGAGGAATCTTTTCCTAAGGTGCCTTCAAAGAGTGAAGAAGCTAAATACTTTCCCTGTTAATGTATCTGGGACAAGTGCTGTATAGTTATCTATTTTTACAGATGCACAATGGTAGAAGATCTGTTTTCTTTTTTTATTATTTCTTTTATTATTCCTGTAGGGAGTTGTTAATAGTGGATTTTCTGTTTTACTAATTTAAAAAGCTTGATTTTTATATGTATGGATAGTTTATTTGTATGTCTTTGCAGCACTTCTGTGCCTGGTTCCTCGAGGAATCTTGAAGGTGTCTGATCCACTAGAATTGGGTTTGCAGATGGTTGTGGGTGCTGGGATTCAAACTCAGGTCCCACTTCAGCTGGGATTCTCTTAGGAAATAATGTTGCGCCAACTGTACTGGTCCATGCCTTTAATCCTGGCACTCCAGAGGGCAGGACTGCAGGGGCAAAACAAACAACAAAAACAAAACCAAAAAACAAAAAGAGAGAGAGAGAGAGAGAGAGAAGAAGGAAGAAAGGAAGGAAAGCAAGAAAGCAAGCAAGCAAGTAGTGTTGTAGCAGACTTTGACCTCTAGCCCCCAAATCATAACATCTGTCAAACAGATGGCAGGATCCTGGTGACCATGATGTGGAGCGTGGAGCATTCCTTGTTCCCACATGGTCATTCATCATGGGGCTGTCCCTCTTTGAGGTTATTTCTGCTAAGTGCAGAAATCAAAGAATTTGTAAGGGAGTACTGTGAACAATTACATACCTGTTAATTAGATAACCTAGATGACTGGACAGATCCCTAGCAGTACCAAACCTAAGGTTGAATTACAAAGAGATAAGAAATCTGAGTAGGCTCGTAACCAGTAAAGAAATTGAATCGTTTGTCTCTAGACTGTTTACAGAAAAAGCCCTGGGTCTGGTAACTTGATTGGTGAATTCTACTGAAGTAAAGAACTTAGACCAGCTCTTCTAACAGCCATGGTGTCTTCACAGCAATAGAGCAGTGACTGAGACACTATGTGGCTACCACTTTTACTTCATTTAGCTGTCTCCCTGACACTTCAGTTTTTTTCATCAATAGGTTGTGGTTTTGTTTAACCTCTTTGAATCAATTTAATTCTTTTCCATACTTTTATAAATAACTTGTTTTATTAACTTCCTGTGATTTTAGTTTGTAGATTTAGTTTCTACAGTTTTGTTGAGTTACTTTATCAGATCTAAGCTTTCTTGTTATTGAAGTCCTTAGATTCCAGCCTGGCACACAAATAAGTTAATAAGTTAATAATTCCATGACCACAACAACTTTTTTTACTCTTTTTGTTTTGTTTTGTTCTTTTATTTCGAGACAGGGTTTCTCTGTAGCTTTGGAGCCTGTCCTGGAACTAGCTCTTGTAGAACAGACTGGCCTTGAACTTTTGAAGGTCCTCCTGCCTCTGCCTCCCTAGTGCTGGGATTAAAGGTGTATGCTACCACCACCTGGCACCACAGCGGAAGCATTTAATTGGGAGCTTATTTACAATTTCAGTGGCTTAGTCCATTATCAATGCAGGGATCATGGTAGTTAGGCATGGTGGTGGAGTAGTTGAGAGCTACATGCTGATCCACAGGTAGAGGGGTGGGGGTGGTGGTAAGGCAGGCAGACAGAGAGATCAAAACCCTAAGATGGACTAGTCCTAGGTGCTTTGAAACCGCAAAGCCCACCCCTAATGACACATTTCCTCCACCTAGGCCGCACCTTCTGGGAACATTTTAATTCTATCAAAGAGTTTCATTCCCTGCATTCAACTATATGAGCCCATGATGGTGGGGTCTTTCTTATTTAAACCACAAGTCTGATGACCCAACTCAATCATTAAAAAATCAGATGCAGTGGTTTGCATCTATAATCTATCACTTACTAGGGTGAGAAGGGAAACAAATTTGCTCAGAAGCTTGTGGGATAGCTAGTCTGCATTATGTAGTGTGGTGCAACACACAACATATTTTTTTTTCTTCAAGACAGGGTTTCTCTGTGGCTTTGGAGCCTGTCCTGGAACTAGCTCTGTAGACCAGGCTGGTCTCGAACTCACAGAGATCCTCCTGCCTCTGCCTCCCGAGTGCTGGGATTAAAGGCCTGCACCACCATCACCCGGCCACACAACATATTTTTAAAGATTTTTATTTATTGTGTATGAGTGTTTGATATATATATATATACACACACACACACACACATACATTGATTGATTGATTTGATTGTGCCATGTGTGTGCCTTGTGCCTGAGAAAGGCATTGGATCACCCAGAACTGCCCTCTACAAAAGCCACAAGTGCTGTTAACCTCTGAGCCATAGATCTAGCCCCTCTTAAGAAAAAAGAAAGAAATTGAAGAGGGCTGTGATGAAACGGCTGAGAAGCAGCACTTAAAGGAAAGAGTGTTTATTTTGGTCTGACTTTGAGAATATCCAGCCTGTCCTAGTGGGAGTATGGCAGCAGGAGTGTGAAATAGTGCTCACACTGGTGGTCAACTTCTGTTGTAGTTATTCAGACCCTGACTCCAGCCTGTGGGCTCTCATGAAGCTGTGTCTTCCCTGTTCAGTTAAAAAGTAACAAACGCTAGTCAAAACACAAGCCTGACCAAGGAAATCTAATTTTTAATCTCGCACTGTTTCATTTTTTGATACAGTGTCTCAGTGTTAGCCCTGGATAGTTTGGAACTTGCTAATAGACTGGACTGGCCTTGCACTAACAAAGATTTGACTCCCCCTGCCTTCTGGTGCTCTGTTGGTTTGTTGTTGTTTTGTTTCCAACAATCTGACAGTGTAGCCCTACTCACTATGTAGACCAAGCTGGCTTGGATCTCAGAGACCTATCTGCCTCTGCTGCCAGGAGCTCAAATTAAAGACATGTACCACTATACCCAGCTCTGGTTATTCTAGATTTTATTTTTTTTTTGTTTGTTTGTTTTTTAAGACAGGGTTTTTCTGTGTATCTCTGTCTGTCCTGGAACTCACTCTGTAGACCAGGTTATCTATAAATCTTAATCAAATTGATAAGCTTAACTGTGCAGCTTGACTATAACTCACATTGATAAGATTAACTACTGCAGCTGGAATGTAACTCACTGGAGAGGATATGTGACCCATCCTTAGCATTGCAAAGAGGGAAGGAAGGCTAAATGAATGAAAAGAAAGATAGCTTGTGTTCATTGATTAGAAAATTTACTGTTTTAGGGAATCACAGAGCATCCCCAAATTTAAATACCTACCTTTGTATTTTGACATACACCTCTAACTTCTACATTAAACAGGCCAAGAGAGGAGGGGTATCTAGAATTCAAAGCCATCTTGACGTTACAACATAGTACGATTCTGTTTCAAAAAGAAAAAAAAAAATGGTGGGCTGTGGTGGTACAGGCAGATCACTGATTTCTAGTTCCAGAACAGCCAGGACTACAACAAGAAACCCTGTCTTAACAAACAAACAAAGGGAAAGAAAATAACCAACCCAATTTTATGTGGGAATTCATGTAATTCTGAATACCCACATTGTCTTAACTACCCAGAACTTGGTTGTTGGGATGGGGGGGGATCGTAATCCCTAATTTCAGATTTTACATCAGAGCAAGTCAGGCATCACAGAAAACCATAGCTGAAATCCCACCACTCTAGAGACTGAAACAGGCAGATGACAAATTCCAGACCAGCTCTACTTCCCCTAAACACAGTGAAACTTCCTCTAAACAAAGCTGCTCCAATCACACAGCAGCTTGGTACTGGCACAAGTCCAGATTCTGACTTGAGGTCATTTTTCCCTCCTTAGATAGTAACAACATAGTAACAAGCATAACTGACTTTTTCCCCAATTTTTATTATGATACAGTATACATGTGGTATAAAACTTGCCATTTTATCTTTCTTCTTTTTTGTGCTATTGAAGGCACATTTTTGGCAGGTGTGTGTGCGCGCTCAGTTGGGGATGTGCTGAAGGCCAGAGGCTTATATTGGGTGTCTTCTATTACTCTCCACCTCGTATATTGAGAGGCTATTACTCTCCACCTCGTATATTGAGAGGCTACGTCTCAGTATATAAACATAGAGCTTGCTGGTTCAGCTAGTCCAGATTGCTAGCTTGCTCCAGGGATCTCTTGTTTCTGTTCCTGCCTGCTGGAATTACTACTGGCAGACCACCCTGCCCAGATGTTATTTATGTGAGTACTGGGACCCAAACTTCAGTCCTCATGCTTGCTTGGCAAGCGCTTACCTACTTAGTCAACTCCCTATCTGAGAATACCTTCATTTTTATTTATTTTTGAGTTAGCTTTGGCTAACTTTGAACTTAAGCTCTTCCTGCCTCAGGTTCCCTGCCTTGACCTACGTGACTTTGGGGTTGATGTGACAGGATGAGGGAATGAAGAAAGGACAGATACACAAAGGCTGGGATCAGGTGGGGTTGAACCATGCACTCTGATGGAGCCATACCAAAAACAGTCCGGAAAACTCAGTATTTAGTCTTTTGAATGAGGACACAGGTTTTGCTAATTTTGATAGGTGGCCCCTATAGGGGTGCAATTTTAGACTGTAAAACATGTGGAGGTGTGCCGGGCTTTTTCTTTTTTTGCGGGGGCCACCAACCAGCTCCCAAATTATGACACATGGACTTATTAGTTATGAATGCTTGGCCTTAGCTTAGGCTCGTTTCTGGCTACCTCTTTTAACTTAAATTAAGCTTCTTTGTATCTACCTTTTGTATATCTTACTTTCTGTATATCTTACTTTCACTGCTTCTCATGTCTGTTTGGCTGGTGGCTGCCTGGCATCTCCCTCCCTTCTCCCCTCCTCCCCCCTCCCTCTCCCTTCTAGATTTCTCTTATTTATTCTTGCTCCCTGTTAGCACCGCCTATCCTTTCTTTGCCTACCTATTGGTCTTTCAGCTCTTTATTAGACCAATCAGGTGCCTTAGGCAGGTTAGGTGAAACAAATGGAACACATCTTTACATAATTAAACAAATGCAGCAGAACAAAAGTAACACACCTTTACATAGTTAAATTAATACTGTGTAGCATAAACAAATATAGCCTGTTGTTATCTAGTTAAAATAATATTCCACAACAGAGAGGAGGAAACTTTGCTCTATCCTTTTTACACATACTGTCAACATTCACACATGGCCCAGGGGAAGATGTTGCTATTTTCATGATTCTGAGGCAGTGTGGTCTTTGATATGGCTATGCTTACGTCAATAGTACATTTATTCAGGACTTCATCCACTCCTTACAAAGGGCATCCTTTGATCCCCACAGTTCTCCCCTAAGTACCACATAAACTGGGCATGGTGGTGCATATATCTGTAATCCCAGCACTGTGGAGGTTGAGACAGAAGGATCAGAAATTTAGCGTTAAAAGTGACTGCCTTCCAAATTCAACCTATTGAGATATACTTAGCTTGATTTCCACATCTTGGGTATTGCTGGAATAACAAGACATACAGATGCCACTACCTGCTAGCTATTTTATATCTTCTTTTTAAGAATGTTCATTAATAGTATTAGTTGTATTAATAAATTTAGTGGGATTTTTATTTTTAGTTATTCAAGACAGGGTTTCTCTGTGTAGTCCTGGCTCTCCTGGAACTCAGATCCATCTGCCTCTGCTTCCCAAGTGCTGAATTTAAAGGCATGCACCACCACTTCCCTGGTTAGTGGGATATTTTTGGTGTGATAAGATGTACTGATGAGTACATCTCTTTTCCACTCTCCACCCACATTTTTCCAGCTCCTAGTGATCATCATTCTACTTTGTAAATAATTTAATCTCTCGTATACATGGTATATACGTTTGTCTGTGTCTAACTTACTGCACTTAATGTGCTGCCCTACAGTTCTACTCACTTTGCAGCAAATGACAGCGTTCGTCCTTCTTTATGGTTAAATCATACTCTGATGTATATGTATTATTTCTCCTCCTTTTCCTTTTTCTGGATTAAAAAAAAATCACTGTTTGCATGGCATGCTCACTGTTGGAGATCAAAGGACTTCTTGTGGAGCCTGTTCTTTCTACCTTTTATGGGTTTAAGAGTTGAACTTAGGTCATCAGGCTTGCTCTGCAATTTCTTTTACACACTGAGCCATCTCACAGGCTCCTCTTCTGCTGTGTTTGCTTTGTGGGGTCTTTTGGTTTGTTTGTTTTAATTTTTCAGTCAGTCTCATGTCAAACTCACTGTGTAGCTGAGGATGACCTTAAGCTTAAGACCTTAAGTGTCTAAATCCCAGGTGCTGGGATTACAGGTGTTCTGTACCTCCCTCCCCCTCCCCGAGCTTTTTTTTTTTTTTTTTTTTTTTTTTTTTTTTTTTTTGGTTTGGTTTTTCAAGGCAGGATTTCATTGTAGCTTTGGAGCCTGTCCTGGAAGTAGCTTTATAGACCAGGCTGGCTTTAAACTCTCAGACATCCACCTGCCTCTGCCTCCCCAGTGTTGCTATTAAAGGTGTGTGCCACCACCGCCTGGCTTTTATCTGTTGGTTTTAACACTGGCTGATTTCATGTCCTAGCTTTAGTGCCATAGTGAATGTGGGTGTGCTGATATGACATGTATCTTCTTTTGAGAAAAGTTTCTTAGATTCTTTGCTCACTTTTACTGTAGCGCCTGTACTACAGGATGGTATGGGACGGTATGCAAGCCGGGAACTAGGCTGGAGATTTAAAAACATACACACACGGAGACATGTGGACACAGGTCATTCTTGAAACAAGAATGCCAACTTTATTGTGCTCCAGGGAAGCTTATATAGGGATCCTTAACTGATAACCACACCCCAGTTCTTGGGATTTCCAGCTCTAAAACCCATCAGAATTCACTCCTGATAGAACTCATGAGGTTCTCATGCTCAGAGCCACTGTAGGCACAGGAAAATATGTTGTTTTGCTCAGAGCAGCTGCAAGCTTTTACAGGAAATTCGGGGTCTAGGGGTTCACAGCCCCCAACATTTCACAAAAATGTATTTTTATTATTTCTAAGTATGTGCGTGCGCACACACACATGTATAGGTGAGTGCAGGTACTTGCAGAGGCAAAAGGTATCAGATCCCACTGGATGGTGATTACAGGTCATCGTGGACTACCTGATGTGAGTGCTGGGAATTGAACCTGGGTCCTGGAAGAGAAGTGCTCTTAACTGGGGAGCCATCTTTCCAGCCTATCTTTACCTACTTTTGATTGGATTGTTCTCATCCTATGAGTTGTTGCTAATATGTTTTGCCTCTTAATTCCTTATTGAGGTATGTGGTTTGCATATCTATATTTTCTCATTCTGTAGGTTGTTTCTTTTTTCTGTTAATAGTTTCCAATCCTGAATTTTGTACTTGATATTAACTCTTTGTGAGCAATGTGATGGCCTTTAAAAAATGGCATAAAATCCTTTGAGAGGCCTTTTTCTTATCTGTCCAGACTGTGTAGACTTTCACACCCAAACAGGGCGAAACTGCCCGTGCAGGTTGTAAAGATGCATTGAAGCTTTAGTCTGGCACGTAGTACTGCCCAGGTGATTGTCCCTCTGGTGCTGTGGTTGCTTTTCCCCTTTACTCTGGTGTTATGATGGTTAGACTCCTTAGCTGAAGCTTAGTCCCAGTGGATTCCAGAGACTTTCGCAAAGGGTTTGGGCGCCTATGGTCTGCTGAGACAATGGTCACAGATATTTTGAAATGTACAGTGTACCATTCTCATGAAGCATTCACATATCAGATTTTACCCAGTGCTTGCCCTTGAAAAAACAAGATTTACACTGTTCCTTCAGGAGCAGGAGAGATGGGTTAGATACTGGGTAATGAAACAAGAAGTGATTACATGTTGAGATTTGAGATGGTGGCAGACTATTAATCCTAGTAAAATACCCTCAAATGTTTAGATCCACACTGTGCAGTAGAAGTTTCTGTCATGGTGGAAGTGTTCGTATCTGCCTTTAATTCCTGGTGATTATTGAGCACTTAAAATGGGGCTAATGTTGCTGGAGAGTGTTTGATTTATTGAATTGATTTCCTTAAGTATAGCCAGCTGTGGCTAGTAATGACTATAGATGTAGATTCAGATCTTAACCAGCATTTCTCAAGCTTTTTCCATTACTGTTTTCCCCTCCTACTTGTGCCTCTAGACATTTCCCTACAGTGTCTCCCCAGGTCTAGCACTCTGCCACCCAGCAACATTCCTCAGCAACCAGTGAAGGTGTTAATTCCATAGATATACTAATGTGTGTGCTGTGCCTATTAGATTTAAGGCCTCTGATCATTGGTTAGCATCTTTTTGGGGAATGCATGGTCAAGACTAATGGAAGGTGACAGTATTATGAAGCTAACTAATTATCATAGTAGTTGTTTCTGTGACAGTTAAGGCTAATCATATTTGTGACTTGTATAGTTGAGGACTTGAAAGCTGAGGAAGGTTTTGGAGGAGCTATAAAGTTCTCATTCATCCTTTGTCTTTAGGGAATATTCTTATACTATCAATCTGTATTTGTTTGTTTGATTTTTGAGGAAAGGTCTCATTATGTAGGCCTGGCAGGCTTGAAACTCTGTATGCTGACTAGACTGTCCTCAAACTCAAAGAGATCCACCAGCTTCTGCCTCCATAGTGCTGGGATTAAAGACATGTGCCACTACGTTGTAATAGTGGATAGTACTTGCATATATAACTCTGAAGAGACATACTATTCTTATCTGATCAAAGGTAGGCACCTTGGACACTAGGAGTCTAGACTACCTTTCATGAAGAGTTGGAAGTACCAAGAGTGTTCCAGTTGGTTCTGGAGAGACTGTCTCTCAAAGGATGTCTTATGGTAAAGGATGATCCTAGTACCAAGTACTTCTCACAGAAGAAGTAGAAGAATAATAGGTGGTTTCATTAGAAACTGCACAGGAGATGGTGAGATATTGTGGATCTTAACTGGTAAAGAATGTAAATAAAATGTGTGTGTGTGGGTGGGAGTGGGGACATGTGAGGACACACAGGAGCCAGAGAAGGTCATTAGATGTCCTGCTCTGTCACTCTCTACCTTCCATGACACAGGGTCTCTCACTCCTGAGCTAGGCTAATGTACCCCACAGCACTGAGGTTATAGCATGTGATTTTTATGTGGGTGTTGGGATGAGGTTCTCATGCTTGCACAAGTGCTCTTCCCATCTAACCATTCCTCCAGTCACGATAGAATGATGTCTAAGACTCCTTTATGGCTAAGTTTAAGGTACTTTGGTTTTTGTTTTATAATTGGCCTGTTCTCTTATGAAATTGTTTAGATTTCCTGATCCAGTAAGGAGCTGTTCAGTAACCCCTGAATTGGTCATTGAGGTTTCTAATTTGACTTTTGCAGAAGCCACAGAGCTTGGTGCTGTGCTTACCATCTGGTAGGAAACTCAGATGGCCCCTTTTGATGCCTGACAGGACAGGATGTACAGATTGGTCTAAACTGAACTAGATGTTTACTACTACTACTAGATTATGATCAGTGACTACTTCTCCAGAGTTTATAACTAGGGCTTGGGATTGGGCATCTGGAAGTTTAATTAATTGGGACTAGAGGAAGTTAGTCAGAGGGTAGGATATTTTAGCCTGGAGTGAGTAGGATCATGAGAATTCAGATTGGTCTGTGGGAGCAAGTCACTTGGAGACAAGGGTCCATGATTTCAGTGCTGCTTTCTTTTTCTCTTGTTGGTGTTAGCCATTTAGGTTCATAAAGATCTCTAGCTTCTTTGATAGACAAGAACCATGTGCTGAACATGAGTTTCCACTGAAGTGTTAGTTAAAAGCATATTGAAACATTGGGGGGAAGTACACAGGTGAATGAATGTATACTACATTTTAGAATAAAGATGCTGGTCAGAAGACACATGTAGTGAATGCACACATGGATAGAACAAAGTTGGTGTGGGATGTAGAGATGGAGTAATAACACTTGCTGATTAATAAATGCTTTTTGTCCAAATTACTAAAGCTCTCTTGTGATAAGGCCATTCATGAGATATAGTTCTATTTTTTGTTTTGTTTTGTTTTTTGGTCCCCCCCCCCCCCCCACAGGGTTTCTCTGTGTAGCTCTGGCTGTCCTGGAACTCGCTCTGTAGACCAGGCTGGCTTCAAATTTACAGAGATCTACCTCACTCTGCCTCCTGAATGCTGGGATCAAAGGCATGTGTCACCACCGCATGGCTGAGATGTATTTCTTTTATTTATTTATTGATTGATTGATTGATTGATTATGTATACAATATTCTGTCTGTATGCCTGAAGGCCAGAAGAGGGTGCCAGACCTCTTTACAGATGGTTGTGAGCCACCATGTGGTTGCTGGGAATTGAACTCAGGACCTTTGGAAGAGCAGGCAATGCTCTTAACCACTGAGCCATCTCTCCAGCCCCTGAGATGTATTTCTTATGTCAGTTGACATACTGTCATTTTTTTTCTGTATTATTTTACTTAGGATTTTTGTTTTTCAGATGAAAATAAAGACACGTTTAAGTTCATGCAGTGGAATGTGTTGAAGTGGGTAGGATTTAAACGGGTTTTTCCTCAAGGCTGAAATTGAAATGGCCTTGCCTTGGTACTGCCTCACCCTGCTTCTGTCTGTCTGTCCTCCCTTCCTCTCTCCTTCCTTCCATAAATGTTATTTGTATGTATCTGCACACAGGGCAGGGGTGTGTCCATGCATATGCTTGCCATGGTATGCATGTAGAAGTCAGGGGAACTATGTGGAATAGATTCTCTTTCCATCTGTTTGACTTGTACAGTAAATACTTTATCTGCTCAGTGTAGCAGAACTTTTTCGTAAGAACCACCAGCCCACAAATAGTGACATGGAGACTTAATAATTTTGAGAGCTTGGCTTTAGCATAGGTTTTTTTTTGTTTGTTTGTTTGTTTTTTCTGATTAGCGCTTACAACTTTATTAACCTGTTTCTATTAATCTATGTTCTATCACGTGGCTCAGTTACCTTTCCTCTGTCCCATATGTCCAACTTGGTTTGTGTCCCCTTGGCATCTCCTGTGTGCCTTGATTCATCCTCCTCTTCCTCTTTCTCCCCTGAAATCCCGCCCATCCTCCCTGCCTAGGTATTGGCCATTCAGCTTTTTATTAAACCAATCAGAAAGTACCTTTAGGCAGAGACACAGCTTTACAGCATACACAAATAATTCTACAATTTTTAAGTGTTTTCACAGCTCCTAGCCATGGTTCTTTCTCCAGTGATCAATCTAAACATTTAGCCGTCTCCTGAGAGTTTGGGAGTCTCTGCTTTTTGTCTGTGGTGTGTGATATGATCTCAAGTTCTTTAAGAAGTTTCTCTGAGCAGAGCAGTCTAAGAAGACTGTAAAGTCTCCTATCACTTGGCAGGTGGAGTCAAAAAAGGAATTCCAGACCTCCAACCTCAATTCCTTAAAGAGTTTAAGGTCAGCTTGGGATACACAAATATCCCCAATCAAAAATAAAAATACAGTCATAAAGTAGAACTGTAATATAGAACTAGCCTGGTATAGGGCACTTTCATGCCCATGACAAATGACTGTTTGGGTGCCAGAGGATGATTCTTGTAGAGAGATATCACTGAAGAGTGGGAACTCAAACTATGCTGTCTGAGGTCTCATACTGGCTTCATAGTCTGTAGCTGTGACCATTTAATCTTACTGTTCTCTGTAGGCCTTAAGTTCTAAGCAGCAAATTGCCACTTATGCAATAGCTGAGAGAATCTGTACCTTGTGTAGGTCAGAGCAGTTCTCCCTGATTGAGTGGGCTGATTCCACACGGCTTGGGAAGCTGCTTTCTGCCTTCCTGCTCCCTTTCTATTACCTTACAAGCAGTAATGCCACAGGTCACACAGGCCACACAGCCATACAGGCTCCTTATGGCAACACAAAGGGATAGTGTTTAAGGGCACCAAGGCTGGCTTGTGGAAATTAACAACAAAAGCCTTCTAACAGTTAGCTCCCTATCTAGTAAATGCACACCAGCTTGCCTCTGCTGTCTACCATGGCAATAAGATAGAGAACCATGGACAGAATTTATTGAAGTTTGATAGGGAGGGGAGTTGCCAGATAGGTTTTAGATCTGTAATCTTCCTAGATTTTTGCTTTCTTACTCAGTCAACCCTTTAAGGATCACAGGCCACCAAATAAAAAGTAGTATTTCCAGCTGAGGGATTTAGTCACCAATGGAGCAGTTGCTTAGCATGTGGGAGATCCTGTTAGCATATTTATAGCACTAGCAATAAATCTGGCTCTACTTTCTAAGGGTGAGCACAGGGAACACTTATTATCTTGTTGCTTCAGTTTTTTTTTTCTTGTCCAGACTTAGCCAGCCTTTTCTCATGATGACTAATAGGCCTAAAATCTTCCTTTGAATAAGAGTAAACAGCATCACAGACCCTAGTAGAGTTGGAAACACTCAGGGCAGCCACCTAAGAATGGGTGTCTAAAGAAAGTTCTGGGCAGGACTGTACACTCCCCACAGTATTTACCAAACTTTCTTCTCCCAGTATTGCTGGACGTGGAAAGTTAGCATGAAAAAAAGAATTACTTTAGGATAGTGTGTAACACCCCCCCCCCCCCGCAGGACAAGTGGTCATAATAATAATAAACATAATAAAGGGTGGAATGGCCTGGTGTCCAGAGCATCACTGCTCTCAGGAGAGCAAGCCTGCTGTAGGGCACATAGTGAGTAAGGGCTAGGGAGTTGTGTTGAGCTTACTTGACAGTAGGTCCTGGGGGTTGAGAATGAGGCTTAGTTGAGAAGGTAGTTGTAAGGTTTAACTATTTCTCTCAACTCTATATGTTTGGTTTCCTTTGCCATGGTTAGCTACTACCTTCGATGAACCTTCTCTGCCTCCCAGCTGTCTCCTTTAACCTCTTGAACATCAGCTCTCAGGATCTGGCCCTTGCTTGTTTTCCAGACTCCTGTTCCTTTTTTTCTTTTTCTTTTTCCTTTACATTTTCTGTCCTGTTTTCTGGATTAGTAACAAGTAAGATGTCTTACCCCTTATCCACGGGCCCCCATCCCCCGTAAACTAAGAGGTGAGAGGATAGCCTGGGCTGTTGATCATAGTCTCTGTTTGCATAGGTCAAGGTAGCCTGCCTAATAGCGTTCAGAGACTCCTGTCTCTGCCTCCTATCTCACCCTGGGACAGTGGGTCAGTCACAGATGTGTACTAGCTACCACATTTAGCTTTATGGGGCTTCTGAGGTTTTGTGCTCAGGTCCCCATAGCCACACAGCATTTACCCTCTGAGCCTCTCGAACTCCTTTCTGACAGTGCCAAGGAAGGAATACATCTTTCCAAGAAATGCATATTCATTATTGAGTTTGTCTCTCTCTGCTGGCATGTCCCTGCCTTTACCATGTTCTGCTTGTACGGCCTGGTGTCGCAATGGTATCATTTGACTTCCCAGATAACAAGCCTCTAGAAAGGTAGCTCTTTCCATCAGTTTTCTTTTATATAGCATTGTGTGTTTGAGGAATGCTGGTGTTTGCAGCTTAGCGTGAGGGGGTAAAATCCCAATAGAAACCAGCATTCCTTCGGGTGAAATTTAAATCCCAAATAATCACATTATCCTTCTTTGGAGATAGGTTCTCCAAAGCACCCTTGACCTCACCATGTACCCAGACTAGCTTCAAACTCATGATCATTCTGTTTTGCCTTCTTGTGTGTTTTTAACAAGTCACCTTGCTAGCAGAGCCCTACACTTCTTGTGCTCTTTCTGTCAATCAGGGTTACTGCCCAGATCTCTTGTTCCTCGATGCTGTTTCCTCCAAGCCTCACCTTCATTCTAATGCCATCAGCTCTTGTGTTGATAGCCACATCAGGCCTTCATGAGCTTCTCTAGACTGTGGTTTCAGGACTTTCTCATGGCCTGCAAGGCCCCATATGATGTGGTGAGTGGACTGTCTGATTCTTATTTCTTTCTCTGATGAGACCTATGAACATGCTGTTCTCTCTGCCTGAAAGACTCATTGCTATCTTTCTACTTTAGACCCACGCTCAGCTGGATCTTCTACAGGAATCTGTTCCCCGTTCTTGAAGCTGTCATAATTGCCTTCAGCATAGCTTGATTTTAGTATTTACCACATGAACACACAGTTAGCATACAGGGTAACAGGTTTCATTATGACACTGATTTGTTTGGTGTCTCACATACACAGTATTTTATGTCTTTGATTGATATGATTTTTGCCTGTATTCTAGTGCTGCATTTTTGATTGATATTCGTTTGGCGAATGTAGTAAGATCATTTTAGTGCTGATTGATGGTCTTGGGGCTGCAGTGTTCTGTCAGTAGCATAAATTCAGAAATCATGTATTAGAGCTTCTATATGGTGCACATATACACATGCAGGCAAAAACAATCACACACATAAAAAATCCACAAGAGAGAGAACAGAACTAAAAATCTTAAGACACGAGGCTGAAGAGATGGCTCAGAAATTAAGAGTACTTGGTGCTCTTGGAGAGGACTCAGGTTTGATTCCCAGCTCTAACATGGTAGCTTGCAAGTGTCTATAACTTCAGTTCCAGGAGATCCAACAGCTTCTTACCTCTGCAGACATTTGGCACACATTTGGTACACAGACATTCATGTGATCAAAACATTTGTATATATGAATATATCCAAGGAAAAAAGCAAGACATTTGAGGGACTCTTTATTTTCATCCTAGATGTTTTGTCTATCATTTCCTGCTAGACCTATTTGAGTTTCTTTTGAGGATTTTTTTTTTTTCCGAGACAGGGTTTCTCTGTAGCTTTTGGTTCCTGTCCTGGAACTAGCTCTTGTAGACCAGGCTGGCCTCGAACTCACAGGGATCCACCTGCCTCTGCCTCTGCCTCCCGAGTGCCCTTTTGAGGATTTCTAATAGCATTTTCCTTTTGAATTTCTTCGGAGATGGTAGTTCTAAATTAAACTACAGATCAGCAACTACTTACCAAGAGGATTGACATAAAATTCTTGGAACATGAAAGTTAGGCATGACCATTATGCTATGTATTTCAAGTCTTAGTACATTTTAGCATCTCAAAAGCAAATGAAAACCATACAAAATCATGTAGGTGGAGACAATAGACTGTGATTTGGTAACTATTCCCATCAAAAGTGGCAACATGGCTGTCTTTCAGACGCACTCTTGTTTTGTGCTGTTCAAACTCCCTTCTCAAGTTAGCAGAATGGCTTGGATCATATGTGGAACCCCAGTTGCTCAGGTAGTGCAGGAAGAGCAATGGCCACTGGAAGGATGGAGGTTGAATGCTAGCTTGGACTTTGTAGACATCTCATGATTGTCAGTGAAGATACGAAGATACATTTTGACCTTAAGGAAAATTACAGACAGGCCCTTGTGCCCTGGGAGGCAGGAGACTAGATTTGGAGTTCAGTAGCTAAATTGCCAGTGGCACTGCTGTACCGTCAGAGAGGTACACAGACTCAGTGTGACCAGTTACTGAATTCTGCCTTCCAGGCTGTCCTCGCAAAATGACTTCGTTATTTTACAACAGTGAGCTGGCCAGAGCACCCACTCATACCCTTCTTTCTCGTCTGACTGGTGAGATTTTATTCTTGCACTCTGAGAACCAGCTATCAATCTCTCTCAACTTTTCTGGGTGCTCCAGAAAGTATAGCTGAGCCATTACTTCTTTCCTTCTCCCTCCACTGTGCTAGCAGACACCAGCCGTTTGTTCTGTCTAACCTGGGAATTTTCCAGCACTTCCAGATGGTTTTTTATTCTGTTAGTTTTAACCAGTGAGACATTTTTGCTATTTGTAGTTCTGGTCAGTTTCAGCCCCTTAGCTTCCTGTTGTTTAAGGTAATGTTACTGTATTTCTGGGCTCTCTTTATTTCATTTCTATTTATTGTCTGGAGTGTATGTTTGGGGCTAGGAGGCATTCATGTGACTAGAGGTACTTGTGGAGGTCATTGGACAGCTTGGGGGGCAGGGTCAGTTCACTTCACCTTGTGGGTCTCGAGCATTGAGTTCAGGTGGTCACACTTGACAGCAAGAGCTTTTACCCACTGAGCTGGCTTGCCAGCCTATTCTGCCATCCTGACCCCTTTCCTCCTCCTCTGTGTACAGTTTTCCTGTGTGCAGGTTTATTTTATAGAACTTTTTGAAAAGTACATTCAGGAAAGTAAACAAAAGTTAATGTGGTCTCATCTGCCCTAAAGAGGTGATGTTTGATCTGGAAGGGTGATCGTAAGTCCAAATAATCACCTATTCGGGACCCTTTCTTCATACATGATCTACTTAACAGGCGGATCCAGTGAGTTTAGCCTGGTCTATATAGGGAATTCCAGGACAGCTATGGCTGCTATACAGAGAAATCCTGCCTGGGAAAAAAAAAGTTTGTAAAAACAATTGCAAAATTAAAGTGTGTGTCCTTCAACTTGTGGGTAGACTTCTTTCCCTACTTCATGGCAGATCCACAAATGTAGATCTGCAGCTCTCTCAGACAGAACTCCACATTTGGTGAAGACTGCAGTAGAGTGGGCATGTCTTTTGCAAACTGAACAGCTTCTTGGTCTCCTTACTTCTGTGTATCACACCACATTCTCTTCTTTGCCTCCTCTTCCCCCATCCAGCAAGCACGAGGAAGTGGCCTTACCTGGATTTTCTTAACTATTATTCAAAGTGGCCATTCTTCTCCCTACCCTCAAAGGACCAGATAACTCAGTCCCCAAGTTGTTCTAACCATCATACTTCCCACACCAGGGAATAAACACAAATTCTTTTTTTATTTTAAAAATTATGTATGTATTTTATATATGAGTGTTCTGTCTGCAAGTATGCCTGCACACCAGATGAGGATGTACTGTTTAGGTTACCCTTTATCTACTTGTTTGTTTGTTTTTTGAGGATTGAGACAGGGTCACACTATGTAGCCCTGGCTGTCCATGAACTCATTATGTAGACCAGGCTGATCTCAAACTCACAGAGATGTGCCCACCTTTGCCTCCCCAGTGCTGGGATTAAAGGCATGTGCCACTATGCCCTGCTCTACTTAGCTTCTTAATGGTGTTCTGTCCGGGGAACCTGGGCCCAGTTGCTTCTGCTACTGCACAACTTTATCAGTGCTTTACCATGGATGCCATTAGCTGATGCTGCCGTTAAAGTCTTTCATCTTAAGCTTCTCAGAATTAAAAGCCCAAATTCTTTTTTTTTTTTTTTTTTTTTTTTTTTTTTTTTTTTTGGTTTTTCAAGACAAGGTTTCTCTGTAGCTTTGGTGCCTGTCCCAGAACTAGCTCTTGTAGACCAGGTTGGCCTCGAACTCCCAGAGATCAGCCTGCCTCTGCCTCCTGAGTGCTGGGATTAAAAGCGTGCGCCACCACCGCCCGGTCCAAATTCATATTTATATTTTATTTTCTCTTTACCCTGTTTGTTCACAAACTGATCCTAGAGACTGCCTAATTTTTTTTTTTATCAAAATTGTAAGTTTTCACTTAGACATCTTTTTAGATAGTATATACTCAATGCTTTGCTGGGAGCCAGTAAAGGCTGGTTTCACCTGTGCCCCCTGAGCTTTGGTAAAAGCAAAATATACCTTGGTTAGTAAGTTATGTGGGATGTTGAAGCTCGCTATGGGCCCTCTGGGCACAGCATCTTGTGCTGTATGTGTCCTTCATGGGGAGCCTGAGCAGCTGGAAGGGAACGTTTTCCTTTAAAGAATAAGTGTGCTCTGCCAAAGGTGACACTGATGTCTTTTGATCCTAAACCGTATGCTGAATGGACTCTCGCAAGAACTCCCATTGTTGATGCCCACTGCTGCCTACTGACCACGTGTAGAAGCTGTGTGAGTCTGAGTGGAAGATCTCCATCCCTGAATTCTCCTCTAGCTCTTACGACCTCCCAAAGAAATTTATCCCACAGACAGAAAGAATTCAGAAATATTTTCTCTCCTCTCCTTCATTTCCCTTCTCCCTCTCTTTTTGGTGTATGGACTAAACAGGTCCTTTTTACCACAAAACAACATCCTTAGCCCCAGAGACATTCCTTACAACATTCATCCTTCCACATTTTTCATGTATTAACAGCATAGGAGAATCAAAATAAGTCAATTGTATGCTGCTTGTTGTGGTGGTAACTTGATGGCCTTGGGGCAGCAGCCCTGTGTGGTTCCCAGATGAAGAAAGTGACTCACTTTACTGTTGCAGAGTAAGCATGTTAGGTGCTCTGTGGCACTGCCTGTGGGCAGACACAGTGGGAAGGAAACAGATGGCTCAGTATGCATGAGCAGAACCTGAGTGTATTCTTCCTTTCCGATACTCAGAGATGCTACTAAGAAATCAAGCTATGACCAGGACATGTCGCACATGCCTTTAATTTCAACAATCAGGTGGCAGAGGCGGGTCATGGGTCTCTCATGAGTTCGAGGTCAGCTTGGTCTACATAGTGAGTTCCAGGACAGCCAGAGCTACATACATGGTAAGACCCTTTCTAAACCGCCCCCGCCCTGAAAAAAGAAAGGAAAGGAAATCTTTGCAAAACCTTTCCTTTTATCTCTTAACTCTGTCCCTTGGATTTGTAACCTGTCCAATGGCATAAATGTAATCTCCATCTCAAAAAGTGATTCTAGACCTTAGGTGAGACTGAACCCTTGCTTAGTCAAGACAGCCCTTGGGAGGTGGGGGGAAGTTAGGCTCCATATATAATGCATGGTTTAGGGTATGAGAAAAATGTAGGTGTGGCAGGAAGCTAAAGGAAAGTCTCTGAGGATTCAGCTCTCTTACACAGCCTGTACTCAGCACTGGCTGCTGTTTTTCTGACCAGTGCAACTAGTGAGAGTAGCCAGACCTTCTCTGTGGTTGATCTATTTGCTTGTTTTTTTGAGACAGCATTTGTGTGTAGCCTTGGCTTCCCAAGAACTCACTCTGTAGACCAGGGTGGTCTCCACCTCATGGGGTTGCGCCTGCCTCTTCTTTCCTAGTGCTGGAAGTAAAGGTGTGTGCCACCACCACCTGATCTTGATTGCCAGTTTCATTTGATTGAGAGACACTTAGGAGATGTATAAAGCTCGTTTTGGGGGTGTCTGTGGTGGCATTATTGCATTGATTTTATTGTGTGTATATGTGTGTGCATGTCTCAGCATCCATGTAGAGGTCATAGGACAACTTTCAGGAGTTGGTTCTCTCTTTCCAATCTGTCATACTGGGGATTGAACTCTGGTTATTAGGCTGGGAGGCACTGACCCCAGAGACAATTAAGTCAGGAGACATTCTTTGAATGTGGGTGGTACTATCCCATATGTTGTTATGTGGTGGGGGAAGTGGCTGATGAAATAAGGAGCAAGGAGGAAGCCTAGTGGTACAGAGTTTCTTGGACCCCCCCCCCCCATCATGACATAGAGACTAGACTTAGTTCTAGCTATCTTTTTTTTTTTTTAATTTAAAGTAACCGGTTTCTATTAATCGATATTTACCTCATCTGCATACTGTCCATCTTGCTTTTCTACTTCCTCTGATTCTGGCTGGACACCCCCTCGGCCCCCCCCCCCGCGAGTCCCACCTTTCCGTCCTCTGCCTAGCTAGTGGCCATTCAGCTTTTTATTAGCTCAGACACAGTAAAACAGCAGCACATCTTTACAGTCAAGCATTCTATCTACAATGGTGGTGTGTCTTTGGTTACAATTCCTGTGATGAAATGGCATGACTGAAAGCACCTTGGGGAAGAAAGGGTTTATTTGGCCTACATATCCCAAGTCACAATTCATCGAGGGACGCCAATGTAGGAATGGAAACCAGATAGAACTTGGAGGCAGGAGCAGACACAAAAGCCATAGAAGATTGCTATTTACTGGATTGCTCCTCGCAGCCTACTCAGTTTGCTTTCTTATAGAGCTCAGGATCACCAGCCCCAGGGTTGGTGCCACACACAATGGGCGGGATCTCCCACATCAATCACTAATGAAGAAAATGACCTGCAGACCTGCCTGATCCTATGGAGGCATTTTCTCAATTGAGATTCCCTCCTTTCTGACTCCAGCTTGTGTCAGGTTGACATAAAACTAGCACCCATGATGCTTAAATAAAGTGGTTCCTAGCCAGCTGTGGTGGTGCAGGCTTTTAATTCCAGCACCTAGGAGGCAGAGGCAGACAGATCTCTGAGTTGGAGGCCAGCCTGATCTACGGAGCGAGTTCCAAGAAAGCCAGAGAAACCCTGTCTTGAAAAGCCAGAAAGGAAAAATAAATAAGTAAAGTGATTCCTTTGCTGAGAAAGTAGTGCTTAAGTAATGAGGCCTATCTTTACTGTGGACTCGTGATGACTCTGTTTGGACCATTAATCCCAACTGATGACACCAGGAATGGATCCAGCATTTGAGAAAGAAGGCAACATCTTCATCCTTGCAGCTCCTCCCTTGTTGTCTAGACTAGCTCAAGGGTTCACATTTCTGCTAAGGATGCTGTTCTCTTCATCAGAACCCCAGGGTAATCTGAGTGAAGCCTGGGGCTCTGTTCCTGATTGGGTAGAGTGGCAGCACAGGAGACAAGGTCTTTTTCCTCAGCTCACCTCTGCTTTTCTTCTTCCTACAGCTTAAAGGATGACCTCTAGGAAGAAAGTGTTGCTGAAGGTCATCATCCTGGGAGATTCTGGGTAAGTATTTCTCATGAATTTGAGCTCACAGACGGATTTGAAGCCTCATCTTCACTGATCCCATCTCTCACAGCTCCACATTCTGCTCTGGGCCTGTCTTCTAGCCTTACTTTTGGGATATAGTAGAAATTTGAATGTTCCTTTGGTGTATATTTTTGTTCCTTGGTTTTTTTGCATGGGTTTGTGTGCGTGCCCCTGTATGGATGTGTTTTCCTTGGAATATTCCAGGGTGTTGAACATGTTAGGCATGCACTCTACCACAGCTGCATCACTGTCTCTTTTAACATGTTTGGATTTGGGATTTTTTTTGGGGGGTAGTGAGGAGGGGGTAGGTCTGAATCCAGTAAATGATTGTCATTTTTATGGATCCTCTGCTATACCATGTGGCCAAACTAGAAAGTGCTAGCTAGTCTCATGATCAAGGTACTGTCAGTACCTTGCCTATGCAGATGTGGGTCTGCTTGCATGTACATTGCCTTTCCCTTCTGTGCCTGACCCAGGCTTGTATGTGGAAGAGCCAGGACCAGAAGAAGACTGGATTTTGTTTCTAGATTGTCCACTCACCAACTAATGAACTCTTCAATGGCCAATAAGATTACTTGTTGGAATACAAAAGAGTTCCACAATCATCTAGTAGGCTTTTCTTTTCTTCTTTTCGGGGGGTGTTGAAACAGATTCTCATCCTGTAGCTCTGACTATTCTGGAACTCATTGTATAGACCAGGCTGACCCCAGACTCACAGAAGAGCCACCTGCCTCTGCCTCCCAGTTGGCTTTTTTCAGACTTGGTTTCTTATGTGACTCATGACAGCCTTGCTTCACTGAGGGTTTGTGTATAAATAGTAAGTTGGCGCAGTGCACATGCCTGTCATCCCAGCTACCTGGAAGGCTGACATGGGAAGGTCACTTAAGCCTGAAGCAAGCCTGAGCAGCACAGACTCTGTCTCTGAAAAAAGAAGGCAATATGAACATATAAAAAACAGGTGTGCCCCTCTATTCCAAATTTCCTTCCTTTCCGTAAGAAAACCAGCCCCTCCCCCAGCATTATCTACAAACCTTCTAGTATGTGATGGTAGGGTGATTGTTGTCCTACCCTTGGTTGAGAGGGAGATACCTGTTCTCAATGATGACAGGTGGGTTACTTTGATAAAATGTTTTGTTGTTGTTATTGTTTTCATTTTTCAAGATGTTTTGTTTTTTAAATTGCTGTAGTACTGTGGAGGTTAAAACCAGGGCCTGTGTGTGTCATGCAAGCACTTACCAGCTGAACTATCTCTCTAGCCCAACAGGTTGCTTGTTTTTTTTTTAATTTATTTATTATGTATATAGTGTTCTGGGTACCAGATCGCATTATAGATGAGTGTGAGCCTTCATGTGGTTGCTGGGAATTGAACTCAGGACCTCCAGAACAGCAATCAGTTCTCAATCTCTGAGCCATCTCTCCAGCCCAACAGGTGGTTTTTTAAATTGTGAGCATGTTAGTTTCAGTCCCTTATTTGTCTGAAACTTGTGGTTTTCTCCAATTTCAGTGTTGGAAAGACATCGCTCATGAACCAGTATGTAAATAAGAAGTTCAGTAACCAGTACAAAGCCACAATAGGAGCAGACTTTCTGACCAAGGAGGTGATGGTGGATGACAGACTTGTCACCATGCAGGTAAGCCACTCCAGAGCTGCTAGCCTGTTAGCTTACTGAATCTTTTAAGAAATGTATTCCTTATATGTGGGTGTCACAGGACAATTTGGGGGAGCTGGTTCTCTTTCTACCTGTATATGTGTTCTAGGGATTGACTGAAAACACTTTATCAGCTGAGCCCTCTTGCAGGCCCAGCTTATTGAATCTAAATTGTTTTTCACATCTACCTCTTGTAGGTGGACTTTTCTTGTCTACCTGTCAGTTCCCAAATAACTGACATGGAGACTCAAAATTTAATGAAAATTATGAATGCTCGGGCTTATTACTAACTAGTTCTTAAAACTTAAATTAACCCATATATATTAACCTACATTCTACCACATGACATTACCTCTTTTACCTCACACCTCTTGTTTCTTCTCTGTCTCACTGGACTCCTGACTCCTCCCTCCTTCTTCCCAGTGTCCTTAGTCTGGTTTTCCCACTTAATCTTATCCTGTCCAGCTGTTGGCCAGTCAGCTTCTTTATTAAACCAATCACAGTGTAATTTACACAGTGTACAGAAAGTTTATTCTACAGCAACCTGTTTTCTTCTCTGTTTCTTAAACCTACCATTATATTCATAGAATTGTTATATAAAACAACCAGTTTAAATTTGATTGGAGGCATGGTAGGACTGGATCAGGGCCTTGTGCATGCTGAGTGCACATGTTCCCCCCACTAAGCTAGACCCTAGCCCCTAAATTTGAATTTTAGATTGCAAGACAACTAAGAATTTTTGTAAAATTTAATTTAGCTAGGTTTGTTGTGTGGTTTTTGTTGTTATTGTTTTCCTAAATTTAACAACCTATAGGTCCTTACTATGTTCCAAAATATCATCTTTCTGGTTTTTTGTTTTGTTTTCTTTTTTTTTTTTTTAAGATTGGGGGCTGTAGGATCTTTCTGTGTAGCCATGATTATCCTGGAACTTAAAGTGCTAGACTAGGCTGGCCTTGAACTCAAAATGATGCACTTGCCTCTGCTGGAATTAAAGACTTGAGCCACCATTCTCCATTCGGCTTATCTCTTGGAATCTTTGTCCAGTATTTCAGGTCAGAAATCTTTGTGTGTTTCCTAACTTCTTATAACAGACATTAAGGTGGTATTTATTTATTTGCTATTCTATTTGTGGCCTTTGGGACTGTAAAAGACGGCTATGTGATTAAGAGCACTGGCTGCTCTTTGCAGAGGACTCAGGTTCAGTTGCCAGCACCACTGTTTCTAACTCCAGTTCTAAGGAATCTGATACCCTCTTCTGCTCTCCAGGCACCAAGCATGCAATTCAGTGCACAAGTGTGGCAAACACACACACATTAATAAGTGCTTTTTCATAAGGTTGAGTTCTGTTAAGCCAGTTTAGTTTTTCCATGTGTCTGCTCAGCTTCATGCTCTAAATACATTAGTGGTTCCAGTGAAACAGACTTTTTGAAAATCTTCATCTTATGGCCATACTTTTTTTGTTGTTGAGCGTTTTGTGTAGTGTATACATGTTCTTGTGCACAAACACGTCTAGAAAAAGAATCTCAATATTTTTGTCTTCTCTTCTGGTCCATGATGCCCACTCAGGTAGTTGGTACAGCAACATCAAACTAAAGAGACAAGAGAAGATTAATTTTTAAAAGATATTTATTTATTTGTTATGTATACAATATTCTATCTGTGTGTATGCCTACAGGCCAGAAGAGGGCACCAGACCTTATTACAGATGGTTGTGAGCCACCATGTGGTTGCTGGGAATTGAACTCAGGACCTTTGGAATACTCTTAACCACTGAGCCATCTCTCCAGCCCGAGAAGATTAATCTTTGAGTTTCACATTAGCTTCTTAGTTTTCCATTAAAGCTGAGGGCTGTTGCCCCTTATTTTTTGGTGTGTGTGAATGCAGGTACATGTATACCAAGGCATGAGTATGTGGGTTAGAAAACAACCTCAGGGGGTTGATCCTTGCCTTTTATCCTCCTACCGTTTTATTTATTTTCTCCTTAGACAAATAGGATCTCACTTTGTCGGTCTCGCTGACCTGGAACTTGCTGTGTTTACCAGGCTGGCCTTTAACTCAGAAATCCTCAGCCTCCTGAGTACTAGGATTAAAGATGTGAACCGCCATTTCGAGCTTCCACTCTGTTTTGAGACAGGGTCTTTGTTTTTGTTTTCCCACTACATGTGCCAGACTAGCTTTCTCTGCGCTGACAGGAATTCCTGCCTCTGTCTTTCATCTCCCTATTATAGCACTGGCATTATAGAGGCTCTCCTTGTAAGTCTGGCTTTTATGTCATGAGTGATGAGGACCAGAATTCCGGTCCTCGTATTTATAACCCTCTGCTTTCTTTAAAATTCTTACTTTTTATGTGCATTGATGTTTTTACCTGCATGTATGTCTGTCTGAGGGTGTTGGATCCTCTGTAATTGGAGTTACAGACAGTTGTGAGCTGCCACATGGGTGCTGGGAATTGAACCCAGGTCCTCTGGAAGAGCAACCAGTGCTCTTAACTGGTGAACCATCTCTCCAGCCTTTTTTTTTTTTTTTAAAAGATAATGTTTCAGGGCTGGAGAGATAGCTCAGTGGTTAAGAGCATTGCCTGCTCTTCCAAAGGTCCTGAGTTCAATTCCCAGCAACCACATGGTGGCTCACAACCATCTGTAATGAGGTCTGGTGCCCTCTTCTGACCTGTAGGCATACACGCAGACAGAATATTGTATACATAATAAATAAATAAATATTAAAAAAGATAATGTTTCATTTAGCCTTTTATGGGGCTTGGGGAACAACAGGGTCTCAAAGTCCAGGTTAGCCTCAAACTCTATAGCAGAGGATGATGGCCTTGGATGTCTGATCTTTCTGCCCCTGCCTCCTGAGTGCTAGGATTATGGACTGCTGCCACACACTTAGCACAAAGTAAGAATAAGAACTCTTTTAGTTTTTCGAGACAGGGTTTCTCTATATATAGCTTTGGAGCCTGTTGTGGAACTAGCTCTTGCAGATCAGTCTGTCCTGGAGAGATACACTTGCCTCTGCCTCCCGAGTGCTGGGATTAAAGGCGCGCATCACCACCGCCTGGCGTAAGAACTCTTAATTGGCTCACATTTCAGGATGGAGGTAATGTAAATCTGCCCTCCCCAGCCCACCCACACTTACTTATACATCTGGAGGTTTCTAAAATATCTGAGTGAAAGTTAAATAAACCAAATTTGAGAAAAGGAAATGACCAGATTATAGGAACAAAGAAGAAAGTGAAACTGTTATACACAGACTCAGGCTTCTGCCATGGGGTGGGTGTAGCTCAACTTTCTTTGGACTGCCAACTCCCAAATAATGACGTGGAGACTTGGTGATTATGAGAACTTGGTCTTAGCTTATGCTTGTTCCCAACTAACTCTAAAAACTTAAATTAACCCATTTATATTAATCTATGGTCTGCCATGTGACTCCATACTGTATATCTGACTTCCTCTGAGTCTCTCTGGGGAATCCCCCTCACCTCAGATTCCTCCCAGACTTCCTACCTTTCTCTCTCTTGGTCCTGCCTATTTTCTCCTGGCTAACTATTGGTGTTTGGCTCGTTATTAACCCAGTCAGAAGATGCCTTAGGTAGGGAGTTTAAACAGAGACACATCTTCGCAGTATAGAAAAAGGATTATCCCACAACAGATAGGATGATTTTGTAAGTTTCGGCTGTGAAAGTATAGAAGATGTAAGTTACTGCCCATGTGGGGAGCTGAAGCTGCAAAACGCACACTCAACAGCACAAGTCCAGGGCCCAGAAAGACTGTGAAAGGAGGGCAGGTAGATGGGCCCAGGGTGTGGCAATGCTTGTGGGACTCCTGAGCTTGAGACATCGCTCCAGTGTTTACCTGTCCACTCATGTGGTGGTTGCTTTTGGTGTGTATTTGGGGAATGGAGAACTTGGAATTGAATCTAGGATTTCTTAAGTGCTGGACAAACACTGCTGTTGGGCTTTGTCTGCAGACCTTTTTAAAGGAGTGTCTTGAGACAGCACACTGACCTTGAACTTGCAGATCTCTGTCTCAGCCTCCCCTGGGTTTGCCTTCCCAAATTTGACTTTGTACGTGTAGAATCTATACTCTTCAAAGAACCTGGAATCTGTCTTGAAGAATTTAACAGAAATGCCTATCATTCTTGACAAACACCAAGATTAGTTTGTGAGACAAAAGTGGAGTGAGAACATACTCTCCTGGCCATATGAGGAAATCATATGCCACAAGTAATCTTCACAATGACTGTCATTTTTTTAAAAAATGGGAATAGAAACCAGAATGGAAAAAAATGAGGATATGGAAAAGTTAGAGCTTCAGAAACTGAAAAAACAACATCAAAATAAATGAAAGACACTGTTAAATTGTAGAAGCACAGTAAGCTACAAGGCTTGGGCAGGGTTTCAAAAAGAACCTGAGACTGGCTAGGTACATGCCTTTGATCCCAGCATTTGAGAGGCAGAGACAGGCAGATCTCTGAGTACTGTGAATTTCTATGAGGCCACCTGGTCTACTTAGTTGAAAACATCCAAAGTTACATAATAAGAGTCTGCCTTTGAAAAACAAACAAACAAAAGGAATCTGAGACTGCCAGAAACCAAATGGCTGCCTAGGAGCTCCCAGAAATAACAGGTGATATGGAGGAAGGGTTGCTAGGCTGGTGCTCCCCACAGCAGCAGAGGTGGGAGGGAATGGGTACTAGCTAAAATGCAAGTGCTGCCCTTGGGTCCTGTGGTCACAGGGTTGAGAATTTAGATCCCAGCCACACTCACTGTGGCAATACATCCCATCAAAGAGGTGCAGCTGGAGACCCGCAGGGCAGAAGGGTCCGGGAAAGGGTGAGATGAGATGGCCGCTTCTGAGTGATGGGGCAGTCTGGAGAGAGCTCCACATATTTCTCAGCTTGTAGTAAAAGATAAATAAGAATGAAGATATCACAAAAAACCCGAATGATGACCTCCCTGGGCTTGGAGAGTGTATTTTACATTTTAAAAAGGAGCCTGGTCTGGTTCCACAGGCCTACAATATCAGCTAGTTCAGGATCATCCAGGACAATTGATTCATATTTACAGATAGTCCAGGCTGCCCTTAAACTCTTGGAATTCTTTTGCCTTTGTTCTCCCAAGGGCTAAGAGTGTAGGCATGAACTACCACAGCTGGTTAATGTGTTAGAACTCCCCACTTTGAGGGTTGAGCAATAGTTAGGGACCAAACCTAAAGCTTCCGATAGGAAGGTGTTCAACTACAAAGTTCTGACTACAGCCCTGGTCACTGATTTTCATTTAAAAGAGGAAAATAATTGTGCATCTGCAGAAGAGACAAATGGCAATACAGATTTGAGGAGAAAAAAATAATAGAACTTCTAAAACTTTGGGAATGTCAGTTCACAGTAGATTGGATACAGCAGAAAGGATCTACAACAAAGAAAACTGGCAGGAAATGGACGAGAAGGCTCTGTAAGGGCACACCTACCCGCTTGTTTTTGTTTAGGGCCTTACACATACCCAGCAAGCATTCTCCCAGAGAGCTTATGTATTTCTAGTACAGACCCACTTTTAATTAGTTTCAGGAAGAATAAGAGAAGAGATTAAAGATGAAATTTGCCAAGAATTTCTCAGAACTGAAGAATTTCTCAGCACCAAATGATGCCCACTTTCAAAAGATTAAGGAGGAGCCAAGGGAAGTGTAGCCACAGAAGCCAGGGAAGGAGCAGCCTTGAGGTTGCCAACTAATCCATGATGGCAGTGCAGCAGCAGCAGGGGGTGCTGTCCAAAGGGCACAGTCAGCATATTCAGCAGGCTGTTCTAGAACTCTTGACACTGAAAGCGTGAGTTCTTCCTGCTTTGGCCTCCACGATTGCCCCACCACAGAGACACATAAATAAGAATAAAACAAAAGCATAGAACTAGAGGAGTAATTTCATGATAGAATGCTTGCTGTGACCCATGAGGCCCTGGGTTTTATCACTGTGGAGCAAAGAAAGCATAGGCAGCTTCCCTTGGTATCTACTCAGAACTGGTCTGAGACACCTTTCTCACCCAGATGCAACTTTTATGCCCAGGGCTTTGGGTTTATATAGTTGAGTGGTCAAGCTCTTGCAGAGCATGCATGTGCTCCTGGATTCAGTCCCCAGCAACAATAGAAAACAGTGTGGTGGTGCTAGCCTGTTATCCAGCACTTGGCATACAGCTACAGGCATGCGGATTCAAGGTCAGTGTGGGCTGGAGAGTACTGGCTCTCTTCCAGAGGACCCAGGTTTGAATCCCAGCATGCATAGTGGTATTCACAACAGCTTGTAACTCTAGTCCCAGGGAATCAGATACTCTTTTCTAGCCTCCTTGGACACCAGGCATGCACATGGTACACAGATAAACACACAGGCAAAACACTCATAGACTAAAATAATAAAAATTTTAATAGAAATAAATGTTATAATTGATTGTCATATCTATATAGAACGTATATAATTTTAATCTTTGGTTTACTTACAGGATCTAATCTCATGTAAGCAGTTACTAGACTGTGTCTAGGAATAATGATACAGAGGGAAATCCACAAATGCCTACTAAAGTTGTGGCCTGGTGTTAATTGGATCTTCAGGTGTGGCCCACATTGGGTCCTACTGTAAGGAAACCAGGATTGGAGTTATGCATTGTAATGTTCAGTGGAAGAATAGTGGTGGCTGTGTTTTATTTACCATTTACATTTCTGATATCAAGGAAGAAGCTAGGTGTCAGGTGTGCATAAACACTCAAACTCAGTAAGCTGAAATTGAAGTCACTGAGGCAGTGGTATTAGCACAGATACACAGAAGGCTCACGGGGCAATAGATAGGCACAGAACTTTGCTGGGAACCTTAGAGAGAGAGCTTCTGCTTGGGTTGGAGTGGAACCTTCAATAGAGTAACTACAGGCTTCAGGGCCCAAGTGAGGTGGAAAAAGCATAAAGTAAAAATGTTTAGAAGGAAAATAGCCTTTGACATTTAAAGTGCAGCAAGAACAAGTTATACAAGGTCACGGTTGTATGAGACCACATTAAATCAAATACCTAAATAGTGTGATTCCCATATAACCAAAGTAATCACTGAACAGGAGAGTATGCTGTGTATGTATGCCTGTGGTTACGTGGGCAGACTACAGCAAATGGCAGGTTCTGGAAGCCTGATTTCAGGGAATTGAAGTGATGTCAAGGTGGAAGTGGGCAGGCATTGTACTTTTTTACAGTGTGGATACCCGCATACCTCCCAGCCTAATGGTTTCTGTGTCTAATGAATGGCTTAAAACTTACCTATGGGCAGGAGAAGAGAAGCATTAAGAGTATCCATTGCCACCCTGCATGTGAGGGTGGATGGCCAGGGAATAAACTGCAGTATAATAACGTCGTGGGATACTGTTAGCTGTTGATTTGGGGTATGAGGAAAGACAAATGAAAGAGATTCACAGCAGAGTACTGTTAGTGTAAGACATTTTTTTTCAAGAGCCATTTGCTTCTGGGGAAAAAGTGTCATTGGGGGCAGTGTGTGTGTGTGTGTGTCTGCACGTGTCTGTACCACATTCCTGCCTGGAGCCCACAAAAGCCGATTTCCTAGAATTGGAATTACAGGTAGTTATGAGTTGCCATGTGGGTGCTGGGAACTGGGTTCTCAGAAGCACAGCCTTAACTGCTGAGCCATCTCTCTGGTTATTATAAGTACTCTTTTAAAAACAAAAAAGAAAGAAATGTAGGGGCTGGAGAAATGGCTCTGGCTCAGTGGTAAGAAGAGGTCCTGAGTTCAATTCCCAGTAACCACATGGTGGCTCACAACTGTCCATAATGAGATCTGGTGCCCTCTTCTGGTGTGCAGGCATACATGCCTGCAGAATACGTATACATAATAAATAAATGTTCTTTGTTTTTTTAATGTAAAATAAGAACAATGGCAATATTAATACTTACCAGGTGGTAGAATGTATACTTAGCATTCATGAAGCTATAAGTTCCATCTCCAGGTTCCTTCTGTAGTACCCGCCCCCAAAATTAGAGCTTTGGATAGTTAAATATATGGGTATACTTTTGGATATAAAAGAGAAAATATTTCATTTGGGAATCTATACAGTAAGCAGTAGAGCTTGCTCAGAGTGTGTGATGCCCTGTATTCTGTTCCCACCACTACCTTCCGAAAGAAATTCAGTTTGAAAATTTAAAAGGACCATTTGACATAGGAGTTTTTTTTTTGTTCTTGTTAATTGACAAATATGAATTATACTTTTGTAAGTTTGAAGCTAAGGTAAATTTAGAAACTTCCCAGGAATAATGCCCCAGTTTTCAGCATGAGTTTTTTTCTTCATTTTTTTTTTTTAAAAACTGCTCTGTCTTTGAATTCCTTATACCATTTGCACCTGTATGACCATATATATGCCGAACCAGTGGGACCTGCTCCTAGCTTCTACTCTGTTGTTCTTATCTCTTCAGATCTTTTTTTAAAGAATTTTTAATTAACTTTGTTTTTGTTTTAAGATTTTTTAAATTGTTTATTTAAAGAAATGACATTGTTAAAAACCCATCAACACAAATATTCATTTTAGTCAGTAATCTTTTATTTCTACTACCCCTAGAAAAGCTTGTGGTAATGAATACCTTGTAATCTCAACAACTAGGAACCTGAGGCAGAAGGATTGCAAGTTCAAGGCCTGCTGTAGCTAGAGTACTCAAATAAAGCACAATAATCAAGCCCTTAGAAAGTTCCCAGAATACATAAGTCTTGAGGCTGTACCTTCATTTTCTTTGTAGCCTGTCCTGGAACTCACTTTGTAGATCAGGCTGGCCTTGAACTTACAGAGATCCACCTGCCACTGCCTCCCCAGTGCTAGGATTAAAGGCATGAGCAACCACCGCCTGGCTTTATATCTTCATTTTCTTTTTAAATTTATTTATTATTTATTGAGAGTTGAGTATAAAGTTTATTCAGTGGGTTATGGAGGGGAAAGGGAAGAGGAGGGGGGAGGGGAAGGAGGGGGGAGAGGATTAGAGGCAGCAGCCACCTTTTCCGAAGAGAGATGGAACCTTAAATTTTATTTTAGATGCATTGATGTTTTGCCTTCATGTATGTCTGATCCTGTGGAAGTGGACTAACAGACAGTTGTGAACTGTCATGTGGGTGCTAGGAATTGAATCTAGGTCCTCTGGAGGAGCAGTAGTGCTCTTAACTGCTGTAGCTTTATTTTCATTTCCTGTATACATACCCAGGAGAAGATAGAGGAGACTCATGTCACTCCCTCCTACACCCCCCCCCCCCACACACACACACACAGTGCCCAGCATCTTCTGGAGACCGGGTCTTTTGTTTCTTGCAGATCTGGGACACAGCTGGTCAAGAACGGTTCCAGTCTCTTGGTGTGGCCTTCTACAGAGGTGCAGATTGCTGTGTTCTGGTGTTTGATGTGACTGCCCCCAACACATTCAAAACCCTTGACAGCTGGAGAGACGAGTTCCTTATTCAGGCCAGCCCCCGGGATCCAGAGAACTTCCCCTTTGTTGTGTTGGGAAACAAGATTGACCTTGAAAACAGACAAGTAAGTGCTACCTCGGACACCTGGCAGGCCCCTCCTCTGGGACCTTGGAGTTTGGAGGGTTCGCTTCCAGGCTGAGAATAATCTAGGAAGGTACTGGTGGGAGTGCTTGTCACCCAGTGCCCAGCTGACCCCAGCCAGCTTTGATGTGAGGCCGACTATTAGAGGAAGGAATGGGAATGGGTTTTCTCGCTTCAGGGTGGAAGAGCGCTATGAGCCGTGCTGCTCATCGGAGTTCTACACAGCATTTCTGTCAGAACATAGTTTTGTTGATTTTAGCTCAGCTTATTTCTAACCATCTCTCTCCCTTTCTAGAGTTTGTCTCTGTTTCTTGGCTTGGACAGGGGAAAGATCTAAGGGGTGAGCACTGCAAAATCTGTGCCACTTGCCACTTGCAGGTGTGGGTAAAGGGGTTTATACCAGATATCAACCGTGGACCCCAGGAGAAATCGCTTTCTACCTCCTGGGATTGGCCGGTGGCACACTGCTAAGGCCCACAAGGTCTGGCTACGGCCAGAAATAGCTCAAGTTTGGATACCTCACATGGGCAGCAGAGTGACCTGACCTGCAGGTCTATAGGCCACACTCATCCTCATTCCCAGATCTGTTCTAGGGAGGACCGAGTCATTGTCCACTGTTCATGTCAGTAGTGTCCTCCTCCCTCCTCTAGGTGGCCACGAAGAGGGCACAGGCTTGGTGCTACAGCAAAAACAACATTCCCTACTTCGAGACCAGTGCCAAGGAGGCTATCAATGTGGAGCAGGCCTTCCAGACAATTGCTCGGAATGCCCTTAAACAGGTGGGTCTCTAGGACTCCCCAGATGCGAGGTGCCCTCTGGTCATGTCTGATATTTTTTCCTGGATGCCTTTCTTCCCAGCTGCAGCTGGGAAAACCTAGGGTGCTTCTCTGGGTGGGAAAGGTCATGACATACTCTGCCCCAGTCCTTAAGAGAGCCACGGCTTTATTAGTCATCTAAAAGACTCGGGGCAGAGCTAGGGTGTGGCTTAGTGATAGAACACTTCCCTAAGATGCAGAGCACTCAAGGACAGCTTGGTCCTTGAATAATGAGTTCCAGACACAGCGAAACCTTGGGGGAACAAAACAAACATCCTGGTGGAGGTATGGGCTTGTTTTTTCCTGAGCAGTTTAGGAGATGAAGCCACATGGGACCTCATGCCAGATCAATACTTCTAGTTAATGAGTTAAAATTGAATCAGATCTCAGCTGCACCTAATTAATTATGTCTGAGCTTCTGCCCCTTCCGTGCAGAACAATGCCAGCCTTGAAGGGTGGTTGTGGTTACCTGCCTCAACTCTCAGACCATGAAATGGCTGTTTCCTGAGAGTAGTTATGGACATATACAAGTAAGAAATACAAGAAAACTGAATCACAAAATCCAGAGCTCCTAGCTACCCTCTTCTTGGAGAGAATAGTATGCGCCATGGCAGTATAGAGGCCAGGCCTGTGACATAGGCCTGTAATTCCACCTATTGCAGGGAAGCTGAGGCAGGACGGCAAATTCAAGGCCAGCGAAGGAAACATAGTCATGCATAGGAGCACTGGAGGTGTAGCCAGTTTAGTGTTGGTTTAGCACACGCAAGACCCAGGGGTTCGTCACAGTGTTGGGGAGAGTTTTTTCAAGAGTGTGGGCTTGGTAGGCCATGGTAAATTAAAGCTGGCTACAAGGCTTCATCATGCACGATCCAGAAAACAATGTGGGTCAGCTGAGGGACACCTGAGGCAGGGTATTAATGCACTGGTTCTTAGCAGGACAGGACTACTGGCTTTGTGGGTGGCAGAGACTTGGAATGAACTGTTTCAGAGGCAGGAGTTCTGGTGTAGAGAGGCTGCACAAAGTGCTTTAAGACAGTGGTGGGCCTGCCCAGGTAGAATCATTCATCCAAACACCAAGAAGCCCCCCCCCCCCCAAGAAACATGCTTTCTTCTGATGTCTCTCTCCCCTCCCCCAGTCTACCCTCCTACCTGGATTTTTCTTAGCATACATGTATCCGTGTGAAAATCCAAGTCTCTCACCTCTGTTCTGTGGCCTGACACCGTCAGGTTCTCTCCAGCCCTGCTGTTCTCTTTCCGGAGATGACCCCTATACTCTGGTAGACTGTTTTGGATGGGGCTGGGAAGCTGTGGGTGGTGCCACAGCTCCAGCTGCTGGATCTGTAAGTTGCCACTTTATAGCACTGACCCTTTGAGCCTCTCCTCCTAGGCTTGACACTCTAGTCTGATGCTTTTCTGTCCACTTAGCAACTAAACATGAATCTATTGACATTTTAATTATCATCTGCTACCCTGTGGCCCGTCAGTCATTGCCCTGCCAGTAGTTTTAAATTCTTTATCATTCTATTTATCGATAAAAGACTCAGAAGTCAAAGGTGAGGGTGAAAACCTGCTGGCTCAGAGAGGTTGTTGCAACTAGCTGATCATGCTTTTTGGTTAGATACACTGCAAGAACTTCATCCTAGAACCAAGAGAGCTCAAACTCTAGTCACTGGCTGTGCTCCCTGATTCAAAGTTTATTGGACAGTCTTAGGCATATCAGTGTTATCAAAATATCACACAACATTCTCGTGAGGCTTGTTGTGCTTTTTAATATTTCATCTTCTCTTTTCCTGGAAAGAGAAGCTACATGTCCTTTTGAATTCTCCAGACCAAGATGCCTTTAATATGATGGGACTTTTTAGTTCCCTAACTCACCAAGGGTCCTTATACCAATGTATGGTTCTTTCAGAGGCAGTTCTTGAAAATGTGCCCAGAGTGAGCGTATGAACTCCTGGTAACTAGACATTGCCTTCACCTACCTTCCAGCTTCCTTTATCACCCTCCCCAATTCTTGTTTTTGATAACCTTTGGCCATAGGAAAAAAGCCACCTTAGCTGGGTGTGGTGGTACCTGCTTGTAGTTTCAGCACTTAGGGAGTTGAGGTAAGAAGAGAGGAGAATGGCAAATTCTAGGACACCTAGGCTACGTGTGGTAGAACATGTTATAATCCCAACACTTGGGAAGTGGAGACAGGAAGGAAGATCAGGAGAGTTTAAGACCAGCCTCAGCAACAAAGCAAATTCAAGGCTACCCTGGAAGACCCTGTGTCTAACAAGAAAAAGTCATCTTTCTGTTCAAATACAGGCTGGTTGTAACCTTTGCCCTTCAGAGAACCCACGTTTCCAGTGGGAGTGGGTGTTGGGGTAGCTGTTGTCCCCTTAAAGTGTGCCCAGTTGTTAAAGCATTCATGTTCGTCTTTCAGAATTCCTAGACTGTCTTGGCCATGTCTGGGTTCTTTTACCTCAGTGGTTCTCAAACCTATTGTTCCTCTTGTTGTGGTGAGCCCCCTGACCATAAAATTATTTCATCGCTACTTTTATGAATTGTAAATATCTGATTTGCGGGTTAACCCATTTACCTGGAGGACCATCTTTATTTCAGTATTTTGAGTGTATAGGTCTGCCTACCTGTAGCTACCTCCCAACTCCCTCTCAGCCAGGTCAAAGCCACTTTCATAAATATCTCTTTTGTTGGAATTGTATATCTGCTTGGGTGGGCCATAACAAAATACCATAGATTGGATAGCTTATACATATATTTTATTAGAGTCTGGGGCCAAGGCTGACACACTGGTTTTAGGATAGGGGACTTTCCTGTCATGCAGATGACTGTCTTCTTGCTTTTCACACAGAGAGCAAATTTGATAAGCCTCCTGGGGTGTCTCAGCGACAACATACATAGTGTAATTTCTGGAGCTGGAGCTCAGTTGGTAGAGTGCTCTCCTGGCATTCATGAGACCCTGGGATCCATCTTCAGTAACCCGGCATGGTATTACATTCCTTGTCCCAGCACCAGGTAGAAGCAGGAGAATAGTAATTCGAAATCCACTACTTAGCAAGTTCAAGGTCAGCCTGGGATACATATGAGACCCTGTCTGAAAAGGAAAATTGGAAGTCCTGTGAGATCAGATGTCAGAGATAACCCTAACCCTATCTAATCTGACTGTTCTAGGCATAGGCACACTAGGGAGTTAGAGCTTCAACATCCAAACTTTGGGTTGACACCCATTCTGTCCAAGACTGTCATTCATAATCTGCTTTTTGTGTTAAAAGTACATATTAGTACTGACAGGAGTGTATGTACATTATTGTTCACCAACTGATGAGTGTCTAAACAAAAGGTGGTTCATCTACTACAGATGTCATTCAGCCATAGGAGCAGTGGAGTAGGCCAAGGGTCTAATGCAGAGGCTGGAATGAAACCTGTATCATATTAAGACCCTGTATCTCAGAAGTCCGTAGCGTTATGGTGTGCACACTTGCCGTCCTTGTAGAAGCAGGAAGATTGCCCACAAATCCAGGACCAGGCTGAGCTACAGAGTAAGACCCTTTGTATAACAAGAGAAATGAGACAGGTCTGGGATGAAATGGGGCTCATTGGCAGAGTGCCTGCTTAGCATTTATGAAGCCCTGGCTTCCACTCATATTCATGGAGGGGGAAGGTGATGAGAAAACAAGATTGGTGGTGGTGGTGGTGGGGAGAATGGCTGCTAAAGCACATGGTTTCTTTTTCGGGTGATGAGTGTTGGGAACTGATGCACTAAGATAAAAAGCTCCTGCTGTATTCAGTATGTATTCCCAGTTATTGCATGTTTTTGTAGCTGCTGTGAATAAAACAAGAATAATACTGTTTAGGAAACTTTCCTTCTTGGGTACCGTGCTGAGGGGCAGCTCCATTCCTCCTTACAAGGATTAGTCCAGGAAGTGACTGAAGCCCATCTTAGCTGCTCATGAAGCACAGGTGATGGCATTCCCCACAGCTCTGCCCCCCAGGCTGCAACCTGTGGAAGAAAAGAAACTACTAGCTCCTGGACAACAGTCCAGAAAATTCAATGGGACGTGATCACGTGGGGAGCATCCTGGGACCGTGGAGCAGTGAGCAGGGCCCTATCTGACAGTTACTGGGTGTGGTCTATAATGCTCATCAGCAGCATGTGTTCTGACTACCTGGTGTAGATGTGGTTCCTGGACTCCTTACCGAGTCTGTCACCCTGCACCAAGCTGAGAATTGTCATCAACCTCTCTCTCTCCCCGACCAGGAAACAGAAGTGGAGTTATACAATGAATTCCCTGAACCCATCAAACTGGATAAGAATGACCGGGCCAAGGCCTCCGCAGAGAGCTGCAGCTGTTGAAGGGGCAGTGAGCACAGAGCACAGAGTCCTTCACAGACCAAGAACACACATAGGCCTTCAATATGCGTCCCTCCTCCTCTAAACAGAACAGAACGTGATCTCTCACATCCAGCTGCCAAAAGAAAACTCCACCAAACACAGCTACCACATACACACACACACACAGTAAGCAAACTCTAGCCTGTGCCTGACGGGCTCTTGGGGCAGTTGTCCACCATGAGCCTTGTGTACGGCAGGCATACGGCGGAGACCCTGGGTGCTCTGGGGTGCAGTGGGCATGGAAAGCTTACTCTTTTTGTCCACTGGAGAGTGAGAGAACTGTTCACAGTTCGTCTGTGTCTAATTATCTGATTTTTTTTTTTAACGGTCTTGTGGTCTTTACCCCTACCCCTCCTTGAAGGTCCTGTGGGAAGGCTGGTGCCCACGTTCCATTCTGAACAGGCTGTTTTGTATGTATCTGTTAATGCTTGTTACTTTTAACTAATCAGATCTTTTTACAGTATCCATTTATTATGTAATGCTTCTTAGAAAAGAATCTTATAGTACATGTTAATATATGCAACCAATTAAAATGTATAAATTAGTGTAAGGAATTCCTGGATTGTGTGTTTAAGTCCTCTAACGCAGGCGTGCAAGGTGGAGGGTTGAACCCTGTCTGGATTACAAGAGTGTTAGAGACTCAAATTTGGAAGTCCAGCTAGTGGCAGTATTCTGTACAGTAGACACAAGAATTATGTACGCCTTTTATCGAAGACTTAAGAGCCAAAAGCTTTTGATCTCTCCAGAGGGAAAACTGAACTAGACAGTTCCCTTCTGTGTCTAAATTTTCCAAAAGGTTGATTTGCATAATACAGTAGTATGTACAATGGGTAAATTGCTGTTATTTTAGAAATTAAATTCTCATTTTCCCCTTCTTAGTTTTTTTTTTCTTCCGTTCAACACTTTACTATGCCCTTTAGATCATTATCCTACTCTAAGGGGAAAAGAGAACCCCACCAAACCTGTCCTAGTGACTCTACCTTTGTTCTAGAAGGCGCTCCTTTCAGGGTGGTACCTGTAGGTTAGCAGACCCCTCCTCCTTTTTCCCCCACCGCACCCAAGTGTGGCCCAGCACTAACCCACCCGTCTCTTGGGTTGAGCCCTGGCAGTTCTGTTCCCTCCCGAGGTCCTGCCCTGCATCATGGCTTGCTTCCCAGAGCACTTCCCCTCCAAAAGTCTACATTCTAGAGTGTAGGCTGAGTTCTTCTGTAAAGAGACGAACGTGATGCCAATAAAATTTAACAGGAACAAAGAATAGTTGCCCTGTCTTTTTTTTTTTTCCTTGCAGACTTCAGCTGTGTGGAGACATTCTCTGTGTTCATTGTACCCTTGTGGGCCCTTGTGGAGCTTAGAGGCAGGGATGCCTTCATGCCTAATCCTAGAATACCTGCCGCCCTAGTGGGGATCTTTTTCTTAACCACAATATTGGGAAAGGTGGGGCATGGAATGGAAAACATGTTTCCTAAGAGCAGCGGCCCTAAACTGCTGGTGACCTCGGGCCATTATACACCTGGAATCTGTGTGTGTGTGAGTGAAGTGTCAGACAGGTGGGCTGAATGACTCTGGGGCCAAATGACAGTTGTCACTTTTCACAGGTCTTCCCTTCTGGCAGCAGGAACCTGTACCTCATCATACACAGGGCACGTGCTGACTGAGAGGCTGCCATTGCAGTGGTTCTTAATGTGTCCATTGAGGTCTTACTAACCATCTCCCAGAATCTCCAAACTCCTCTCACTTTCCTTCTTTCTCGTGCCCCTTGGCACAGACTTCATTGTTAAAAATTACATTTTTCTGGGCATTGTGATATACTTGTAGGCAAATGAGACAAAAGGTTGAGGCAGGAGGATCGCTTGAGCTTAGGCATTTGGTGTCAGCCCTGTGTCTGTCAAATCTTGCCAGAGTTGAACTGATAAAACCATTTCCCCAAGACAGACTTGACAGCATACAAGGGAGGCTAGGGCAGGAGGAAGGGGAGTTCAGGGCCAACCTAGGCTACATAGTGAAACCTGTCTCAAAAAATTCAAATATAAGGCTGGGGGAGGTGGTACATGCTTTTCGTCTCTGGAGGCAGAGGTAGGTAGTGAACTCAGTTCTAGGCCAGCCTGGTCTGTGTAGTGAGTTCCAGGGCTATATAGAGATATCTGTCTCAAAAAAAAAGTCAAATACAATTTCCCCTACATACATCCAGCTTTTCTACCTTCACTTTAAAAACCTGGACCTGGAATACTGCTGGGGGTAAGGGTGTGACTTGGAGGCTCACACTTGCCTGGTGAGACCTTGGATTGCACCCGCAGTCCACAGAAACCCTCACATCACGAGCAGCTATGAGTGGTGTGGCCTCTGCCAGGCAGAACATGCTGAGGCTGGAGGGTTGCTGGGGAGTCTGTTCCTGACCCTTCCTATAGAGGGGGTCCCCTGTGCACCTCACTCCGGCACAACTGCCTTAGTTTACACTACAGGGCAAGCACATGCTTTACACTGCCCAAGCTCCACAACACCACCTGGAGTTTGTGTGCTTCCTAGGGTTTAGATCAGCCCACTTTATCCCCAAAACAACATAGCACAGCCCCATGATAGAAAAGTGGAAATGTGTGTGGCATCACGAGGCCACATAGGCAGAGCTGGCTTTAAATCCTGAGAGGCCGGGTGCTCTAGCTCAGGTCGTGGACAAGATGGCCACATACTTTGGCACCATCAACAAAGCAGAGAAAAGGCATCCAGATTGCAAAGGAAGACGTCAGCATGTCTTCCACAGACAGTACACTCATGTAGAGTACTGTTAGAGCTGATTAAGTCAGCAAGGAACAATCCCAAAAGCAAACCAAGGAAAATACTACATTTATAAAATCCCCAGAAAACAAAGGTTTTCAGTTTTGAGACAGGATCTCGTGTCCTGGGCTCACCTCAGCTTCACTGTAACTATGGATGGAATGGCCTTAACTTCTTCCTCATCCTGCCTGTGCGCATACGCACCTCCTTACACCTCCTTACCGCCGGGTTACAGGTGAGAGCCACTGTGGTTGGTCCATGCTAGGAATCAAACCTGAGGTGAACACTACCAACTGAGCTACACATCTCAGCACCAAAAACTAAAGTATTTGAAAACAACAAGAAGGTAAAAGATTTGCTCATTAGAAACAAGACGTGGCTGAAGCTCAGTGTGGTGACATGACTTTATCCCAGCCTCTGGGAAGCTATTCAGGACCACAGAGAAATACTCAAAAACATTACAAATTTCAGAAATTAAGATAGCCGGGCAGAATAACTTACAACTGTAATTCCCTCTGACACCAGGCCCTACCTTCAGTGCGGTGGTTCTGGAGAGGACCCTGTTGCAGCACTGTGTAGACTGGGGTCACTGGAGGGGCTGGCATTCCTGCCAGACCTGCACTTGTAGGGCAGCCGTTCCCAGGAAAGTCCCACATCGACAGCTGGCCCGAGTGCTAAGCCCAGGATCTGCTTCCAGGCTTTCAGGGCTGTCTGAGCGGATAGACTCACTTCGAGGTCCCCCCCACGCAGCTTCTAGAGAGGCAGAAAGAGAAGAAATTTAGCTGTCGTTTGATTTTTCTAGTTTCCTTCTTTTTTAGGCCGGCCTCTTGGCTGGTGGGTGCCGCAGTGAAGGAGGACTTCAGGCAAGGGCAGAGTGCCCGATTAATGGCAGCATTTCTCTCAGTAAAAAGAAAATTCCAGTTAGACCTGTAAGCATCTCACACGGATCTAAGGCTAAGGTGCAGGGGTGTGTTGCTAGACCCGCAGTTCTCAGCCTGTGGGTAGCGACTACCAGAAAACACATTCCCAATGGCCTTAGGAACCCTCAACCATAAATTTATTTTCATCACTACTTCATAATTATTTTGCTACTGAGTGATGTCTCAGTTCCTAAGACCATCAGAAATAAGTGTTTTCCAATGGGTGCGACCCACAGGTTGGGAACCACTGCCTTAAACTGTTGGAGACAAGCTGACCATCCTACTTCTTGGCTATACTTTCCTGCTGGGTGTTCAAGACCATTGTTTTGGCCATAATTAATTATATTTTTTGTTTGTTTCCTTGTCAAGGCCATTTGAAGATCTGGTCCTCAGGCTCCTCTAGGCTCCTTAGATCCGTTTTTCCATCTATGTGAGAACAAGTCAAAGGCCTTGCTTGAAAGCATGGAGCACATTTTCCCTCTGTTCTGACCCTCCTCTTTGTAGACTGGACACTGGGTAGAGCTCACCACATGGAGTATCCGTGGCTCTGAAGGAATGAGACTCCTACAACTAACATTTAAAGGATGCCTGCCGTACAGTCCCTACAGGTCAAGGTGGGAAGATTCTGCCTTTTCATCCCTCTGAGAATATTAGTGTAGCTCCTAATACAGTTACTGAACACCCAGAAAGTATCTGCCCGGTACTGTAATGACTGTGCACTATTTAGATAAAGCTTGGGCAAAAGCCAAACACTTAAACTTTGATTAGATGTACATTTTTGTTTCTTAAGCTAGTTCTTGTCATTATTATGGAGACCAGGCCAGTAGTAATTCCATCAATTTGAGTTGAGATTCAACATCAGCGAAATGAACTCTGACCTACATGCCATATCTAACTCGCTCAGGCCCTTGTCACTTTGGAAACACATCTAGCTACCCTGCAGAACATAACATCAACACCACCTTAGTAAAAGAAAGTTGAACAAACCGCATACATACCTGGTGCCCCCTTCTGGCATGTGGGGAATGCTATACACATAATAAAATAAATAAAAAAATAAAAAAAAAAAAATAAAAAAAAAAAAACAAACCGCATACATAATAAATGATCATTACCTGTGTACATGCTGTTAAACTATGGGTTGGTAAGTTCCCAGGTAAACCTTCTAGAGCACACAGGGCGCTCTTCATACAGTGCACAGAGCCATGTGCCCTAACTGCTTCTGGTTCTGAAGGAACATTACGTAGTAGAGACAGCTTTGTCATGTGTGAGATGAAGAATGGTCACAGGCCTTTACTCTGGTCATTTTGCTGTCCTTTCTTCCTGTCACAGAGTCGGCCACACTGACTTAGGAAAACGTAGGGGCCTTGGAAGACATTTTTAAACAAAACATGGTTGGGTCCAAATCCCACCTCCAGAGCCAGCTCAGCTTCTCCGTGAGCTCAAACAGCATGCAACAACTTAATGGATACACAAAAAGCATTTGTTCTTCTCTAAGCCTGACCCTCAACACACTGTTGGGTCCAGGGGTATCTGGCTAGATCCAAAGTACCTGTCCTCCTTTTGTGCAGATGCATCTTACCGATTGGGGCACACATTCTAAGACTTCAAACTTTTCCAGTTCAGGAGCATCCGTGGTCAAGAGGACCAAACTGACATTAAGTTTCTGCTTTATCAATGCCTAACCTGAAGCTCTGGCTAGACTTTGAGGGACCAAGTGACTGGAAGTCTGTAGTACTCTGCTGCCTAGACTCTGCTAAGGAGGGCCTGTGGTTATGTGGCTCTGAATACTGCAAGGGAAACATTCCGGGGAGATTGGGGCCATGCCTCCTGACAAGGAACAAAAGAGGGTTGTTTGAGTTCCTGAGGATCTAACTGCTAGGTGTTTGAGGAACAGCTGAATGGACCTTTCTTGGAACCAGATAGTTCTATCCGCAAGGAGATGGAGGAGGAAGAGAAGTCTTGGGCCAGAGTTGCCTCCTCACTTCCATGGTTCCTTTGCCCACCAGGATGAGCATGTCCAATCTGTGAGCAGCTAGTGAGGTCTAGTCTGTCCCAGGGAGGGACCAGATTTAACTAGGATTTGCACACTTTATCCATGGCTCAGTCCCCTACTATTTGCCGTGTCCTCCTTTAATAGACCATAGAACCCGAGAGGAACTGGAGCCCATTTGCCTATGTGATGGGTGCTGTTCCACTCCAGCCTCACGTGATCTCATCATCAGTCACAGAGCTGGAAGCACAGTCAGATGCAGAAAGGAGGTAGACAGGCTCCAGCTCTTTAGCCTGTTGGCACACTATGGGAAGCCCAGGAGCCAGGACTGATCTGCTTATCCTAGGACCCATTCATCGACAGTGAAGAGTCACCTGCAGAAATCCTAGAGAAACAAATAGAACACATGCATACCCTCCTAATTCCAGTAGGGAAGACCCAGGGCACAATTGCAATCCGAGCTCAGTGTCCAGTGTTTAAATCCATTTATAATCTGGGCTCCAGAGGGCCCAACCAGCACTTCGGCTCTGCCTTCTGCAGCACAGTCAGCCTCAGGCTCTACCAGCTTCACTGCACACCTCCCGCTGTCTGTGGGGTCATCCCAGTACTGGCATTTCCCGCAGCTCTCTTGCCACTAAAGTTTGGCTGCCAGCATGAGATACAGCCTTGGTCCCTCTTACCACAGCCCATGTGCTGACCTGGAAGAACTACTTCCCAGAAGATTAACCACCATGACACTGTTATTAATCACAGCCAATTCTTCGCCTCAGCTGACCAGAGACCATGGCTCACATGAACAGCCCTGAGTCACACTTCCCTCTGAACCTTCACGCCCACTAGCCCATTACCAGCCACAGCTGACAGCCCACAGGTTTGCCTCCGACAACATATTCCCATCTAGTCCTCAGATCACAGCTGCTAGAGTACATGTGACCTGCCTTTGAGACGAATGTCATCCAACTGAAATAGGTTCCATGCAGCTCACAGGTCCTTTCAGACTTGGCCAGCAAGGTTTCAGACACATGCAGGGCTTGCCATTTGCTACCTAATCTGCCCAGTGTTCAACAGTTGATGTGGGAGGTCCTTCTGTCTTGGTTAATGAATAAAGAAACTGCCTTGGCCTGTTGATAGGGAGAACTAGGTGGGGGGGGGGAACTAAGCTGAATGCTGGGAGAAAGAAGGGCGGAGTTAGAGAGAAGCCATATAGCCGCCAGAGATGGGATGCTGGAACTTTAGCCACAGACATGTGGCAATACACAGATTAATAGAAATGGGTTAAATTAAGATGTAAGAGTTAGCTAATAAGAAGCTAGAGCTAATGGGCCAAGCAGTGTCTTTAAATAATATAGTTTCTGTGTGATTATTTCGGTTCTGGGCGGCCAGGACAAACAAGTGGCCCCTGCCCTCTCCAACAAACAGTGGCTGTTTATACCCACCTTTCCCTTTGGATCTCACTACATAACCATCAGGACAAGTATTCAAGGTGCCAACAAGTAGCACCTGTCACACAGTGACCTCAGAGGGTGAATCCAGTGGCCCCTGTGACAATGACCTCACATCTCACAGAGAGGGAACTCCTCAGTGGCCTAAACATCTGATTGGTACAGAGATGCAAGCACTCATGGCCACTACCTCCAGAATCCCTGTGACATTGACCATGGCTTCCCATGGTTAAGTGGCATCTACTCCACTTTAGCACTACCTCTCCTGGCCTGGCCATGCCATGGTCACCGTCAGTATCTACATAGGAAGCAGCTGAGCAGTCGTCCCATGGCCAGCCTACCCCAGGTCCTGCACACACCTATTCACAGCCCACCAGAGTACTCACAGCCAGGATCACAGCTCACGAGTGCTCACAGCCAGGATCACAGCTCACAGCCAGACCCACAGCTCACCAGTGTGCTCACAGCCAGGATCACAGCTCACGAGTGCTCACAGCCAGGTCCACAGCTCACCGGGGTGCTCACAGCCAGGATCACAGCTCACCCGAGTGCTCACAGCCAGGCACCAGGCACCCAGCGATCTGGCGAGGACTGAGCTTCCCTGAGATCCTTCCCCAGGTGTACTGAGTGGGGCTCTGCCCTCTCTGCCCCTTCTTCCTTGAGAAAACTCTCCATTCCTTGCTGTCCATTTCTTGAGGTCCAGTTTGCCCAGCCTCTTGGCTTAGGAACGGCAGCCTAAGCACCCAGTCTGGTTCTCAAGGAATCAGTCTCCTTCCAGCCCTAAAAAGGTCAAATCACCCCACCCCATCAGAGCCCGAGCCCCTACTCTCCTCTTCCTGCTGGAGTGGGCGTTCACTATGCTAGCTGTGGTCAGTGTGTTCCCTAGCTCAGAAGGGACCCTTGGAGTACCAGTTGGGTCACAGCCAACTCAGTCCTCCAAGATTTTCAGTCAAGTCAGTTCTTCTGAAATTCTGGTAAACCCCCAAGAAATATAACCAGAGAAACAGCTGTCTACAGAGTTACTGAGTCCCTTCTGGCATAAACAAAATATCGAACTGGGAAAGACCGATGAGACCCGAGAAAAGAAAAGTAACAACTTCATCCACTCAGCATGGGAGAAGCTGGAAGCCGTTTGTTCCACTGACCCTGGCTTAGGTATTTTACAGGCCCCTGGGTCCTCCCCGTTCCCCTGTCCATCCAGTCTAGACACCCTCTGACCCGGGAATAGCAAACCTGCCTTAGCTGCATGCTTCTGCCAGGAGTAGGGGCTACAGCCTGTGGTCCCATTTGCCACCACAGAACTGTCTTCAGTTTTGCTTTATTCTCAGGGTTTTGTTTTGAAACAGGGCCTTAGACTCCTGGGTGATAGGCTGGCCACAGAGCAGCGGAAAGAAAAGATCCTGCTCCTTCAGAGGCTCAGGCTTTCATTTCCAGCATCCACCCGGCTGTTCACAACTCCAGCTCCAGGCAATCTGGCGCCCTCTTCTGGCATTCCCTGCTATCACTACCCCAGTAAGACGGGAAAATAAGGTTAAACACACACACCCGTACTCAAGCAGGTCATGTAGCCTGGCGTCCACACTGGGCTTCACCGTGGTAGGGCCTCTGTCCCCTCCAGCCCCGCCTTCACAGGGTGCTTCATTGACTGGCCTTTCTCCCTGGCCCTGGAGGCTCAGCAGTCCTGAGAGGGATTTGACCAGTGAGTGCTTTGTATTTTGCTTTGCATTTTTTTTGGGTTTGTTTTTGTGGAGTTTTTGTTTTGTTTTGTTGTCTTGATGTTTTATAGGGTTTTGTTTTGTTTCGGTTTTGGTTTGTGTGATTTTCTGGGACAAAATTGATCAGAAACAAACTCCAGATGGGCTGTGAGCACATGGACAAAAAGATCTTAAGGTATGCTTGATGTGGCTGCCTTTGTGTCCCAGGCAAGTATGGGAACCACTGGTCCCAGTGTCCCTAACCCCACAGCCACCAGTGGTCTGAATCCGAGATAATGGGCCAGAGGTGCTGACTGCACAGACCTGGGAGACAGCAATGGGCTCCATCCTGTTGTCACTGGAGAAGCCAGCTCTGCCAGGTGACCGTCTACTTGCAGGTGGGTTAGCCTCACTTTTCTAGACAAAGAGTAAAGAGGAGGTACAGTAACCTGATGTGTGGGAGGGAAGTCCCCAAGACTTGGTTTACCTGGAATATAGCCCAAGGGGAAACCTCTGAGCCCTCTCTGGCTTCTGCTAGGAAACCACTCACCAGATCAAACGAACAGGAGGCAAAGAACACTAGAGCATGGCTGGTCCAGCAACAAGCATTCCAACATCCCCACGCGCTTCCCTTGAGAAGGTCGGTGAGGAGACAGTGGCTTTGTGAACGGGGTCCGCACTGGGGGCCCGCCTCCTTGACTGGTGGGGGGGGGAGTGTGGGTATCCATGGAGACGGGGCGGAGAAGGGGTGGGGCGCTCCCAACGTTTACCCAACGGCCAACCGCTGAACTGCAAGGCAGTCGGGCACTGGGTGCTGCTGCCTCCTGCAGCGGGGCCTGAAAGCTGGGAAAAGCGGCTGCCTCTTCCTAAGATCTGGGCCTCTGCAGGCCAGGACAACCTCAGAAACAAACCCTTTCTTCCTCCCTGCTAGCCTGGGCTGGGCAGCGACCTTGTGGGTTGCCTGCCACAGCTCTGGCAGCACTTAGGGCACCCAGCATCAGGACCCAGGCCCTTCCTAGCTCACTTAAGCAAATGAACATTTGTGAGCATGAGACCCAGTTACATAGGACTCGGTTACACAGAGTGGCCGATAGGACCAGGGGAGACTAGCTAGCACAGGACCTCAAGTGCCCCGAAGGAAAAAAATGCAAAAGGCACAGGAATGGGGCCGGGCAACCCTACTTCAGATGGGGGGTTTGGAGAGGGCCTTTCTGTGGAGGGGTAGGGCATGGGGAAGTATTTGGGGACGTTAGCGGAAACCACGGAAAGGCCCCCAGGTAGAATGGGTGTTCTAGAAAGGCAGGACCCTGACACCTCGCTCCAGAGACATTGGATTTTATCCCCCAGGGGAGGACCAATGGCAGCGGCTAAAAAAAAAAAAAATAATAAAAGAAAAAAAAGGCAGCAGTAGACCCAGCTGGATGGGGCAAGGGCAGGCACTCCTCAGATCAATGCAGCTGTGGACCAAGATACTTCCAGAAGGCTGAGTCTTTCCCCCATCTTCCCCCCCCCCCCCCAGGGCAGGAGCTGTCTTATGAGACAGGGTCTCTTTACATAGCCCTGGCTGTCCTGGAACTCACTATGTAGACCAGGCTGGCCTAAAACATAGAGATCCTCCTGCCTCTGCCCTCCCCATTCTTCGGTGCAACGCCTATAAAGTCGTGTCTGGCTCTCAAAAGTCTGATTCTTGAGGTTTTGTCATTGAGGCCTATAAAAGTGCCCAAGGCCTTTGTCCATGGGACTTGTCCTGACCCAGGCCACCCAGGAATGAAAGAACCCAGTCACTGGCTTTCTCTGCTGTGCTGACCCTCGACTTCAGGGAGAGCATGGGGATGATGACACTAAAAAGCAACAAAACCAAAACCACCTTTTTATTTGAGGCTAGGGGTGAGGAGGCAGGACTGATGTGTGTGTGTATGTGTGTGTGTGTGTTTGTGCAACAGTAAAAAGCCTGTTCTTGTACTGCCTAAAAGTTTAGGGACTCGCTACTCGCTGTACCATTTACCCCAGACAAGAACTCTGGCTCTTGCTTTCAGATGAATAGTTAAGGTAACTCTGAAAACTTTCCAGAAAGAGGAGAGCTCCTGCCTCTGGGCTGTGTCATGCTGTGCTCAGTGGTCACCCACAGCCTGCTCAGCCCTGCTGGTGGGTGCCCTCTACATGAGGGATACATTTCCTTTCCTGAACTTTAGAGGAAAATTCGCCTAAATCTCCTCTGAAAACTTCTAAGGGAAAAAAACAGTCCATTGATTTTGGTAAACTTGTTTTTTTCTTTTTCTTTCTTTTTTTTTTTTTTTTTGGTGGCAGGATAGAACCTAGGCCCTTGATGACTAGGAAAGTACTCACTACTGAGCCAGCTCAGTCCCCTTAAATAAAGACAATGGACAATACAGTTTTCAGGGTGAAAAGTATGGGTCACAGAACTGAAATTTTCTTTGTTCAGGTCAAGGCCTGAAACTTTTGTGGGGGGGGGGGGGGATAGAGAAGTATTCAAAATTTTTGCAAAATGAACATTTTCTACCAAATATGCTCTCTTCCTTATTCAGTACTCACTGATAAAGGGCAGACATGGCCTTTTTGCTTCTCATGGTGGACAGTGTCTCAAATACTTGCTGGGTTTTAATGGACATGTTTGTTTACATTAGTTGCTGACCTTAAACAGAGAAGACCCAGAGTGTAGAATTACCAGAAAAATTCATTAGTTTCTTCTGTAATGTCAACAAAGATAAGCTGGATGGGGGTTACAGAGCCCTATGGATCTTTCACAGTGCAGGCAGAGCACAGGACTGAACCAGCAAACAGCACACACACGCCCTGTCTCCTGAGGCTAGACAGTTTCTGGGACTGTTGCCAGTGGCACATATGCAGAGTCCGCTTGGGATACCTAAGGGTTGTCTTTGAGCCAGAGACCCAGGAGGCTGAGGTACCCTTCTGTACCCTGCAGCTTCTCATCCTCTATGAGGTGGCCTACCAGGTGCCTCTATGTGCCCCCCCCCCCCCCGTTAGCTGGACAGTTGCAAGGGCGAGGGCAGGACCTAGGAAATCTGCTTGGACGATATTCCAGATACACATCCTGGTCCCCACCTATTTCTTCATGTAAGATGGAGGCTGGGACAAGGGCACCTCCTAAAGGCCATCTCCCATAGACACTCTTGTCCTAGGAGAACAGGACAGATCCTCTTCTGAGGTGTCCCAGCAGTGCCAACTTGGTGAGGTTTGCTTTGCTTTTTAATCTTTCATAAATGTAGTCCAAGATAGAGTGACCATTCTAGATCTCTATCACTTGGCATTGTGAAGACCAAGTCTCTGTGACAGAGGGATGGATATTGCGGGAAAAGCTTAATGAAAAGGAATCAAACGGCCTGTTGAGGAATAGCAAAGGAGGAGCATGGGGCAGAAGACAAAGCCCAAGAGGTCGGCAGGGGCCAGGATCCTGGAGCCCTGGGATCTCGGCAGAAACGTGGTGTCGCTAACTCACCTGCAGTCAGATGCCGCCGATGCCCATCTGTGACACTGCCCATGTCTGTCTGTGATGGCAGTGAAGAAGCGGTCGTGTGGCCCCAGCAGCTGCTGATCAGCTCCTAATTTGGGGAGCTCAGGATTCCCGAGCCCTAATAGGGCAAGGAGCTCTCTATTAAAAGGAAGTTCTGTGTCCCTCACAAGAGCCACAATTACCTTTATGCTAGGTTCTGTGGTGAGGTCCCACCACCTGCCCTGTTGGGTGCCCTAGACCCCATGAAACTCTTGGTCCTGGGTCCCCCGTGGAGATGGTGGCATGAAAGAGTCAGAAACACCTAAAGTCTGTTCTTGGCTTGAGTCGCATCTCATTCATTCAACAAATATTTATTGAGGGCCTACTATGTGCCGGGCTGTGTAGTAGGAGTTATCGAGTCTTCCTCTAGCTAATGCCAGGATCCCAGAAAGCGAGAGCACTGCTTGAGTGGGCCCAACAGTAAAGAGTCGCTATCTGTCACAGTCAGTCTCTCCCAGCTACCTGACACTGCTCTCAGGAACCCCTGCCAGGGCCTGCTCTGCTGTCCTAGGTTGAAGTTTCTGCCTCCTTCCCCCAGTCAAGTGAGATCAGAGGTCCAGCAAGATGGGGAGCCTAGCTGACAGGTCTCACCTAGGCCCTTCCACAGTGGCCTCTCATCCCATCCCAGCTCCTTAGGGACCCATCACTTCTTCAGGGACAAAAACAAGGTGTCATCAATGCCACTGGGAGAGTTCAAGCAGGGCTAACAGCCCCCCACCAAGACTAGAAACTTGCACCTGGTAAAGATGGACCCCTTCCCCCAAAGCAACTGGATGTCCAAGGCTTTAGTGGGAAGGCTGAAGGGCCTCCAGTTCTGGTGCTGAGCATGGGACATCTAGGATGAGGCCTAGGGATGGGTCTTTGTTAACACACCCCTGCACAACTCTTTTTGAGTCAGAATGCAGGAAACAGCAATTCCAAACTAAGGGTCACGGGGCAGGTGGCAGGGCCCAGGGTAGGTAGCAGGTACCCAAGGCGGTCAGCATGGACAGCAAGAGACAAGAAGCAGGAACTTGTAGTGAGAATGGAACACAGGAAATGAAATTACATCGGGGTTCAGCAGAGCTGCTCCCTAAGTTGGTCTTCCCAAGAGCCTGAGGAGGGTGACAAACTACGGGGGCGGGGGAGGGGAGGGGGGCTGTGGGGGCACAGCAGGAGGATGGAGAAGGAGGCATCAAGACTGACGTGTAAGTCAGTGAGCAAAGCCGGGACGCCCACCTAGCCATGCCAAAGGAAAGGCCACACTACACCAGTGCAGAGGGCAGCTGCTATGTTAATAACATAAAGGACCAGAAGTCTGGTGCCAGGTGGCTTTTCTCCGTTCACTGGCATTGCTCCACCCTCAAGAGTGCCCTTTTCTTTCTTAATAAACTGCCTCTATTTCTATCACTATCCATGTGTCCCTTGTTAGGTCTCAAACACTGGACAAATGGCTGAGGTGTCCATTAACATATCAAAGCGGACACTGGCCAGCTGCCCCAGCATCACTCAGTGCTTGTGACTCCAGCTCTTCTTACCCCAAGGGCTGGGCTTCTGAGCTCCTCTTCCACTCCCCACCCCCTGTCATTTTTTGCTAAAGAGGCCTCTTGGTCTCTTAGCTCAGGCTGCCTCTCTTGCTCCTCCCTCTCAAGGTCAGCCTGGACTCTCCCCTCTGCCTGCTTTCTCCCTTAGCTCTACAATAAAAATCTTCTCCAGACTTTAGGAGTAGTGGTGTCCTCTTATTTCATTCATCTGGTGCCGAAACCCAGGAGCAGCATAAATGAGCGCCCTTCCAAGGGCCTCACCTCTGGAACCAAGCGATATGATATGACACGTTATGTCCAGATCACTTGTTTATGCTGGCTGCTGTCACCCACAAAATTTGATTCCAAATTATACTCTCCTCTATCTGTTCTAATCATTGTCTCTCCCGCTCTCCTCTGCAAGCCCAGCTCACATGTCAAACAATACTCCTGGACATTTAAGCAGATGCCCTCCAAACTCAGATCTGGGCGCACTACAGCACCAGAAGCTGAAAGCCTCAAGGCACACAAAGAAGAGCAGAAGGGGATGAGAAAGAAATCTAAATCTGGCCTAGGCCGGTAGTGCGATGCTGTCCAAGATACGGAACACAGCGGGGGGGGGGGGCTCCCCATACCCATCCTCCAGTCTCTGAATGGCCCTGTAGTGCTCTGGAGCAGGGTAGGCGAGAGAGAGCAGTAACTCTGGTACAGCTTCTCAGGCCCAGCACCCAGAATCAGAACTACACTTAGGCTGCAAGGGTCTCCATGGTGAAGCCCTGGCCTGCTGGCTCATGGTCCTTTCCACAGGGGCCTCTTTAGGACATGTTTTCTCAGAACATCAAAGCCTCTGCTAGGTTCCAGCATAGCCAGGACTGTCTGCAACTGGGGTCTGCCCTCATCTGGAATCCCATTGCAGCCCCTCTGCTGATCTCCCGATCTGGAGGGCCCCCCAGGCTCTTCCCATTGACCAGCAAGTCCCCCATCATTGCCCAAACTGGGGAGTGGAGACAAAAGGGGTCCCAGTCAAATAACAAAGCCTCCTGCAGCTTCACAATACTCATTTGCATCTTAAAGGCACCTTCCCATCATCCTAGTGGCTGAGACTTCCCCTTTGTGCTCCCATCCAGGCCTAAAGCCACCTGATGTTCCTAAAGGGGGAGCACCCCTCCCTCACCCCATCTTGCTGGCCACTGCAAAAGGCTAGGGCATGTACAGCCTCCAGCTCTGAGCCAGGACTTCAGAGCAGCTCGGGCCCTCCCTCCCTTTGCCAGGCTCTGCCTGTTACAACCCAAACTGAACTCAGATGTCACACCTGCAGCAGACCCTCCTCCCCTGCTTCCCCCCGCCCAGATACTGATGGTCACCCCACTGAGGATACTGTCTGTCAGTCTCTAGCTAACAGACTTCCAAGTGCCCAGATCTCTGACTTGTGGCTACTGTGGTCACGCACCCCTGTCCTCTCCCCCTTCCTTGTTGTTTGCTGCAAAATGAGAGAGAGCTTGACTTCAGGCTGTGAACCCCCATCCTTCAGGGACCCAGACTCTGTCTGCTGACAGCCATGCTGCTATCTGCCCATGGCATCAATAACTCTTCTAATGAACTCCTTACCCCCACAATCCATCTCATTGTCCTCTCTGAACCCCACTATTCAAGACCTTTCAGCTTGTAGGGAACAGGTGCCCCCACCACTCAGTCAGAGTTGTGGGATCTTAATCCTGGTCTTCTTCCCTGCGTCTGTGTGGATCACTTCAGCCAGGCTGCACTTTGCTTCCTGTCCATCATTTTCTGAAGCTCCTTTCCCTACACGAATATGAGACTGGTACTCCAGCTACTAGGACCAGGGCCTGGGCCTTAGCAGCCCAAGAAGTTCCGCCATCATCCTCAACAGGTCTATCAAAGAAGCAGTAGAGAGGAAAGATTTAGTGACCGCACAGGGAAGGAACAAAGAGACCCAACAAGAGCCCCAGCATCATCCTGCCTACCATCTTGTCCAGCACAGAGGTCGGACATGTCGGAATCTGAAATCTCTTTCCAGAAAACAAGCTCCCCTCTACATTCAGCCTTTTCCTTTCCCCAAGAGGAGATTCTTGGAAACATTCCAATGCACTGGGAAGTGTTGGGAGCCAACGGCAGGGGCACAGAAGTGTCAACAGTGCTTCTCAACCTGGGGGTCGCGACCCCTATGGGATCAAATAATTCTTTTTCAGGGGTGGCCCAAGGTCATCGGAAGACACAGATATTTACATTACAAAATTACAGTTATTTATTAACAACAAAAATACTTTTCTGTCTGGGGGTTAAAGAGTTGCAGCGTTCAGAAGGGCGAGAGCCGCTGCTGGAGACCACCTCCACTCTTGCCAGTGGTGAGCTTTCAGATGAGCTCACGGGAATATGTCACCTGCAGCAGCCTCCTCCAGCTGCCCTGGAGGAAAGGCGAGCCTGTGTACTGCGGACCTCTGACAGACTCAGGTGCCCTGTTTCCAAGAGAATGGCAGGGCACACTAATTATTCCCTGGAGGAAGTTTACAGCACGCAGACGGCCAGACTCCAGAACACGAGAGTGCTCTGAGCGTAGTGCGCTCCACCTGTTCTTACAGCTTTGCTGTCAAACATCCCTTCCCTGGAGAGCAAGCTGGTGCTGTGCCTGCTCAGCTGCCAGGTAGAAAACCACTAAGAAGGGACTCCCACTCTGCCTCAAGGGCCTGAGCGCTCTCCTCGGGGCCCCACCATGCTCTTTCCATGGCATTAATATCCAAGTAAATCCCCTATTCCAATGGCAATTAGCCTCAGTGTCTTCCTTGAGCCCAGTCCCCAAAAACTTTCCGTTACAGGAACATCAAGGAGAAGGGTCACTCACTTCAAATGCCATCTGACTGGGTGTGGGGAGCTCACATCAGGCAAATTATCAAGTCGTGGGGTTGGGATTTCTGTCAAGCCTGCTTTGATCCCTAGCACACACATGGTGGAAAGAACTGCTTCTCCCCAGCTGTCCTTTGACCTACACACACACACACACACACACACACACGCACGCACGCACGCACGCACGCACGCACACGCGCTGGCATGAAGGCCCTCCCTTCCCACCTCACTAAAGACAATTCTAAAAATTTAAATAGCAAGTCTCTGTCTAGAAAAAAAATGCAAATGCATACAGACACAAAAGCAACAATAACAACAAAAACCCACAAGCCAGAGCCAAGCCCACAGCTAACAGAGAAGCTTCACCTGGTGGCGGGAAGACCAAGAAGGAAACAATACTGGGAGGCAGCATCATGAGCCCTGAGACTGCCTGTGCAGCCGCCTCAGGCAGGAGCCCTCAGGGGAGTGTAAGGAAGAAAAGGGCTAGAGGCTGAAGCTGGAGCCAGGGAGCAGCCTGGGCCGGTGGCTGCAGGGCTCACCCTGCCGGTTGCACAGCCACTGGAGTCTATTAGTAGAGGCTGGCACCACACCCCTCTCACAGATGTGGGGTGAGGTGAGGGTAGAGGCTTGGACAGATGTGGGGCAGGTTGACTGTCAGCAGCGTCAGGAATATGCAGCCCAACACAGTGGCCAGCATTGCCTGGAGACCTCCACTTAGGTGAAGGGAGGTCCTTGCCTGCTTCTCAGAAAACACTTCAGAATGAGTCAGAGTGGAGAAAAGCTAGAGAGGCTCGATATTCAGTTAAAAGTGAGGCAGGAGAGAAAGACAGAGGAAAGTATGGGGCATGAAAAAAAGAGGGGAGCCCCTCATCCCAGAATCTGGGTGAAGCAAGAATTCCAACGAGTAACTGATTAAGGCTGTCTCTTTCCCCAGCTATCAGCCTGCATCTTCCAGGACTCTCACCAGACCCTGTTTACAGGGAAGACACACACCTTGCACCCTCTGCAGTCCTCGTGGCTCCGGGTTTTAGCTAACCAGGTAATCCCAGCCAAGGCATCAAAAAAAGATGTGAAAAATATGAGGATCTGAGTTCAAATCCCCAGCACCCCATAAAAGCCCAGGAAGACAGCATGCTTCTAGAGTCCCAGTAATGGCAGCGGCAACAGGCAGAGCCTGGAGCATCACTGGCCAGCCAGTCTATCACAATAGCTCTAGGTCCAGTGAGAAACCCTGTCTCAGAAGACAAGGTGGTCCGGCTGAGACAGCTGAGAGGTTAAGAGCGCTGAGTTAACTCAGTTAACTTCTTACAGAGAAGCCAGGCTCAGTACCCAGCAGCCACACAGCGGCTCACAACCATCTGTAACTCCAGTTCCTAGAGTTTTCTTCTGACCTGTGCACACATGCAGGCATACATGCAGGCAAAACACTCATATACACAAAGAAAACTATCTTTAAAAACTAGGGTGAAGCATGACTGGAAGACACCCACACACATGGGTGAGTGTGTCCCCACACGCTTTATGCATGGAGGAAGGGAAAAGGAAGAAGGGTTTCTTAGCAATCTTTTGAGATGTAACTTGAGAGCCACCAAATGGTACACACAGCTAGGGATCCTGACTCCTTCAGGGAAGCTGTGTTTCATTCTCTCGAGCATCTTTCTAACACATCTCCAGCTCTACTTCTTAGTGGCTAGTCCTCATTCTTTCTACATCAAAACCACAAACTAGTTGGGCCTGAGCAGAGGTCCCTAAAAACTGAAGGGAACTCTGAATGTGAAGGTGTGGAGCTGTCTGTGGCCTTCTCCACACCTACGGGTGGGGGAGGGAGAGGAAGGGAAGGAGAGGGAAGAGGAAGGGTGGAGGGGGAGGGGAGGGGACTGGGTGGGCGTAGCTGAGAGCCAATCCCTGGCGCCCATCTGGGTCTGTCTGCACATCTGTAACTCTAGCACTGCCAAGGCAGACACAGCAGATGCCAGGAGCTTGTGGGCCAGCTGAGCCAGCAGCGGGAGACACCAAGCCATGCACATGTGTTTGTGTGTGCGTGCACACACACAGCCACACCTAGTCATCTTTATAACAACTTTCTAAAGTTACATTCCTCAGAGGAGATCACTTATAGTATGGTTTAAAGATTTAAGCGGAGCTTAAAATGCAAGGAAAGTTTAAGAGTGGGGTAAAAAATATATGATCTGTCTTAGTTTTTAAAATCTTAAGTAATTTGTCTTTTGTGCTAGACAGTGGAGGCTCACGCCTTTAATCCCAGCACTTGGGAGGCAGAGGCTGGTGGATCTCAGTGAGTTCGAGGCCAGCCTGGTCTACAAAGCCAGTCCCAGGACAGTCTGGGCTACAAAGAGAAATCCTGTCTCAAAAACCAAACAAACAAAACTCATTTTGCAAATGAAATAAGGTGTTTTTAAGAGCTGCATTCTGAAGGCCAGCAATGAGAGAAGTGCCAAGCAACATAACTGAAGGTGACATTGTGTCCCTAGCTAGCGAGAGCTCATCTGATGTTCCAATGTCTTAGGAAAAGCATATTTCTGTGGGCAATTTTGGGTTTAGTGGTGGTATTGAAGTTTCTTGACTCTTATCAAGAAAGACAAACTAGACCAAGAGGGAAGGGCTCTCCTCTGTTCTACCACAAACTGACAGGAACCAATAGACTGGCCGGAAGGGGTGAAAGACCAATCAGCCCTTCTGCCTGAAGCTCCAAGTGAGCCTGTGGGCAGCATTCTAGAGCACAGAGCAGGAGGCATCAGGTTTCTGCTTGTGAGGAGGAGTGGGTGCCACCAGCCCAAGGTGTTTGAAGTCACCAGGATGAGCTGCTCTGGAAATAGTGGGTTGAGTCCAGGAGAGAGCGTCCCCACACAGACTGTCTCAATGAACGAGTTCCATAGCGTCTCCTTCTGATGACCATGGGGCAATTCTGGCTCTGATCTCGGCTAAACCCCTGCCTACTTCCTGATGATCCTTACCACCCTTCTCTTTTGATGGGGTGTGCTGGGGCATATTTGTACACTGTGTGAAGGTGTAATGCTGTGATTGGTGTAATAAAAAGCGGAATGGCCAATAGCTAGGCAGGAGGTATAGGCGGGACTTCAGGACAGAGAGAGGAAGAAGGAAGAGGAATGGAGGCACTGAGAGAAATTCGAGGAGCTATGGAGGAAGCAGGGTGGGTGGCAGGTAATAAATGAAGAGAAACAGGTTAATTTAAGTTATAAGAGCTTGTTAAAAAACAAGCCTGAGCTACGGCCCAGCTTTCACAATTAGTAAGTCTCCATGTCATTATTTGTAAGCTGGCGACCCAAAGAAAAATCCACTACAGGGATGGGGGAGAGAGGCAGGTGGACCCAGTAGTTGGAAAGGCATCTCTGATGGCCAAGAATCTTGTGTTTCCCTTTCTTCATGAGATCGGTGGAGTGAGTTAGGGCCTTCCAGGCAAACTCTCCCTTCACTCAAGAGGCCAGGGAACTGCTTGACACCTATCAGCGAAAAGTTGCGTGGACTCCAACTGGTACCTACTATGTCCTTCACAGGCTGGCCACTGCCTGAACATTCATTCCCTTCTCCACCTACAAGCCCTCCCTTACCAAATGCTGCAGTATTCGACCCCAAAAGCCACTCCCTGCCACACCCTCTCGGGGACATGCCTCTGGGGCTCATAACCTCACACTTGTACATCCTGAAGCCCCCCATTTCGTTTAGATGGGACCAGGGACAGCTACTTAAGCATCACAAAATGGGGCACTTGGTGCCAGGGAATGGTGAAGCAGTGTCTGGGGAGAGGCCCTTGTGATCGTACCAGCGCTGACACTCCCTTGGGACGTCTGGTGCCCAGAGCCCAAGATCCCAAGCAAGCAACCTCAGGGCACCTCCCTTCTGCTGTCTCCTTAGGATCCAAAGGAGACCCCCGCCCCAGAACCTTCTCGTTCTTCGCATTGCTCCTGTCGGCCGCATGAGGGCGTACCCTGTGTTAGTTCGTACAAATTAAAGCCCAGTTTGCGGGTAGGCTTGTGGTCCCCGGGGCCCAGACCTAAATCGGGTGCCCGAGGAGCACCCTTGGCTGCCCCCTGCAAAGCTCTGGGCCTTGGGGTCTCGCCCTGGGCCCACGATAATCGTTCTCAAACCGTGCGCCCCCCTCCTCCACGCTCGTGTAGCCTGGGGTACACACCTCTGTGCCCCTCCGCAAAGCCCCTCCTAGGTGCAGGCTGCCTCAGTGCCGCGCAGCGGGCTCGGACCCTGGCCAGGGCACACTGCTGAGGGTGCAGCCGCGCCCGGAAGCCACGGGCGGAGGAGCCAGCGGCCGCGGAAGGCACTCCAAGAAGCACAAGTTGGCGCTGGCCTGGGCCCAGGCTGTTGTTGTTCTCAACGTGGTCCGCCACAGGGAAATAAAAGCGGAGCGGGGCGCGCTCTCCGCCAGAGCGCAGCGCGCACGCCCAAAGCTCCGGAGCCGGCGCAGCCCCGCCGCGCTCCCCGCAGGCTCTCCGCATCCCACCCCCGAGCCCCGCCGCGGCCGGCCCGGCCCCCGCCCGCGCCCCAGCCCTGCCGCCCGGTCCTAGGCCCGGCCGCGGCCGCTCCCGCCTGGAGCCGCCGCGCGCCCCCAGTCCCCCGGCGCCGCCGAGGCCCCTCGCCTTCCTCTTCCCGGCGCGGCCCCCAGGCTACCGCGCGCCGCCCGCCACTAACCCGCTGGCCACCATGTCCGTGGAGCTTGAGGAGGCCCTGCCGCCGACGAGCGCCGACGGGACGGCCCGCAAGACGGCCAAGGCGAGCGGCCCGGCGGCGCCCGCGCAGCCCAATAAAAGGAAGAACCGCAAGAAGAACCAGCCGGGCAAGTACAGCCAGCTGGTGGTGGAGACCATCCGCAGGCTGGGCGAGCGCGGCGGCTCGTCCCTGGCGCGCATCTACGCCGAGGCCAGGAAGGTGGCGTGGTTCGACCAGCAGAACGGGCGCACCTACCTCAAATACTCGATCCGGGCGCTGGTGCAGAACGACACGCTGCTGCAGGTGAAAGGCACCGGCGCCAACGGCTCCTTCAAGCTGAACCGCAAGAAGCTGGAAGGCGGCGCCGAGCGGCGCGGAGCCTCGGCGGCCAGCAGCCCCGCGCCCAAGGCTCGCCCGGCGGCGGCAGACAGAACGCCGGCCAGGCCGCAGCCCGAGCGGCGCGCGCACAAGGGCAAGAAGGCGGCGGCGGCTGCCGGCACGAAGAAGGTGAAGAAGGCGGCCAAACCTAGCGTGCCCAAGGTGCCCAAGGGCCGCAAGTGACGCCCCCACGGTCTGGCGACGTTGTCAAGTTTTTCAGTCCCTACCCCGCGGTGTACCGGTTCCGTACGGTTCGGCCTGGCCCAGGTCCCCCACTCCCTGTCCCTTTCCCGCCCCTCCCCCAGCGATGCTGCGTTCTGTTTGCTTTAGGTTTTTGAAACGGCCCTGGCGACGCCTCCATTGGCTCTCACCCTTGGCAACGGCCGTCGTCATGGTTACCGGCCCGGCGGCGCCAATGGCCTGGCGGCGCCTGCCTGCCGTACCCGCCGCTGGCCACCCCGCGCTCCGGTTGTACGGCGCCTTGCTCCGCCCGCCGCCCTCCTGGGGCGCAATAAACGGTTCCAACCTTGACCCCTTGTCGTTGTCTTGTGGGTCTGTGGGGGGAGTCGAGGTTTCTAAGCTCAGCCAGAACTGGTAGCCCGCGCTGGCGGAAGTGGGGCAGGTGTGCCCTGAGATGCTGGCCAGCAGAGAGCACAGCACCTATAAGAAGTGTGAAGAGAGTGGGTTCCCAGCCTCGGGTCACTGCGCTGTCCAGCGTATACAGATTAGCTGGCCTCATTGTTGGGGGTTAGAGCTCAGGGTCTGGTCTAACTGGACAATTTTGCAAATGGAAGACCCACAAAGTTCTAGAACAGTGTGTACACATACGAGGTGGGGGTGAGCTGGGGCCAGGTTAGGGGAGAGATACGGGGTGCTATTTCTCTGTCACTTTTAAAAAGTGGGGAAGGGCCCTCCCTGGGTCCGTAGCTGAGGGTGGGAAGGGCCCAGCGTTTCTTGGCAGGTGTGAACATGAGGCAGACCCAACTACCTGAACAAAGTGGTCACTTCACTGCCTCTTGAAGTCTGGTACCTGACTGAAGGTTCCCTGAAAAAGGCATGGCCAGTTACCATGTCGAATTGACCATCCCCAAGCTGGTCAGTGACGACTCCCAGAAGGCTCAGGCCCTGTCCACAGGGCCATGACTGGGGCTAGGCCTAGGGAACAGCCTTGCCCAGCCTCACTGGTCTTTTTAGTTTCCTGAAGACTACGGGTTGGCTTTGCCTACCTGAGTGTTCCCAGTACTCCACAGCCAGCACGGTGAAATCCCTACCTTGTCTTTGGAGACATTTCTTGAGCTCTGGGGCTCCTTGGTGCCTTTTGAACTGTCGTTTTTCCCTAACTCCAACTACACTCCTGCCTTCCACAAGCTCCCCCCCTCGTGCTGCTGCCCGTTGTCCACCCTCTGGACCGCATCCCATCCCTTGGAGATGTTGGTTCTTGGCTTCTGGCTTCCACTCCATGCTAGACATCAAAGCACCCAGAGTACTCCTCAATAGGTGTCTTAGGGTTTCTGTTGCTGTAATGAAACACCATGACTGAAGCAATTTGGGAAGGAAAGGGTTTATTTGGTTTGCATATCGTAACTGTGACTCTATTGAGGGAAGCCAAGTCAGGAACTCAAACTAGTAACCTGGAGGCAGAAGCTGATACAGAGAACGATGGAGGATGCTGCTTATCGGCTTGCTTCTCATGGCTTGTTCACCCTGTTTTCATATAGAACCCAGGACCACCAGTCAGGGGTGATACTGCCCCCATGAACCACTAATTAAGGAAATATCCTACAGGCTTGCCTACAACCTGATCTTGGGGGTCATATTCTCAGATGAGGTTCTCTCCTTTCAGCCGACTCTAACTTGGATCAAGTTAACAAAACCAAAACCATTCAGCAGAGTAGGTCAGGGCCCCTGCACGTTGTACAAGTCCTTTAGGGACCAAGCTCACCCCAATGTCAGGTTACAGGGCTGGGGGAATGCTGAACCCCTCCAGCCCCAGGGGTAGTCATGTGACCTAAGACCTGGCCAATGAGTGCTTAGGTAGGTTTCAGTTTGGGATGGAGACGGATTCAATGCCAAGCAGCTGGAGGGCTTCTCTGGACACTATTGAGAGTGACTAAATGATAGGAATATAAGGCCAGAGGTGCCACCTGTCCTGAGGCAGCAGCGTGGCTCTGGTTCTAAACGGCAACTGCTGTTCTGGCCACTTGTCACAAGATGGAGGCTGAACACCGATGGCAGTGTTAAAGTATGTCAAAACCCCACCTGGGGTCCTTCACTCAGCATTTTCTGGATGGCCCTCTGGACAGTGTCAGGCTGTGGACTGGGTGGAGAAACCCAGAGAATCAGGACTAGCACAGATCTGAGGTCTGGAGATGCTTCTGGGGGGTGAGAAGGTGCAGCAGAGATCAGCAGAACCCAGGCTCCTGGGTCAACCAGAGCTCAACAGGAAGCAGAAACTGGGGGGACATGGGAGCAATGTAGGAGTCTGACACGTTATGGACATTCTCTAAGGATGTCTTCATGTCAGTTGGGACCTGAGGCCACAGCAGGTGTCCAGCACAGAGTGAAACCTGTCATGATAATGAGAGCATCTTTGAGAAGTCATGACCCTTGTTCACTGTTCCTAGCGACAGGAAGGCTGGGGAGTATGGTGCCAGGCTCTGGATGTCAGCAAGTCAGCAGATAAGCAAGTGACATGGCTACTTCCTTCTAAATCTGGCAGGAATCTGCCCACGACTCCCCTGTCCCGTGGGAGATAAGCAAGCAAGGTTGTTCTGGGGATGAGAGGAAGGAGGGTGTATTAGGGTTCTCTAGAGAAACAGAACTTATAGAATGAATCTATATACAGAGAAAGGAGATTTATTAGAATGGCTTACAGGCTGTGGTCCAGCTAGTCCTACTGTGCCTGTCTGCCAGTGGAAGGCCCAGGAATCCAGGAGTTCAGCCCACAGAGCTGGACTGGATGTCTCAGCTGGTGCTCAGTATATGCTAGAGTCCTGAAGTAGGCTCTAGGGCCAGAGAAGGGACGGACTTGTCAGCAAGAGAGCCAGCAGGCAAAGAGCAACCTTGCTTCTCTCAGCTCAAGCTGTGGCCCAGGTAAAAGATGTCTCTTCTCACCTGAAAAATCCAGAGTAGGAGTGGGCCTTCCCACTTTAAATGATTTAATTAAGCAAAATTCCTCACAGGCGTGCCCGGACATTTTGGTTTTACTTAATTCCAGGTGTAGTTGAGTTGACAACCAAGAATAACCATTACAAAGGTGGCTCCCACAGGCAGTAGGCAGGATAGTGCAACCAAGTCAACTTAAGCTAGAGCCCATGAAGTACCTCATTCAACTGAGTTTTGTCAGTCAAAGTGTTTGTATTCTCCTTCAGATGTACGAGCTCCTTTTGAAGAAGTTTTGTACTAGTCTGTGCCATGACTGAGTATTGTTAGTTAAGGGGGTCGTGTCCTGCTTCAGAGTCCCAACTTCTTTCCTAAGAAGCCTTTACAGACTGAACCATTTCTAAAAACGCCTCATTCTTAGCCCTATTGTCAAACCATATTTTTAAGAAAAAAAAAATATTGAGGACAAGACTAAGCCCCAGAAATAAATATAGTGAGGTATGCTGAAGCCCGTGCGGGTCCAACACAGATAATTCTTTTCCCTAACTGGAACTGGAACGGAGGTTTATATATCATCCCATAAACTGAGTGGGAAAACACATTAGGCTGTATCCTAGGTAACCCTGGTGAATGGCGTTCTGTCATGTCCGCATCTGTATGCTAGCTGTCACATAGGCCTAAATTAGCATCTCTATAAGACTTCCTCCAAATTACCAAGAAATAAGCCCCAAACATCCTGACCAGTTTCAGCCAACACCTCTCCTCAGGAGATCTACATTTTTAACAAAAGAAGAAAGAGCTGTACATCCTGGCTATTGTTACACAGAGACAGCTTGTCTGCAGAGCTACGCGAGCACCTCCGACCGTACTTACGGCTTTTGTGCTTGGCTGCCACACCATACAGAAATATGGGCCAACAGAGGTAGAAGGAACATCCTATACATCTTGTAAAACCTCGCACATGGTGTAAGTAAAGAGGCTATTGAAACCACAGTTAGGTTGTCTGACATATTGTCCTTTTAAATCAGCAACTTATGAATTACAAATCTTACCTGTGGTTTATAGCTGGAGTATGTGCAATAACTGTTATCTGCCAGTAGGTGTCGCGGTGCACTTGGAGCACTTGGTTTAAATCTGATTTTAGAGTTAAATGCTGAAAGATACGCTTAGATTAAAAAGTTATTTAGTATAAATCACAGACTTGTGCTGCATGAAGGTCCCTGGCTGTTCAACAGCCGCACGAGACAGTTGGCAGAGGGGGGCAGGCACCTCCTGCTCAGGACAGAGGGTGTGTTGCCCGTGCGGCAGTGGCAGAGCTAGGCTAGGTGTGAGCTTCTCAGCTTTTGCCCATTGTGGCGGTGGTGGCGCTGGGTGCAAGCTCCTCACCCTTTTCCACCTCGGCCTCCCACACTGCTTGAGCTTTCTCCAGCACAGAAAAGCCTGGACCCAGAAGTCAGCCAGTAGCTGCTAATCAGGGCTGCTGTGTTTGGGAATTCTATGCCCAAATGAATGCCAGAGACTCTAGTGGCCCTACATTGAGCGCCAACTGTGGAAGTTAGCTTGATTCAGAAAACAGCCAGGCTATCTTAAAGATAATTATATTTTTACTTATTATAAGGGGAAATTCATACCACAAGAATGGAAAGTCTCAAGTTCCTCTGTGTCCTGCAAGAATCATCCAGAGAGAGTGAGCACCTGGTCTGTCCCAGTTTTTTTTTCCTGGGCTCCAGGAAGCCATGCCTTAACTAGTTCCACTTCTTAACAAAGCTTCCCCCATCACATCTATCTTCAGCTTGCAGGCCTATGACATCTAGCAAACTTTTCTATGAAGCAGAAATTTTGAAGGACTATCCCACCTTGTCTTGGCAAAGTTTGGGAGTCCCTTTCTTTTGTGTCCTGCTTGTACAATTTGGACAGCATACAGTCAGCAGTGGAGGCAAGGGAATATTCTTGCCCAGCGGCTAAGATTGTCACAATAAAAGCAAATTCCATATGAAGTTTCTTTGATGCCCATCATCCTTTTTTGATGTAAGTTGGTGCTGCCAGAAGTAGGTGGTTTTATTGTCATGAAAAGACTTAGAAATAGGATCCTTTTGGGTACCAGTCCTTCAGACGCCTCCAAGGTCCAACTGAGGCATCACAGCTGGCAAAGGAAAATAAGTCAGCTGTCTTGACTAGGACAGTTTTCGAAAATTATCTTTGTGACAATCCTGTTCTGGCACCAAAATATTGAGGTTTATTTTGGGGTTAAGCCCACTAAACCTCTCAGGGTTGGTTCAGAAAGATTCACTATAACAGGCAAAAATCTGACTAATGGGGTCTGAGGGTAAAAAAAATAAGTTTACTCAAGCACATTACTCCTGCATGTTCTTTATTCTTTGGGTGAAGATGTAGAGAGAAGTGTGATCTCCACCAGGTTTTTAGTTTTTACAGACATAGCTTTAAAAAAATTCCATTGGCAGAAACAATGGTATCAACATGCATTTTGGAATCACAAAAAAAACAGGTAGAACCTGACAAAGCAGCTCTCCAGGAAGAGTTGACACCCCCAGGAAGGGCCAGCATCCAAAGGGAAATACCTGACATTCTGAACCATTGGATAATATCACTAGATATCCCTGAACCCTAGACTCAGCCACTCCCCTCACCCCATCTCTATTGTGATAACCAGCTTTGGTGATATCCAGACCTGTTTATCAGTAAGGGCGGGCACACTGTTTTTCTATCTTTTTTTAAATCCCTACATAGTCTGTTAGCAAAGGTAATTATGGGGGATTGACTTTATGTAGATGTGATTATTAGAACAAAGAGTGAACATTGTCACTCTAAGGTCCAATGGAAGGTCATTCTATTGCCCATACAGGAGGAAGTTACACTGCTGAAGTATATTGGGAATGAATCCCATTTTGAACGGGAGAAGAGTCATGCCTTCACAAAGTTTCTACAGAATGGACAGCCACTTATCCAAGACAAGTGTTCTTGAAGCTCTGCAATCAGATTCTCTGTGTGGAGTGCACACTCCCGTGGATCTGTCTGTTGGTCTGTCAAGTATATATTCACTGTATAAGACTTGTGACTCCAACATTAGGTTATTAAAACATCTTAAATGCCATATTCTGTAAGTCTTTGAAGTGTTTGAAGATCATCTATCTAAAATATATCTATTTGACCTTGAAAACATACCTAATAAGGTATGTAAATTTGATTGTTAGATGACTAACTAGTGACCTGTATTTCTTAATTATCCTAAATAGTTTGCAGTAATTACTTTCAAGGACTAGAAATTTACATTACATTGTTAAATGAACTGCATAGGTATAATACATATATGTACAATATGTATATATGTGTATATGTAATAACAAAAATAACCTTAAATTTGTATCATTATACAAAAATCCATACCAAAGTAAAATATTTGAAGTTGGTGCTGCAGCAGCAGCAAGGATGGACTTGTCAGTGGGCGAGGGCAGAAGGCAAATGCTGGCTCCCTTTTCTGTGTCGACACACAATATTGCCTGTATTTCAGGGGTGTCTTCCTGTTTCAAATAAACTGACCAAGAAAACCCTTCACAGGTGTGCCCAGCAGCTGGGGGTTTGGTTAGTTCCAGATGTGGTCAAGTTGACATCCAAGATGAACCACAACACGAGAGGAATTCCAAAGCAGCTGGGGCTGGGAAAGAGAAAATGGCAGTGGGAGTCCAAGGTCCACAGGGACAAGGAACAGAGAAGCAGCAGCCACAGAGGAGGGGAAGGGGTGCAAAGTTCAGCAAGCTGTATTAGAACAGACACGCTAACACTACAGGGGCAGGAGGGGCTTCCCAGAGCCGGGAGTCCACCAGGGGAACTTGGGTGTTCTATAGACTTCTGCCCCACTTGCCCTATTTTGTCTGGGCATGTGGTATCCTCCTGAGAGGTGTGGGGGAGGGAGGGAGAGGGGTTGGAAGATGGCGGAGGCTCTTTTCCTCTCACCTGCAGGTTTTCCTTTTAGCCAATTACAATATCCAGGAGAATAGAGAGACACGAAAAACAGAACCCCCCCCCCTTTAAAGGGCCTGTCTCTGCTTTCCTGATGAGCCCAAATTCCCCTGACTCCCCTGACCCCTTTTCATCACTTCTCTCCAAGACAGATATTGACTGCCTTCAGGAATGGGGCCATTGGGGTGGTGACCACTCTGCCTGTTTCCTGTTGAGAGGGGATAGTGTTTTAGCGTGTTGGCTGGAAAGAAGAGTTCTCAGGGAAGGGTCTCTTGGACAAATCCAGAAGGCTGCAGTAGAGCTCAGCTGACTGTGTAGGTCTGGGGTGCAGGACAGCATTTTGGCCACAGGGTGCTAAGCAAGCACAAAGTGGAACTGTTAGAGATTATGATCCTGCCAAAAGGTCCGTCGTAGCAGGACATAGTGACACATACCTTTAATTCCAGCACTCTAGATGCAGAGGCAGGCGGATCTCTGTGAGTTTGAGGCCAGTCTGGTCTACATAGTGAGTTCCAGGACAGCCAGTGTTATGTCTTGTCTTAACAAAACCAAAACCAAACCAAACAAGCAAAAAGCTCAAAGTGCAGCAGCTTCATCCTTATTAGAGGAGGGCAAACAAGAAAATCACAGAAAACAAAACCATCTGTTGGTTTCTGTCCCACCAGCCAGCTCCCAAATAACCACACAGAGACTCAATATTGATAATAAATACTTAGCCAAGGGCTGGAGAGATGGCTCAGCAGTTAAGAGCATTGCCTGCTCTTTCAAAGGTCCTGAGTTCAATTCCTGGCAACCACATGGTGGCTCACAACCATCTGTGATGAGGTCTGGTGCCCTCTTCTGGCCTTCAGGCATACACACAGACAAAATATTGTATACACAATAAATAAATAAATAAATAAATATTTAAAATAAATACTTAGCCAATAACTTATGCTTGTTTTTTAGCTAACTCCTATGACTTGCATTAACCCATTTCTATTAATCTGTGTGCTGCCCTGAGGCTCGTTTACCTCGTGTATATGCTTCCCATCCTGCTCACTCTGTGTCCCATGGCATCCCCTCCGACTTAGTCCTTCTTCCCAGCATTCTCCCTGCCCTAAAAATCCTTCCTAGCCATTTGCCAATCAGCTTTTTAATAAATAATAAGAGCAGTGCGTCTTCACATGCAGACAGAATACTGTATACACGATTAATAAATCTTCAAATAAATTTTAAAATAAAAGAGACAAAGTTAATGAAGAAACCTCTTGCCTTGCTCAGTGAGGTGAACGCACCTGTGTAGCTGGCTGAGCCACACTCCAGGGTCCTGCAGAGCACAGGAAATGCTTAGGAGTGCAGTGCGAGTCATGGTACTGTTAGGCAGCCCCTCCCAGAAGTAGGTGTCACTTCCCGGTATCAGATGTGCTTTTTGATGAGAACAGACACTAGAGGCCACGTCTGGGTGAAGTCAGGGTCCCATTTTCACTGGGGGCAGAAGGCAGATGTCATTCTCTAACTTACAGCCTAGGACAGAAATGAAATTCCCTTGGATTTTATTTTTGTATAGTTGCCCATGGGCACAAGAGTAGTGTGCTCAACAAGGAAACCTAATTGTGAGTTTGATGCCTGAGCACTTAGTCTCCTCCCTTCGTCGGGAATGAGCAGCAGAACACTGGATGTTATTTGTCTGCTTATCTCCTGTTCCAGGTCTCAGTTATAACATACGGAGGTGGCAACCTGGACCAATGGGTCTAAAATCTTGTCTGGTTCACCCACCAGTTTTTGGTTCTGTGAATAATTGGTGACTATACCAGAATTTTCAAAGAAAACCTTAGGACCTAATGTGCTTCCTAACCGCCTCATTAGCCTACAGCATCCAGCAAAACTAGAGTCCAGTTGGCATTTCCTGACTAGTCGAGGGCGGCCCCAGAGAGAGAAAAATGCACACAGAGCACCCCTGACCACTTTCCTTCTGTTTTTACAAAGCAAATCTAGTTGCGGGCCAGGAAAACTGAGGCTTCCACTGGGAAGCCATTTCTCACTATCCTTTAGGGAACACTGAGGCCCAGTTTCCTGGCAGAAAAGATCACGGAAATTTTCACCTAAGGTTTTTGGGGGTCTAGTTCTGCCCGGGAGGCAGCTGAATGATTGCAGAGAAATCTGGGGATTGGTTTGTCCCATCTGCAAAAGATGGAACAGGGAAAATCTTAGGTGGGGGCTACCCTTCCCTCACCTGCATTTCTGTTCCCATGGTGGTCTGAATGAAAACTGCTCCATACGCGCATAGATAAGAAAGCTTGGTCTCCAGTTGGTGGACTGTTTGTTTTTGTTGTTGTTGTTGTTGTTTTCAATACAGGGTTTCACTGTGTAGCTGTGTCTGTCCCGGAACTAGCTCTGTAGACCAGACTGGCTTTGAATTCACTGAGAGCCTCCTGTCTCTACCTCCCAAGTGCTGAGATGAAAGGCATGCACCACCATCGCCCAGCTGATGGACTGTTTGGAAAGGATTTGGAGGTGTGACCTTAATGGAGGTGTATCACTGAGGTGTGTCACCGTTCCCAGTTAGCTCTCTCTCTCCTCTGTGCTTGTGGATCTGATATAAACTCAGCTACTGCCCCAGCGTCACGCCCGCCTGCCTGCATTGTCTGCCCGCCTGCCTGCTACTGTGCTTGCTCTATGCCATGATGGTCACAGATTCTCACCTCTGAAAAATGTAAGCCCAAGTGAATGCTCTCTTCTATAAGCAGCCTTGATCATGGTGTCATTTCACAGCTATAAAACAGTGAGACACCATCCCTCAGAACAAAAGAGTCGCTGTCTTGTTTCTGGGTAAAGAAAATCTGCCTTAGCTACCTTTCAATTGCTGTGACCCACGTCCATCATAGAACAAACATTACCATTCCAAAAGGGAGGAAAGGGAGAAGAGTGAGGAAATACTGGACCAATGCAAGACCAAAATCCTGCAGGACAAACCCCAAATCCTTTAGCTCCATGTCTGTTGTCGAAGGGCTCAGATGGCTCTGCCCTTCCAGCTTTGCTGATTGTAACACTATTCTCTCTCAGGTCTGGTTCCACTTCATGTGTGCAGCTCTCTCTAATAGATCTCCCATGGCTCTGGTATCTTCAGCATCCTGAGGTCAATGCAATTTATAATTTCATGCAGTGTCCTGGGAACCCACGCAGGGACTCCACTGCCACAAGCCTCAGTGACTCTCCTTAACCACAGAGGAAGATTCCACAATCCCTTTACTTCTGTGTTCTCCATGACAAAAGCCAGAATCTGTTGTCACCAAAGTAGGCTGTCTCCTTGGGATGAAACTTGGTTCACCTTAAACTACATTCGCATAAACTTTTTTATAAGCTGGAAACTCAGTTGGGTGGGTCATGCCCTGTTTACTCTGCTTTGGTCTGGCCTCTCCTTTGTCTCCTTCAGCACAGCCTTTGAGATTCCTGCTGCCTTTTTCTTCCCAAGCTTTATGTTTCTTTTCCCCCTCCCCCACTTCTTTTCATTGTTATGACCCGCATAAGAGTGATCACTACTAGCCACATGACAGAGTCAATATCTGGCTTCAAATAGCCTCTGCCAATGAAAGGCCTATGGGGGCCGTTCTCACCCAAACCAGCGCAGGCTCCAAAAAGTAACAGAAGCTGGTTAACTGTATGCTACCAGAAGTTTGCATAGAAAAATCAAGATACACAAGTAGAAATTCTCCTCTTGCCCCTGAAGGATCCAGTTTCCCAGGGACCAGAAAATGTAATAGGGTTCACAGTGAATGGAGTGAAGATCCAGGATGCTATCAGCTGCTCTGTGACAAAATCCTCCTACAACCTAACTCCTTGGGTCCCTTTGGAAAGGACTGAGACTGGCAACATGGGTGATGGCCAAGGTGTCAAGGAAGTTTTGGGGAAAGGGGAAATTGGTAGTGAAAGGGAGTGTGCTACAAGACATTCTATGAAAGGTATGAGTGTCTCAGTTAGGGTTTTTATTGCTGCGAAAAGACATCATGACCACAAAAAGTCTTGTGTGTGTGTGTGGGGGGGGTTGATACAGGGTTTCTCTGTGTATCTCTGGCTGTCCTGGACCTTACTCTGTAGATCAGGCTGGCCTCGAACTCACAGAGATCCACAGTTATAGTTTTCTTTAGTTATGATAAGAGATAAAGTAGATATAAATATTGTAACTGTAATTCTTGCTAGATACCTGTTACATGTAATTTTACTATGTTAAAGCCTTCCTTTTCATTTAAACAGAAAAGGGGAAATGGTGTGGGAGGTCCTTCTGTCTGTGTGTTGCTTTATTTGGTTAATGAATAAAGAAACTGCCTTGGCCTGTTGATAGGGCAAAACTTAGGTAGGTGGGGAAGAGGGACCTGAATGCTGGGAGGAAGAAGGGTGGAGTGAGAGAGACGCCATGGAGCCACCAGAGACAGATACTGGGAATTTTACCTGGTAAGCCATCACCATGTGGCGATATACAGATTAATAGAAAATGGGTTAAATTAATGTGTAAGAGTAAGCCAATAAGAAGTTAGAGCTAACAGGCCAAGCAGTGATTTAATTAATACAGTTTCTATGTGATTATTTCTGGTGCCCAGGAAGAACAAGTGGCCCCCTCTCTCCTACACCCAGGGATGTTAAAAGGCCCTGCATGATCCACATATGACTCAGCTAAGTCTTTGCACACATGCATGAGCCCTGTCATCTGCATATGACATAGCCACGTCAATCCCCTGTGCACACGTGCTAGGAGCTTTTAAAGGCTGGATGCACCATCTTCCTCCCTCACTCTGCACACTGACTTCCCCAGGCCTGTGCACACCCCCCTAATAAACTCCTATGTGGGTTTGCTGCGTGTTTCCTTCTCATTTGTGCCAGGTGATTTCAGTAACCTCAGGCAGACTCTTCAGACAAGGGCAAAAGGCAACCACTCTCTTCTCCAGAATATCCCAAGAACAATTTCTAGACACCATACCCAAACTGGAGTCACATGAGAAGTGAGAATCTGAAATGTGGGATTGCCTCCATCATCACCCTGGGCACATGTCTGAAATGTGGGATTATCTCCATCACCCTGGGCACATGTCTGACATGTGGGATTGTCTCCATCACCCTGGGCACATGTCTGACATGTGGGATTGCTTCTATCACCCTGGGCACATGTCTGTGAAGTGTTTTATTGACTGTTGATAGATGTGTAAGAGCCTAGCCCACTGCAGGTAGTATCACAGCAGGACAAGTGGGCATGGGTTGTGTAAGGAAGGGTGTTGAGTGTCCTACTTAGGGTTTTTTTTATTGCTGTAATGTAACACCATGATTAGTGAAACTTGGGGAAGAAAGGATTTATTTGTCTTATGCTTCCAAATCACTGTTCATCATTGAAGGAAGTCAGTACAGGAACTGAATGAGGGCAGGAGCCCAAAGGCAGGAGCTTAGACAGAAGACGTGGAGGAGTGCTGCTTACTGGCTTTATCTTCATAGCTTGCTCACCTTGCTTTCTTACAAACATATTTTAAGTCAAAGAATTCTGGCTCTATAGCTAGGTGCCAGTAATCCTGTAATAGCAACTGATTAAAAGTCTGATGAGAAATCTTTTGGATCTGTTGTAGAAGAAATCTGGACAAGTTTACAATTTAGGGTGCAACTATTAGGCTTAATAAAAGGAGAAGGGGGCATTAAGAAAAGCAATATCCAATTCCATATTGGACGACCAATGGACCACCAGACTGAGGCATCCAGCTGTTTCTAACATTTTTAAAGATCCACAGGTGTTGGATCCTATCTTTACTATTCTTGATTGGATGACATAAAAGCAACTTCCTCTGGCAAAGCTTTCTTTTTTTTTTCTTTTCTTTCTTTCTTTCTTTCTTTCTTTCTTTCTTTCTTTCTTTCTTCCTTTATTTATTAAATATTTCTGTCTCTTCCCCACCTCCGCCTCCCCTTTCCCTCCCCCTCCCCCAATCCATTCCCCCTCCCTCGTCAGCCCAAAGAGCAATCAGGGCTCTCCGTCCCCTGGGAAGTCCAAGGAAAACCCTCCTCCGTCCAGGTCTCGTAAGGTGAGCATCCAAACATCCTAGGCTCCCACAAAGCCACTACATGCAGTAGGATCAAAAACCCATTGCCATTGTTCTTGATGTCTCAGTAGTCCTCATTGTCCGCTATGTTCAGTGAGACCGGTTTTAACCCAGGCTTTTTCAGACCCAGGTCAGCTGGCCTTGGTGAGTTCCCGATAGAGCATCTCCATTGTCTCAGTGTGTGGGTGCACCCCTCGCGGTCCTGAGTTCCTTGCTCATGTTCGCTCTCCTTCTGCTCCTGATTTGGACCTTGAGATTTCAGTCCGGTGCTCCAATGTGGGTCTCTGTCTCTGTCTCCTTTCATCGCCTGATGAAGGTTAATATTCAGGAGGATGCCTATATGTTTTTCTTTGGGTTCTCCTTCTTCTTTAGCTTCTCTAAGAACCCGAATTGTAGGCTCAATGTCCTTTATTTATGGCTAGAAACCAAATATGAGTGAGAACATCCCATGTTCCTCTTTTTGGGTCTGGCTTACCTCACTCAGGATAGTGTTTTCTATTTCCATCCATTTGCCTGCAAACTTCAAGAAGTCCTTGTTTTTTACTGCTGAGTAGTACTCTAATATGTATATATTCCATACTTTCTTCATCCATTCTTCAATTGAGGGGCATCTAGGTTGTTTCCAGGTTCTGGCTATTACAAATAATGCTGCTATGAACATAGTAGAGCATATATTTTTGTTGCATGATAAGGCCTCTCTTGGGTATATTCCCAAGAGTGGTATTGCTGGGTCCATGGGTAGGTTGATCCCAAATTTTCTGAGAAACCGCCACACTGCTTTCCAGAGTGGTTGTACAAGTTTGCATTCCCACCAGCAATGGATAAGTGTACCCCTTTCTCCACAACCTCTCCAGCATAGGCTATCATTGGTGTTTTTGATTTTAGCCATTCTGACAGGTGTAAGATGGTATCTTAAAGTTGTCTTGATTTGCATTTCCCTGATCGCTAAGGAAGTTGAGCATGACCTTAGGTGTCTTTTGGCCATTTGAACTTCTTCTGTTGAGAGATCTCTGTTCAGCTCAGTGCCCCATTTTATAATTGGGTTGATTAGCCTTTTACAGTCTAGTTTCTTAAGTTCTTTATATATTTTGGAGATCAGACCTTTGTCAGTTGCGGGGTTGGTGAAGATCTTCTCCCAGTCAGTGGGTTGCCTTTCTGTCTTAGCGACAGTGTCCTTTGCTTTACAGAAGCTTCTCAGTCTCATGAGGTCCCATTTATTCAATGAGGCCCTTACTGTCTGTGCTGCTGATGTTATACGTAGGAAGCGGTCTCCTGTGCCCACTTGTTGTAGTGTAGTTCCCACTTTCTCTCCTATCAGGTTCAGTGTGTTCAGACTGATATTGAGGTCTTTAATCCACTTGGACTTGAGTTTTGTGCATGGTGACAGACATGGATCTATTTTCATTTTTGTACAGATTGAAATCCAGTTTTGCCAGCACAATTTGTTGAAGATGCTCTCTTTTTTCCATTGTATAGTTTTAGCTCCTTTATCGAAAATCAGTTGCTCATAGGTTTGTGGATTAAAGTCAGGGTCTTCTATACGGTTCCATTGGTCGACTTCTCTGTTTTTATGCCAATACCAAGCTGTTTTTAATACTGTAGCTCTGTAATAGAGTTTGAAGTCAGGGATGGTAATGCCTCCAGACGTTCCTTTATTGTATAAGATTGTTTTGGCTATCCTGGGTTTTTTATTTTTCCATATAAAGTTGATTATTGTCTTCTCCAGATCTGTGAAGAATTTTGATGGGATTTTGATGGGGATTGCATTGAATCTATATATTGCTTTTGGAAGAATTGCCATTTTTACTATGTTGATCCTCCCAATCCAAGAGCAAGGGAGATCCTTCCATTTTCTGGTGTCTTCTTCTATTTCGTTCTTCAAAGTCTTAAAGTTCTTGTCATATAGATCTTTCACTTCCTTGGTCAGGGTTACCCCAAGATATTTTATGCTCTTTGTGGCTATCATGAAAGGTGATGCTTCTCTGATTTCCCTCTCTGTTTCCTTATCCTTACTGTATAGGAAGGCAACTGATTTTTTCGAGTTGATCTTGTATCCTGCCACATTACTGAAGGTGTTTATCAGCTGTAGGAGTTCTTTGGTAGAGTTTTTGGGGTCGCTTATGTATACTATCATATCATCTGCAAATAACGAAAGCTTAACTTCTTCCTTTCCAATACGAATCCCTTTGATCCCCTTATGTTGTCTTATTGCTATTGCTAGAACTTCAAGCACTATATTGAAGAGGTATGGAGAGAGTGGACATCCTTGTCTTGTTCCTGATTTTAGTGGGATGGCTTTGAGTTTTTCTCCGTTTAATTTAATGTTAGCTGTCGGTTTGCTGTAAATAGCTTTTATTATATTTAGGTATGACCCTTGTATCCCTAGTCTCTCCAATACCTTTATCATAAAGGGGTGTTGAATTTTGTCGAATGTGGCAAAGCTTTCTTTACATCTTCAAACATCCTTTCTAAAGTATCCATATTTGAATCAGATAACAAAATGTCATCCATGTAATGGTAGATTATAGACTTAGGAAATTGCTTACATATTATTTCCAATGGCTGGCTGACAAAGTATTGGCACAGGGTGGGGCTATTGAGCATTCCCTGTGGGAGGATGAACCATTGATATCTCCTAGTAGGATGAGAGTTATTATAAGTAGGCATTGTGAAGGCAAATTTTTCTCTATCCTTTTCTTGTAAAGGTATAATGTAAAAACAATCCTTTAGATCAATAACTATGAGAGACCATTCTTGTGGTAACAGAGAAGGCAGAGGAATTCCAGATTGTAGAGGGCCCATAGGTTGAATAACCTTGTTGATAGCCCTGAGATCTGTCACCTTTCTCCAGATTTCTTTTTAACGATACATACAGGAGAATTCTAAGGGCTGGTAGATTCTTCAATATGGCGAGCATCTAGTTGCTCTTGTACCAACTGTTCTGAAGCCTGCAGCTTTTCTTCAGCTAGAGGCCACTGTTTAACCCATCTCAGTTAATCATTTTAAAGGCAGTGCCATTAGTACCTCTGAAGGTTTATCAATTGCTTTATGTTCTTGTACAGACCAAATGGCTGGTGACTGTCATCTATAATTTTTTCTAATACTTTCCCCAGAAACATAAGTTTTGGGGACTACAGGAATGTTAATCTTGGTATTCCTTTGCTGAAATAGGTCACAACCCCACAAACTCACTGCAATATTAGCTACATATGGCTCAGTCTTCCTCTTTGTCCTTCTGGCCCTAGGCATTCAACCCATCTATCTCATGCTTTATTTTAACTGAGATAGGGTTCCAATTCCTAGGAACTGAACATCTACCTCTTGAAGAGGCTAATTCAGATGCCAAGATTCTGGAGTAACGATACATCTGCACCTGTGTTTAGTAAGCCTTCAATAAAAATGCCATTTATACACACTCTTAGCTTTGGTTTTTGATCATTTATCTGCCAGAATACATTCCCTATGTCCTACTGGAGCTTTTGACTCATCCTCCACACTTATTCCATCATTCAGACCAATATTGGTTTTTACAGTAGGCATTGGATTTTTAATTTTCCTGGTGAGACACGTTCTCCACAGGTAAAGAAAATGACTGGACCATGTTCATCGTGGTGGCCTGCAAGAGCACCCCCCATGGCATTTTCCAATGGTATCAGGTTGCCTATATTTTGTTGACCTACATTCATTGGTCCAATGTTGGACTTTGCCACACCTCCTACATATACCTTCCCAGAGGAGACATTATTCCTAGGAATCCCTAGTCTACAATCCCTTCTCAGATGTCCCATTCTACCACAATTAAAATATTTGGTATTTTGATGTCTTCTCTTACCATTGAAATTTGCTTCTCCTATTCAAGCTTCAGTACCATAGTCAAGTGTCTCAACATTCATTGTATGCAAGACCCATTCATCCAGGGGTGCTGATCTGCTCTTTGAAGATTCCTTTGGAATTCTAAGTTGGTATTCCCATAAGTCAAAGATTCAGTTTATTATACGTCTAGCTTCTGGGTCAGTTACCCCTATTAGTACAGCCCTAGTTAGTCTTTGTAAAAAGTCACTAAAAGGTTCTCTCTGACCCTGTTTAACCCTAGGATATGATTCAACCCTTGTTCATAAGTTCCTGAATCCTGTCCCAAGCCTTTAAAGCTGCTGTGCTACATAGGGACAAGGTGTGGTTATCATAAAGAACTTGATCCTTTATGATGATCAGAGTAAAGTCCCTCACCTAGAATTTGATCTAGGGAAATCTCAAGTACTTTTTTTTTCCCTGTTGCTCTAAAATTTTAGCTTCTTCCTTAAAATAATGCCTCCAAAGCAACGTGGTCGACTTTCTAGGACTGCTGAGATTAACTGAGTCCAGCCAGCCTTGTGGCATTGCTTTGTTACTGGAAGTCCATGTTTTGACCCTCTATCTAACAAAGGACAAATGCAATCCATAAGCTACAATTGCTTGTTTAATTTCATCATACATAATTATATCAGTCATACGTATGGGCTCCCATGGATATTCTTTGACAACCTTAGGGTACTTGGGGCCAGATACTCTTTCTGATGTTATCATCAGAAAGGCAGGCAGAACTCTGGGGAGCTATCCCAGAAGTTTTTATGTATTGATGAGGCTAAATTTTGTCTTTGTATCTTCTTTCCCTGGTCATCAAATTTGATAAGTTCCTCAATCTTTTCAAATCTATTTACCATTGCCTTTTGTAAAGTCTGGATCTCCTGTCCAGTGTTCTGTTCTAATTCCCTCGTTGAGGATTCCAAGGTATAATGTAGAGATAATATCTCATTCTTGGACATAATCTTCATAGCTTGCATATTACCTGCCTGAAGAGACATTCTATCAGTCAATCTGTCATATCCCTTTGACAGAGTCCAATTAATACATTCAACATTATGAATTCTCTCAAATAATGTTTCAGCACCCACTGTCATTGACTGGGTTTTATGTGCCAAATCGGCTGTATTCTTCTCCAGAGTGCTGAATTTTCCTCTTAATAAATCACTATCAGTCTGTACCATTTCTAAAAGTACCTCAGTTTGTCTTGAGTTTTGTTAGTTAAATTGTTTGTATCCTTTTTCAGAGTTCTGACCTCTTTTTTGAGAAGCTTGGTATCAGTCTGTAAAGACTATCATTTTTTAAAAGTGCTTCATTCTTAGCCCTATTATCAAACCATATTTTTAAATATTTATTTATTTATCATGTATACAATATTCTGTCTGTGTGTATGCCTGCAGGCCAGAAGAGGGCACCAGACCCCATTACAGATGGTTGTGAGCTACCATGTGGTTGTTCTCTCCAGCCCTTCAAACCATATTTTTGAGGAAAAAATATTAAGGACAAGACCAATCCCCAGAATCAAAAATAGTGATATAGGAGTAAAATCATATAAGTCTTGTAATAAGAAAATATAAAGAACCACGGCCAATCCATAGCAAGAAAAGCTGCTACACAAGAATTCTATATCCAAATAAACTGCTGGCTCCTTGAACAGCCTGCACATGGCTGAGGTGGGGTGTGGGAGGACTTGCGCCTAGCCAGGTGCACTCCAAGCCTGGCGGAGGATGCGCATGCAGTCAGAGCGCGAGGGGGGGGGGTGTTCTGGTGTTCTAAAACTAAATGGTTGGTCACCAGATGAAAGTGAAAGTCACAAAATAATCTCACACCAGTTCAGAATTATAAATAATAACGGGTTTTTTATTTAGGGGAAACTTACAGATCACTGTCCAAAATAACAGTCCTCTGCCCAAACATGAACAGAGTCTGGTAGCCGAAAGCAAGAGCAGGAAGCAACAGAGTGAACACATGCTTTACAGCTGCATTTACAGTATAAGAGACCACACCCAACTGGGCTGGTATCTTAAATGCTATTGGCTAAAGGAACGGATGTGCTCCCACAGCATCTGCCCTTATCTGATCTAATTTTAAAAAATTGTGTGTTAGCTGTAATGAATAATATAGAAACTTAATTGACCATAGGCCCTTAATACATTTAGTTTATGCATATTTGTGGTTGGTTCTATGTGCCCCATAGTTAGCTGTTCTGGAATGAATTCCTTTAGGATTAACAATTTAGGTTTGATTATAGACCACTGTTCCACCCAGATGTCTTGATTTGAGAGCCATGTTATTGGACTGGGGCTAGGAGGTTCTCCCTATTATTTTAATGGACAGCAACCCTTAGAATTGGGGGTGACACTTATGCATAGGATTGCAATTTGCTAAACCTGTCTTTTCATGGACCTGAAGGTAATTAAAGAAAACTGTATCATCAGTAGTGAGGACAGCACCCATACCCTCCAGGATGTCTCTGCCCCAGAGGTTTCTCAGTACCATAAAAACAATAGGGAGAATGGTATTGTAGTCTGTGAAATCCAGTGTGCCCACTAAACATGCTCCTGAGTTGTCAAAGCAGTCTGTGATAACAGAGAGAGATGTGGGAGAGATAAGGGATGGTAGAGATATTTGGCTTAGAGCAGTTAATGAGCAGTGTGCTGAGAGAGTCTAATAAGCCAATGAGTGAGGCCACAAAAAGTGGTCATGAGTTTGACCCAGGAGGGACACACAACCAACATTCTCCAAGGTGGTCAGGCAGAGCATTAATAATTAATATGCAGAGGTTAAGATCTGAAACAAGGTGGTGTGACAGAGAGGTGGGATCATTATCACCTAAAAGGATTGATGTTAGGGATGTAAGGATCTTTGAAAAGAATTGGACCACTGATCAGTGTGTTACAGCTCTGAGGGAAAAGGTTTCTCTATTGCAACTTATTTTATTACAAAACAAAACTCGGGAAGTAAACTTTAGAGAATAAATCCGAGAGATCCACAGAGCAACGAAGGCATGAATACTTGCTCTCTATTTCATGTCCTAGATTTAAAACACCACCCAAGGAGCTGGAGAGATGGCTCAGTGGTTAAGAGTACTGGCTGTTCTTCCAGAGGTCCTGAGTTCAATTCCCAGCAACTACATGGTGGCTCACAACCATCTGTAGTGAGATCTAGTGCCCTCCTCTGGTGTTCAGGAATACATGGAGGCAGAATGTTGTAAACTTTTTTTTTTTTAAAAAAAAAAAAAGACCACCCAACATTTTGGCTTCTACTCTTCTTCCTCCATGTGTCCTATCTCCCTCTGAGCTCACCTGGAAACTCTGCTGTCCTCTCCAGCCAGTTGAATGTGGACTCTACTGTCTGAACTGAGGTCAGACTCTGTTGGTATTCTCAGAGCAATCAATACAAATCTCCCCAACCTTTCTCCAATGTAAGTGATGCATCTCTGAAGGAAAAGGTTTCCTTGAAGTCTAGGACAGAGAAATGAGAGGTCTCCAAGAGAATGGTGGTGAGGAAGAGTATAAGGATTGGTCACTATGCAGTGAAGGGAAACAATGGGTCCTTAGTTAGGATGAAAAAGATCCCATTCTTCATAAAGGCAGACTCTTTTCCGGAATGGGCATCATGTCTCCAGCAGTCTCCACACTCTACCACATGAGTGGTCTGGTTGAACTGCTGGGTATGTATTTCCTGAACCTCAAATTCCCATACATAGAGTCTGCTAATGATACGGGTGAGTAGGGGGAAAGGGAAGAGGTAGGGCATGACACAGTAGGGCGGGGCTTGAGTCTTGACAGGTGTGGGAGGTCTCATTCTTCTGAGACCAGAGATAGGCTGGTATTCTGTAGATAGTTTTAGGGTTTTCCTTCTTGCTAATTTCCAGGCACGGGTTAGAGCTATCAATGCAGCCTGCTGATTTGTAGTTGGGTCGGAAGGGCCTGCACTACAACCACTATGGTTTCTGAAACAGTAGCATATTCTGCTTAAGTACTCTTTCGTATGGGGGGAGCCGCCATCTGTGTGCCATGTATATGTGCCCTGACGTAGTGCTGTCTCCTTTTCAGTAATATAGAGAAAGAAGGGGCGAGTTAACTCTGGAAGTTTTAGGGCTGGAATCTGGAGGAGGGTCTGTTGAAGTTTACAGAATAGCTTGCTGACAGCGGTCATAAGAGGTTAGTGGAGGGGCAAGATCTGCTTTCCATGTCAATGGGCAGAAAGAGAGAAAGAAGAAATCAAAAGAGCATAAGAAACTGGACATTCCTAGCAAATAAAGAATTTCATCCTTTGTAGTAGGAATGGAGAGTGACTGGATTAAGGGTCTTCTGTCTAGTTATAAGCTTAAGTTCCCTGAGGTTTTGGAGAGAGAGAGCTTATTGGGCCCTAGTTATATATTTGGTTGGGCTTTGTGGTTAGATGATATCAATGGGGTGGTGATTCTTGGCTGTAGAAGATTTTGGGGTGTTCCACACCTGGGGATCTACTTGAGAGGCAAGTAAAGGAAAAGAAGTAACAGAATGTGTGGTTTGGAGGAGAAGGAGGGAAATGACTGAGGTTAGCTGGATGAAGGGAGCAAAAGAAATAGAGGCTCCCATTTTGGTTAGGGGATTCTTTCTCAGCAAGGGGATGGGACAGGTTGGTACCACTAGAGAAGAGTGGGTGTGGGGAATATCCCCAAAGAAGCAGCTAAGTGGTGGGATTTTGTTAACTTGGTAAGGTTGTCCACCTCTTCTGACAAGAACTTCATCAGGACTGGAAAAGTGGCCCCCGTATTGATTTGTAAGGAGATGTGTTGCCCAGATGTTGTGTTGGCTACCTGAGGCTCCTTGTTGGAACCCTAGGCTTTGTCAGTTGTCCATGGACAGACTAAGGAGGTTGGCAGAAGGGTATCCTGGGCTTGATATCCCCATGTCCCTTATGGCACGGGGACAGTCAATACCCCAATGCCCTTCTTGATGGCACCTTGGACATGATCTGGGTGGTTTATGAGGATTAGGACAGGCCTGGACCCAGTGACCCTCCTGACCACATTTGTAACAAGGATATAAATGTTCTCTGACTTTTGGAGGCCAGAGAGCCTGAACTTTTTGATGAGCTGAGAGGCTTTAGCCATCATCAGGTATTTTTTGTTTACAGGCTTTTTATCCCTTCCATGATACACCTTAAAGGCCACACCTAAGGCTTCTGTCTGTGAACTCAGGGTTGCTCTCTCTAAACATTTAAGTTTAGCCTTAGTATCTGGGAAACTCTGAGAGAAGAAGTAGGTCATAAGGAGTTGCTTTCATCTGGGGCCTCAGGATCCAGGTTGGTATATTTTAAGAGGGACTTTGTAAGGCAGTTGAGAAATTGAGATGGGTTTTCGTGTCCTTTTTGATTGTCCTTGTGGACCATTTTAAAATTTACTGCCTTAAGGGCAGCCCTGCAGAGACTAGCTAGGAATGGGGCTTGTTCAGATCTGGGAGGTCCAGGAGGTTCAGTAGCAGGATGGGAATGAGTAGCAAGAGGACTAAGGACTGTCGGTGAGTTGAAAGAAGGTGCCAGGGAGAACTGACCTGGACAATCTGTCACTGAGGAGAAAAGGGAAGTTGAAGGTACCAGAGGAGTGATGTGTGGTTACCCTCTATATGCTGTGAATATGGCTTATTACCACTGGTTAATAAAGAAGTTACTTTGGCCTATGGCAGGGCAGAATATAGCCAAGTGGGAAATCCAAACCGAGATATAGAGAGAGTAGGTGGTGTCAGAGAGATGCCATGTAGCTGCCAAAGGAGAAAGATGCTGGAACCTTACCAGTAGGCCACAGCCTCATGGTGATACATAGATTAATCAAAATGGGTTAATTTAAGATGTAAGAGCTAACTAGAAAGATACCTGAGCCATTGGCCAAGCAGTGTTGTAATTAGTATAGTTTTGTGTGATTATTTGGGTTTGGGTGACCAGAAAATGAACACACAGTCTCAGTTTACAAATGGTGCCTACCAGCTGGACATGGATCCACATAAGTCCTAAAAAAAGCTTAAGAAAAAAGGAGGGCTTCTAGATCCACAAAAACGGGAGCCAAGCACAGCTTCTTGGTAGGGGTATTTTTTTTTTCCAGATAGGCTCTGTTTGCAGGCCATAAGCAGAAATGGCTTCCTGGTTTGTACTGGGAGCATGAATGACCCTGGCTGTTTCAGGAGGTCCTACTACAGAGCACTTAGGGTTTGTGGGCAGAGTGCTACTAGTTGCTCAATAGTGACATAGACCCGCTGTGTCCCCTGGAGCTGGGGTGGTGAGCATGACTCACAGAGGAAGTGAGCATAACTCTGCCATGTTGGATGGGACGGAGCCAACAGGCAAAGCTGCAGCCTTAGTCCTAGCCATGCTTGCTTAGCATTTAGAAAAAGGTGCTCCTGGTAAGAAAATGATTACAGATACGTAATAAAGAAAGATTCAGATAAAAATAAACCTTTGAACTCATCACAGAGTGTTTAAAAATGTACATAGGCTTAAGAGAAAAAAAGAAAATGGGTATAGGCAGTTATAGAAAGAAACAGTTTTAAAAAATAAAACAAAGTCTTTAAAGAGACAGTAAAAGTAATATAAAAGAGTACAGACAGTCATAGATTAAAAGAGTAAGATAATACATTAAATATTAAAAAGTAAAAGAGTATAAAAATAAGCCACAAAAAGATGAAATATACACCGAGAGTCTGGATTATGTATATTATTGTGTTTTCTTTAAATTTTTTGACTGTTAATGAGATAACTGTAGAGAGATATTTAATTCTGGGTCTGCTAAGATAAACCAAAATACATATTTTAAAAGGTATCTTGACTTCAAAATTTAAGTCTAAGGATACATTACTTTGGAAAAGAGGTTCTGTTTTTGTTTCCACAGAAGATAAAAACCCATGGATTCCTTCCAGGCTAGTGTGGTTTGATGGAACAAGACCCCCAAAAAGGTCTCCATGAACCCTAAAAATACTTTACCAAACAAACAGCAGGAAGTAGTTTGGAAAAAGCAATGTCTAAATTCCCAAAATGATTGTTTATAAATGTTTGTTTTCATTTAAAGGGAGATACAATATAGAGATGAATACTTTGCATTGATATGGATCTTGGTCTATTCTATTGATACAAATTTAAGATTGATTTTGCTATATTGTGTATATGTATTTCTGCTCTTTTTTAAAGTATTATCTTTATACAGCTCATGTAAAATGTAATATATAACTAATAAATACAAATTAATAGATAGTCAT
>NW_026068039.1:3007599-3048466 GCF_014885135.2 Alexandromys fortis | reverse complement strand
CATTTAAAAGGTTTTAAGAGCTTAGTCTTTTTTTTTTTTTTCGAGACAGGGTTTCTCTGTGGTTTTGGAGCCTGTCCTGGAACTAGCTCTTGTAGACCAGGCTGGTCTCGAACTCACAGAGATCCGCCTGCCTCTGCCTCCCGAGTGCTGGGATTAAAGGTGTGCGCCACCACCGCCCGGCTAGCTTAGTCTTTTCTTGACAAAAGACACATCTGCTCCAGGCAGTACCAATTACTTCAGGAGGAAGATGGACATCAAAGAGTCTCCTTATGGAGTTTGCTAGCCATTTGGGCAAGAAACTGCACTTGCCTGGACTGTTTGATGATATGCTATATGAACTGGACATGCAGGACCCACAGAAAAAATGACTGCTAAACTTGTCTAAAGAGGTGAGAAAGTCCTTCAGGTTTCCTGCTTCATGAAAGAGTTTGCTAGACATTCTGTAGGACACAGAAGAAAATGACTGACAAACTACCAATATAGGTGGAACTGTCTTTGAATTTTCTTGCTTCATGAAAAAGTCTTCCAGATACTATGGGCCTATAGGCTGAAGATGGATGCCCCAACGATACAGAAGAACTTTGGGTGACTGTCCAGGCAGCAAGATGTCTCTGTCAATTCTAGAGTTTTGAAACTTGCTAACAATGCACTTCCTGTTTACTTAGGCTAATAGTATATCCTTCTGGAGTCTTTGATAGAGTTGAAGACAGAGAGCTATAGTTATGGCTTTCCTTAGTTATAATAAAAGATAAACTATATGTGAAACTTTCCAGATATAAATAGACTAAATATTGCAGTGTAATTCTTTCTTGATACCTGTTTTGTCATATATAATTTTACTATTTCTGAGGTCCTGTATTAGCCTATAATCAGTGGAGTTGGGCTTTTTGACCAGCAGCAGGGGTGTCACCCAGGCTTAGGGAATTCCTGGAGCCATTGTTGCAGCAGGCGCCCTGCCTTCCAATCTCTTTCCCCGCACAGAGGAATCTGTAAATAGCTTGTATTCATCTATGAGGGCCATTGTGAGGATAGCAGGGCTTCCCCTTTCTGGTCATGCACCAAGATCACACAGCCTGGTCAAAATGGATGTGGGCCCCCATTTTGGTCAGCAGATCCCTTCCCAACAAGGGATATAGGTATTCAAGAAAGGCCATGAAGGGGTGGGTTACCCGTTCCTTCGCTATGACCACTGACCTTCAGGTAGCCCTTGAATATCAGCTCTTTCCTGTGGCCCTTTGCAGCCACGATAGCTTCTAGAGCATCTGGCCCAGGGGTTATTTTAAGATGGAGTGCTGTGCTTCTGTGTCCACCAGGAAATCAGCAGGCCTCCCTCCACTCTCAGGGTTATCCAAGGCTCTGGGATGGGTGCTGAGCCCTGTCCCCTTCAGTTTCTCAACTCTCCCAGCTCTAGTACCTTGGTCTCTGAGCCCAGTCGTTCAGGGCTTCCATTCTTCCAGTGTCCCAGCTTCTCTTGCAACACACACATTGGTTTCTCTGGAGATGGCACCATTGCCCAGTCTCTGCTTCACGCTCTTCTCCCTACAGGCTGAATTCCCAAACGCCAGGTTCCTCAGATTCCGTCTTTCTGCTCTTGGGTCAGCTGACACTGCCAGCAGAATCTTAGCTGGTCCCCCCGTGCCCCCCCCATCTGTCTATCTTCCAGTGTCTCCCTATTGTTATTGTATACTTTCTCCGCTCACATCATACCCCGAGGCCCTGCTCTCCTTGGTCAGCTTCCAGCATCCTCCACAGGCTCCTGTACCATCAGAGTCCTCTGCTGCCTGCCAGACACTGGTCTCCTACAGAAACCTTCCCTCCATCCCTGTCAGTCTGTCCACTACAGGCTCCCCGCTCCCATCCTTCCGAGGCTCCTACACCCGAGCATTCTGTCATCGTCCCCTGGGCCTCGTACATTCGCCCTAATCCTCTGCCTACCTTCTCACCTACTGTCCTCTCTCACTCCTGCTCCTATGGCTCCCCGAGCTCATCCTTCTGCCCTCTCCCCCAAGCCTTCTCTCTTCCCATTCTAGATCCTGTGGTCCTCTACGGACTTCTGCCATTCACTAGCCCCCTAAAATCTCCCTTGAGCCTTCTGCCTTTCCCAGAATTGTGTCCTCCTCAGCCTCTAGCTACCCTACCTAGGCTCATGTCCTCCCACTGTATGGGGAATCCCCAGATCCCCCACGGGGTTATCTAGCTGACAGCAGACATGCTAGCTCCCACAGCCTCCTGCCCATACCTAGGTTCCACAACAGATTTGCCCTCCAATTGAGCCTTTCTCCCAATTCATTTGTCCTCCAGATTCCCCGCCACTTCTCCAGTCTTGCTGTGTTCGCTCTCAGCCCCTAACCCATCTAACCATTCCCATTCCTCCTTAGGTTTTCCCTTTCCCATGGCTTTCAAAGCGTCCTCCAGTTTCCTGTCCTTCGTATCATCTCTAACTTTTCTAGCGAGCCTCTCTTTCATTCATGGCACCCATTCTTCTATCCATCCAGTCTCTGCAGCTTACAGCAGATGTCTGGAGCCAACTGGTTGACAAAAACTAGGCTAATCGCAGTCCGGTTCCTGGTGTCACCAGGCCCAAGGGTGTATAGATTCAATAGGCCTCCATGAGTATCTCCAGGAAGGCAGAAAGGCCCTTAGCGACTCTTCAAGCCCCTGATGTACCTGACTTACTTTGAACAAATTTGTGGGCCACCCTATGGCGGTCCAGAGACTCCCCCATCAGAGTATGGCAGTACACCTTCAGCCTCTCCCTGCCTTCCTCGGTGTGGAAGTCCCATTCAGGTTAGATCAAGGGAAACTCAGCACTGATGATTTCCAGGTTTGTGGTGAGTCTCCTACTGGCACCAGGAATCAATTTCCAGGCCTTGACCAGAATTTGTCCCCTTTCCTCCATGGTAGAGAGGACCTGGAGTAACTGATGACCGTCATCCCAGGCTGCCTGATAGTTCAAGAGAACAGGATCTAACAAGTCAATTAACTTCGCATGCTTCTCAGAGATTCCTAATTATAGAAGTCATTAGTGGCAAAGGGCCAGTCACCCACATGGGGGGTGGGCACTGCTCTCAGTGGAAGTGCTGTCGAGTCAGCCTCGGCCAGTGGCTCCTCCTTTTGTGGAAAAGCCTGCATATGTGGAGGACACCTGACCTCTCCCGTGACTCCCCCAGCCTCCCCCTAATGCTCTTTAAGCTGGTTGGGGGGAGGGGTTGAGAAATCTTCCTCCTACCGGTCTCCTCCTGGGGGTAGGACAAGGTAAAGAGGGGCCGAGGGCTGGGGTTCCCCATCTGGTTTTGGTTTCTTTTCTGCCACTATTGCAACTATCACCTGGGGTGGTGGCAGAAAAGGTTTTACCCATGTCGGGGACTTAGCCACCAGCATTTGGCAGGTATAAGGAGCCTGATCCAGGTGCCCCGGTGGCCCATAGCTTACCTGATGGACAGTGGGGGAGATCAGAGGTCCCTTCCTCAGGTCTTCTCACATTTGGAGCTGGCCACCTGTTCCTGCAAAAGACGGTTAATTTTCCCTTCCAGACAAGCCCAGAAGTCCTTAGTGGTTCAGCACAAGGCTTAGGGAAGTCCAAGTTTTCTGCCAGATTTCTTCTAGAAGAACAAAAATGCTTACTAGACAAAAACACTGAAAGACACACCATAGAACGTATACACCAGACAATGTACACACCAGACAATGTATACACCAATGTACACACCAGACAATGTACACACCAGACAATGTACATACCAGACAATGTATACACCAGACAATGTATACACCTGACAATGTACACACCAGACAATGTACACACCAGACAATGTATACACCTGACAATGTACACACATTAGAGAACATGCACACCAGACAATGTACATACCAATGGACTGATACAAAACACAAAAAAAGAACCTTATTGGGATGATGGCCTCTCTCATGGTAAGCGAGCCCCGTCTAGCAGGAGGCCTCTCTCACTCTATGTGAGCCTTGCTTGACTGGTGTGACCTGCTTATCCCACCTGAATTTTCAGTATTTCCAATGGGATCTTGTCCCCTGTGGTGGGTACAAGATTCTCAAACCCTGGTACAGATGTCAATAGTACATCCACCTGACATCTGGGCCTACAGGATCAGCTCGAGCTTTTAACAGTACAAAAATCAAAGACAGGAACAGACAAAGATTCAAAGTGCTTGCTTACTGCCCAAATGCTCAGTGCGGTGGTGTTCTCTGGGATTCTTGACCAACACACCAAATGTTAGGGTCCACAGAACATCCACAAAACAGCAACTCCCGTATGCAATCAGCAGGGGCATTGTTTATTACAGCATACTGGGTTCTCCAGCCAGACAACAAAATGGCTACAACCTCAAACTGGTGTGGGAGGTCCTTCTGTCTATGTGTTGCTTTTATTGGTTAATGAATAAAGAAACTGGCTTGGCCTATAGCATGGGAGAAGGAAGGAGGATTCAGAGAGAAGCCATGGAGCTATCACCAGAGACAGAAGCTGGGAGCATTACCTAGTAAGCCACAACCATGTGGCGATATACAGATTACTAGAAATTGCTTAAATTAATATGTAAGAGCTAATGGGCCAAGTAGTGATTTAAATAATATGTTTTCTGTGTGATTATTTCAGGTCTAAGCTAACCAGGCAGCCAGGAAGAACAAGCTGCCTCCTCCAACACTCAGAGCACACAGGCTTTTTTTTTTTTTATAGGCAATCAGGAGCAGGGAGGAAAGGGTTAGGCTATCCTGAATGTAATTGGCAGGGAAATAGTTATCCTGAACTGATTGGCTGGGACTCCTTTTCCTGCTTTAACAGAGTGCAGAAACTTAAAGTGAAACTAGAACTGATTGAAAGTGAAACGCTGGGCCGGGCCCAGGGGAGGCTGGGGCAGGACAAGTCTGGCCCTGGAGCTAATGCAGCCTCTCACCACATGTACTTCTGATCTCTTCAGTGTCTCCCTGGCATCTTGCTGGCATAATCTCCACCTCTCCTCTTCCTAGAGTTCTCTCTCTCCCTGGAAATCCCACCTATTCCCTCGTGCCTAGCTATTGGTTATCCAACTCTTTATTAAACCAATCACAATGGCGCATCTTCACACAGTGTAAACAAATATTCCTCAACAGGGCAGGCTCCTTGCCTGGATTGAGAGTAGTGAATAAAACATCTGGCTTGGTCCTTATAGCCAGGAGCTGCTTGCTCCTTTGCTGGACTACATGGTATGGTTAGCCAGGAGCTGTTTGTTCCTTTGTCGGACTACACCATGATCACTTCTAATCAAGATGTGAGGTCACATGGCAAAATCCATCCTTCCTAACACGAGCAAACATGGCTGACAGATATGTGGCTGCCCTCATCCTGATGGGAGACAGCAGCTAAGATGGCAGCAGCCACATGTTTCCTTTATGATCATCTATGTATAGATTTTTAGCTATCAACTCTGGTGTTAATGAATTTTAAGTTAGCCCTTTTGTTTGAGTCTGCCACAGAGCCTGCAGGCCAGATTCACTGGTTTCTCTTTGCAAAGTGGAATAACCTGAGAATTAAAGAGGCAGTGTGAAGTTCTGGGCAGGTATAGTAATTGCTTGGTCATTTCTTGCTTTCTAGTCTTTTTAATGAGCTAGGTAACTAGTAAAAGGGCCTCTGATTTTTGGTTTACAATTAGGAAAGGCAAAAGAAGGTAAGGGCAGGTAAAAGAACAGCTCTACAGGCAGAAACTTTTGGCTAATGCTGTGTGGTTTACACACCTGTAACTGGATCAGTAAGGACATTTTTTGGAACAACAAAAGAACAACATAAGAGTATCCCAGTTGGGCAGATTGTGCTGCACAAGTCTTACAACCTGGACTCCAACCCTGGAACCCATAGAGGGGACTGACCCCACAGTTTGCCTCTGAGCTCCACATGTATGCTGTGGAAGCACATGGCCCACTCTCCAGAGCTCTATAGACAGGATCAAACATTGGCAAGAACGCAGGAAAAACAGGTCACGTGCTTCTGAAGCAACTGAAGATTTGGTGAGCAATTAGTAATGTCCAGTAAAGCTGGTGGCTTAAAGAAAAAGCTAAAAATGAAATGCCTGACATAAGTGTTTGCATTTTCATATCTGAGAACAGTTTTATGACTTGCATGTTTCCTAGTCTCTGTTGGCTAGCCTTGAACTCCTGACTCTCTGCCTCCATCCTCTACCTGCTAATGATGCAAATGTCTGTGTTTCAGTGAGTGTTCTAAAAGTTATCTGAATTTAAAACAAAACTAAACTTATCGAAATGAGTTCACTCCCTAAACCAGAGCCCACAAGCACAAGTACAGTGGGCCTGCACCCTCATGTCCAGGACGGTCTACCTTCTCCGCTTCGCTCAAGGAGAAATTCGGGAAAGGCAGCCCAGGAAGGTATGGGTGATGGGGCCTGCATGCACCTGTCCCTGTCCCCAAGGGCCCACCTGCACTTGGTGGGTACCCCCCACACCAGGAAACCCAGACAGCATAGGGTGCAGGATTGGTGGAAACCTGATCCATAATTTGCATACGTCCCTAGGCCAGTACTGGCAGGATAGCAGGATCCCTGAACCCAGCTGCATAAGCAGCTGCCACCCACCAGCCGGTGCCCAGGTCCTCAGTCCCTATCTTTACCTGAGTGGTCCTTCTGTGAGCCATTCCCAGTGGCTGCCCATCTCTGTACCTGCTTCTCAAGGGGCTTTGCAGATGGGCCGTGCTGGGACGCTAGCCCTTTCGGCAGGGGCAGAACTCCGGAGCATTTACCCCGTTACTTATTTCTGAGGTGAGCTGCAGTGCAGGCACACAGAAGTGCTCACAGACACCTGCACTTCTTAGGCAGCAGTTACACTAAATTTGAACCAACACAAACAAACACATGGACACTCGGGCAAACACTGACTTTTTGTTAATAGGAGAAAACAAGAGTGGAGAATCCCTGCTTGCAGGGATCTACTTGTGAAGGGACATAGCATCCCAAGCCACTATGAAGGTATGGTGCCAGGAAAGGCACACAGCAAATGGCTGACTCGGGGTATGGTAGGGGAGCCATTTCTCCAGCATGCAGACTCACCTGCTGCTGACTCCTGCACAATGCTGGCGGCTGGGAACCTGCACAGGTCCAGGCTCTCACCAGATCCTTCCCTCTGTGCTAAAGGCAGGGCCCTGAAGGCCTCTGAACCCAACTCTCCCCAAATCACTCAGCTGAGTGCGACAGCCACCTCAGGCTGGATTTTAACCACACACAGAGAACTTTTAAATATTAACAGTGAAAACATCAACAAGGGGCTACCATACTACTAAACTGACTCTGATGGATTTTTTCCCTCAGAGGGCCCAGTGACCCACCCCTTTGTGGTAAAACCCATTCTTTAAAAAAAAAAATACCAGAGGAAACTGTGTAAGAGCAGAACTCTTGCCAGCCAAGGTTTATCAAACATAATTTATTTACAACAAAATACAAAGAGAGCCCAGAGATAGAGAAGAGCCTCCTTCCAGGACCACCAGAGCAGAAGTAAAGCGCCCAGCAGGAGGCAAGACTACCAGCTGAGCCAGGACGGGTAGAGGCCCCACAGGGCTGACCACGGCCACCAGCCTTCTTCTTCTTATGTAGCCATGGTCTTCCCAGGCCCAAAACTGACATGGTGTTACCACTTTCCCAAGTAATTGGACACAATTCCAGTCAACTGGTGATAACAGTAATTTAGTGTGACCTAGCTGTGAGACCGCTTGGCCATGGGCTCTTCCTCCTTCTCCTGCTTCAGCCACCGGTCCAGGAGGCTGCTGGTGGCACCTCTTTTAGCAGGCAATGGGCTCTTCTGTAGAAACTGGCTGGACCACTGGGGTACACCTGACTCATCCTTTTTGGGTGACCCAGGGGCTTCTTTTTTGGGTGACTTTGTAGCCAGCCACTGCATCATTCTTTGACTGCTGCCACTTGTCTTGGGCTCCTACGGGAGAGAGAAATCTCTTAACATCCAGGTTTGAGCTTCACAGGAAAGACCAAAATGCAGATAGGAAAAAGCATGCACCCCAACCACCAACCTACACTTGCATAGTGTTACTAAGGGTGCAAGGAAAGGGGGGCCAAGAGTGCTCCCAGAATAGGGGAGGAGCACTTAAAAATCAGAGAACAAGGGTCTGGGTGAAGCTGGAGTCTCCCAAACACGCAGGGAATGAAGTGCCTTCTGGGAAATTCAGTGACTCAATGGCTAGCAATGGGAGGCTAGAAGTGAGGCGGCCACCACAATCAGGCTCAACAGTTTCCCCTGCTCAGTATGTCTTGACTGTCACTACTCCCTCTGCTGCCTGTGTGCCACACCTAGCCCTGAAATGAGAGGTTCTCTGTGAGCAAACAGCAGAGTATAGACCAAGATAGAAAAAGAGTTCTGTAAGTGGTAATGGTGGCGCACGCCTTTAATCCCTGAACTTGGGAGGCAAAGGACCTCTGAATTCAAGGTCAGCCTGGTTCACAGATCCCAGAACCCACATAAAAGGTGGGCAAAGCTATAATCTCAGCAGTGGGTAGGAGTGTCCCTTAGGCTTCTTAACTGCCAGACTAGCTCTGAGTTCACTAAGAGATCCTGTGTCAGCTAGGCATGGTGGCACACACCTTCAATCCTAACACTTGGGAGGCAGAGGCAGGCAGATCTCCGTGGTTTGAGGCCAGCCTGGTTAGCATGGCATGTTCTAGGCTAGCCGGAGCTACACAGTGAGATCCTGTCTCAAAAAATCATTCTGTGGGTGCTAGATAGATGGCTCAGCAGTTAAGAGCATTTTGTCACTCTGAGGAGGATCCAGGTTCATTCCTAAGCATCCATATTGGGCAGCTCACAACTGCCTGCAACTCCAGCTTTAGGAGAACAGATGACCTTTTCTGGACTCTGCAGCCACTGTACTCATGTGTACTAACCCACCCACAAACAAACACATGCTGTGGGACAATGGTCTGTACTCTGTCACTTTATTTTAAATAAATGCTGATTGCCCAGTAGCCAGGCAGGAAGCAGAGGCAGGGCAACCAGACAGGAAGTAGGCAGGGTAATGAGAATTCTGGGAAGAGGGAAGTTTTAGTCTGCAGTTGTCACCCAGACAGAGAGGAAGCCAGACACAGAGCAAGCAAGATGTGATTGCCTCCCCGAAAAAAGTACCAAGCCACATGGCTAACACAGACAAGAATAATGGGTTAATGTAAGATGTAAGAATTAATAAGATGTAAGAATTAATTAATAAGAAGCCTGAGCTGCTAGGCCAGCCAGTTTATAATGAACGTAGACCTCTGTGTGTTTATTTGGGATTGAATGGCTGTTGGATCGGGCAGGACAGAAACCTGAGGTTGGGAAGTAATCCTAGGCACAAGCATGGATTCTTGGTAGCAACAACTTCTCGGGTGTGCTCTCTTTGCTAGAGGCAAGTGCATCTCATTTAAGAGAGGCTTCCTGACTCAGCTTTAGCTGCAAAAACTTGCAGGTCTTTTAAGAGGCCCTTCAAGAAACACTTAAATGGTGTTGATGAATAGCCAACCACAGGCTTTTTGGTGGTGGCAAGGACCTTGAAACTCCATAGCTTGGAGCAATAAACACAACTCCAGCCAGTACTTCCACCATGAGGCTAGATTCTCAGAAAGCTAAAGAATGGGCTGGATCCAGCCATCAAAGCCATGGCTTTATCCTAGTCATATCATTTAGGAAGAAGTTTCAGTCTGCAGTCATCACCCAGACACAGTGCAAGCAAGATGTGACTGCCTCTCCGAAAAAGGTACCAAGCCACGTGGCTAACATAGACAAGAATAATGGATTAATGTAAGATGTAAGAATTAGTTAATAAGGGCTGGAGAGATGGCTCAGCGGTTAAGAGCATTGCCTGCTCTTCCAGAGGACCAGGGTTTGATTCCCAGCACCCACATGGCAGCTCACAACTGTCTGTGACTCCAGTTCCACAGGATCCAATACCCTCACACAGACATATATGAAGGCAAAAACGCCAATGCATATGGAATAAATAAATTAAAAAGAAACAAAAAAATATGACTCTGACCTGCTCGTATTACTCATTGTCTTTCAAGAGAAGGCTCAGCCAAATCACATCAGAGAAACTGCTAAGATATTAGAGAGATACCCGTGTGATAAATTGAAAATTGTTTGAAAATGATTGACGGATACATGAACGCACATTAAACTTAAAAAAAAAAAAAGAATTAGTTAATAAGGGCTGGAGAGATGGCTCAGTGGTTAAGAGCATTGCCTGCTCTTCCAGAGGACCTGAGTTCAATTCCCAGCAACCACATGGTGGCTTACAGCTATCTGTAATGAGATCTGGTGCCCTCTTCTGGCCTGCAGGCACACATGCAGGCAGAACACTGTATACATAATAAATAAATAAATATTTAAAAAATAATTAGTTAATAAGAAGCCTGAGCTACTAGGCCAACCAGTTTATAATTAATATAGACCTCTGTGTGTTTATTTGGGATTGAACAGCTGTTAGACCAGGCAGTACAGAAACCTCAGTCAACAAACACACATATACGTAAATAAAAATTAAATAAATCTTTAAAAAATAGGAAAAAAAAATCCAGGCATGGTAGTACATACCTTTAATACCAGCAATAGGAGGCTGAAGCAGATGGATCTCTGTGAGTTTGAGGCCAACCTGGTCTACATAGCCAAGTTCCAGGCTAGTCATAGCTACACAGGGATACCTTGTCTAAAATTCAAATCACATAAACTCAAATGAAATAAACATTAAAGGCAAGACAAGGGCATACTCTGAACAGCAGGAGTCTCAAAATAGACTACCTTTTAAGTTACCTACCTTCTTAGTCACCAAGTCAGCAGGAGCCAGACATTCAGGAGTGTTGTTTCGGGAGTTGTTCACCACTAGAGAAACTGGATGGAAGGTGATATTGTCTATGGGATGGATTAACTTCAGAGCTTCCTGAGTGGTGACCTCACCAAAGTCAAGCCATTTGGAGACTGCCTCTTCTCCATCTAGTATGGCAGGCATCCTGGCCGGGGATCAGATGGAGAGGTTGGTGAAGGTGGGGAAAGGAAAGAAGCTGAGTCAGTTGATAGTTGAGGCGTCACGGGGTTCCTGGTCCTTACTCTTACCTGGTCAACATTCAGTGAAGTTATGAACTACATGGCACAGGCAGTGAATAGCACTAAGACTGACTCTAGGGCATGTAGTGTGCCCCTAGTTGGTGCCTCTCTCCAGACACCAGCTGTGAAAGCCCTCCAGCAAGAAAGGACTGGCCAGGCACTGAAGTGAGCCAGTAGTCACAGCTATACAGGACGCTGAGGTGAGCGGCTCATTTGAGCCCAGGAGTACAAGCTAGACTGGGCAACACAGCAAGACCCATCTTTTGTTTTGTTTTTGAGATAAATTCTTGCTGAAGCCCAGTCTGGCCTCAAACTCATGATTGTCTTGCCTCTCCTTTCACTCTCTGGATGTTGGGATTACAAACTCAGTGTTGCCACCAGGGGAGACACATTTCTTTTTTTCTTTTTGATTTTCCAAGACAGGGTTTCTCTGTGTAGCCCTGGCTGTCCTTGTACTCAGAGATCCACCTGTCTCTGTGCTAGGATTTAAAACAGGCTTTAAGACACATTTCTTTAAAGAAAAAAAAAAAAGTCAGGATGGCCCATGTACATAATCCCAGCACTCAGGAGAATGAAGAGAATGAAGGAGGAAGAGCAACAAGAGTTTCAGGCCAACCTGGATTCACACAGTGAGTTCCCAGTCAAACTTGGATACAGAGTGAGACTCTGCCTCAAAATAATGAGAGAATAAAAGATCCTTAAAGTCTCTGAAATCTGGATGCATTCATACCACTTGGGTTGTATTACATCTTAGTTAGAAATAACAGACAACTGTGGTTTTTTTTGTTTTGTTTTGTTTTGTTTCTTGAAAAAGGGTTTCTCTGTGTAGCTCTGGCTGTCAATTGCTTTGTAGACTCAGCTGGCTTCAAACTCACAGAGATCCAGCTGCCTCTGCATCCTGAGTGCTGGGATTAAAGGTGTGTGCCAACACAGCCCGGCTAGCTTCCAGTTTTATAGCCCATGCTCATATTTTATTGGTTGTTTAACACAGTTAATTTTAGGAGACAAATGTATAAATATTTATATTAACAGATAAATGCTTTAACTTCAACAAATCAACATGTTTTATTATTTTAAGATTTACTTTTATTATTTGTAATTACATATAGATGTGTGTGTGTCTACATGTAGGAATGTGCATGTGGCTGCAAGTGTTTGTAGAGGCCAGTCAGTAGATCCCCAGGAACTGCAGCTACAAACAATTGTGAGCTAGATCCTTTGGAAGAGGACCCACTGAACCATCTCTCCTGTCCTTCAATGTGTACTTTAAAAATTAGTGAGTTGTGAGTAAATCTCAGTGATACACCACTGGTCTAGTGAGTCATATTAAGTACATATTCAACTATGAGCTACACCATCAGCCCCTAAAAATATTTTAAAATCTCAGAAATTCAAATGATTTCATGTGGTTTTTACTATGTAATTTTGCAAGCATGTCTGTAGCAATTTTAGAACTATATATCATGTTTTGGGAAAACGAATTATAATCTGTACAAATTAATTTCCTACTCCCCAGAAAAAGATAGTGACTTGCCTGCTGTGAATGTCACTCAAGCCTTTGCAGGAATCCACTGTGATGATGCTGTAGGAATATAGGCGCTCTCCCTCTGGGGGTTCCCAGCAGTCAAAGATCCCTGCCATGGTCAGCAGCCTCCAATTGTCCCAGACCTTTTCCTTGCTGTCGGTGCTGTCTGAAGCATCATTCCCACCTGACTAGAAACAGCAGTTCGACCCATTATTGAACCTATTTGACCCACTATCATTAACACCAACAGGCTTCACAGCAACTGAAGCTCAGATTTCAGCTTCTTAACACTTTCAGAATTTAATACCTTCACTTGGTTTCAAGCTTTCAAAAAAATCTAGCTCAGGAAGGGCCTACAGCCAGGGAAAGAGCTTGGCTATTGGAACAACCCTCTGGTGTGACTGCTCACCTAAAGCACAAGGAAATACAAGCCTGTGAGGAATAAAGATAATGAAAACAGCAAATACAACCCAGTTCTATCCCTATGACAGTGACTTGGTCTCCTATTTAAAGCCATCATAGGGTTGGAGAGATGGCTCAGCGGTTAAGAGCATTACCCCCTCTTCCAAAGGTCCTGAGTTCAATTCCCAGCAACCACATGGTGGCTCACAACCACCTGTAATGAGGTCTGGTGCCCTCTTCTGGCCTTCAGGCATACACACAGAAAGAATATTGTATACATAATAAATAAATATTAAAAAAAATAAAGCCATCATAGAAGAATTCCCAGGAATAACTATTATTTATTTTAGTCTCTGCCTGTGGCTAACAACAAGCAAAAATTGGAAGAAACATTAAAAAAAAAAAAAACTGGAAGAGCTGAGTGCTAGTGCATGTCTTTAATCCCAGCACTCGGGAGGCAAAGGCAGGTGGATCTCTGTGAGTCTGAGGCCAGCCTGGGCTACAGAGCAAGCACCAGGATGGGCTCCAAAGCTACATAGAGAACCTTGTCTCAAAAAACAAAACAAAGCAAAAGAATCTACTGCCGAGAGAAATTGTCAGAACCAGACTCAAGGCTTGATTCTATATGGCTTAGTTAAACCACTAAAGGCTCTTGAAACCAATGAAGATTACCCAAACTGAAACACAGAAAATTCAGAAGATACTGTTCAAGAACTGTGGAATAATATCAGATAATTTCACATATATTACATAGATAAGTGCTTTTTTAGACAAATAATACCAGACTTCAAGCTTGGATTAGTGTCACATTCCTTTAATCCCAAAACTCAGGAGGCAGAGGTAGGCAGGTTTCTGTAAATCTGAGGTCAACCTGATCTACACAGGAATTCTAGGACAGCCAGAGCTACATGACAGAGAAACGCTGTCTCCAAAACAAAATGAAACAAAACCCCAGAAAAGTAAAACAAAAAATGCTCAATTAAAAAGCAGCTGGAGAGATGGCTCAGTGAGTAAAGTGCTTCCCACATAAGCATGAAGACCCGAGTTCTCATCCCCAGCACCCACATTAATGTTGGACATGGTGGCATGTGCACATCACCACTTGGGAGCTTGCTAGCCAGCCACTGGCCCAGGCAAATGAGTGACTTTCCAGTTCAATGAGAGACCCTGTCTCAAAACAACAAGGCTGAAGAACTACTGAGGGAGACATGCAACATCAAACTCTGGCCTCTCTCTGCATAAGCACACATGGTCATGTGCAACTAACTGCAAGTAACAGTGTGTGCACTTCTGAACACACACATACATACAAAAAAAAGTAGGTAAGTAACAGAAAAGCTATAAAGTTACTGAGATAAATAAAAGACAATTAGCAAATATTTTAACCCAATTATTTCAATAATTAAAGTCAAGGGATAAGTTCCAAACATAAAAGACTTCTTGTCATATTTGAGAAAGAAAGACAAGCTAAGTGGAAAGTCCATGTATTACTTCCTCTGGAAAGCCTGCCATGATGCCCTAGTCTGAATTTGATGCTGAGTTTGAGTCCTTGCCATTGTACAGGTGCCTTCCATGAGTGTCCATCACTACATTCCTTCATGTTCTCTTCTCTTTCTCCTCCACTACCCCTCTAAGAAAGGGGGGGAAACATGGAGGTAGGGCTACCGGTAGTGGTGGTGAATAGGAGAAAGCAGAGGGAGAAAAAAGGGAAGAGGTCCTAGAAGGGCTGAATTACACTTAACTGTAATTGCATTTAGAGGATCTAAATGCAAGCTTCAACCTCATCCCTGAAATAACACAATAGTAGGGCAAGCATACTGGCTTGGTGCACAAATATGAGCTAGTAGTGAGGTCTAGGACCAATCCTGGCATTAGTGGCCCCTTAAAGAGATCAGAAAACAGCCTGGGGAGTCTTTCGGGGAGCTGGACCTGTCTGTGAAGGGGTAGCAGTGAAATGGTATCTCAGATCTCTAGCAGTGGAGGTTTATTTGAGCGGAAAGGGGCTTTCTTCATTTTCCTTGGAAGAGAGATAACATATGGCTAATGAACTGACTGGATATCGAAAGAGCTGAAAATGGTTCCATCTTTTAAAGCTTCTTTGCTACCAAGGAAGAACCCTGACGAATGCGAACACACTGAAGAATGCAGCACTATACACCTACAAAGAAAAACCCAAGCTTATCAAGAGTGACGGGGTAAAGAAAGAGGCTAGCTGAAAAACCCAAATAAATAAAGAAGGAAAATAGTAAGGCTGGTGGCAGAAAGAAAATAACTGTAAGGAAAAGAAGTACTCAGTTCAATTTGGTTTTGAAATGCATGGAGAAAATAGTTAAATTTTTATTTATAGCAAACAGACAAACAAAGCCAGATCAATCAGTAGTTGAGCATCCTAATCTGTTTTTCTTGCCTACCTACTCCAATCCTTAAAAAAAAATCAATCTTCAACATTGGCCTGCCAATACACACCATCTTGCTGGGCACGTGGTGTGTGCCTTTAATCCCAGCATTCCAGAGGCAGAGGCAGTTGGATCTCTGCAAGTTTATGGCCAGCCTGGTCTATATATCAAGTTCCATGACAACCAAAGGTACAGAAAAAAAGCCTGTCTCAAAAAAGTAAACAAAACAATACACATCACCTTAGAACCCAACAACACTCTGCCCATCCTCACTTTTAGCTCTTTTTTTGCCTCCTAGAGTTTTCCTAGTGAAACAGAATTTTAGCAGGTGCAAACTATTAAATCTAACTAGAAAGAAAACAATGCTGGCATGTCTGGTTAATTTTCAACTTTCTAATGTTAGGATGTGAGCCTTTTATATTATGTGTCTTACAATGAAAGTTCAATGAGGGAAATGTTACATACAGAATTACCATGTGACTTAGCAATTGTACTAAGTATATACATCCACATAAAGGCCTCCCTGCATGTGAGTGTTCATAGCAGAGTATTCTAACCGAAAGGTGGAAGCATAGCATTTTAATATAAAGCAGTTCGCCTGGCATGATGATACATGACTTATTTTGTTTGTTTTTTTCAAGACAGGGTTTCTATGTGTAGCCTTGGCTGTTCTGGAACTTATCTGTAGGACAGGCTGGCCTCCAGCCCAGAGATTTGCCCTCCTCTGCTTCCCAAATACAGGGACCAAAGACATTCACCACTATGCCTGGCTGGTACATGCCTTTAATTCCAGCACTTAAGAGGTAGAGTTGGGTAGATGTCTTGAGTTTGCAGCTAGCCTGGTCTTCATAACAAATTCCAGTTTGAACAGAGCCACAGAATGAGACTTAGAAGTGGAAGGTAAATCCCTACTGCTGAAGACACCACACAATTCAGAAACAAGGCCCAAAGATTCCTGAGCTGGAACCGATTCAATGTTCATTCCTTTAGGACTAGTTTTTATGGGACAAAAAGGCACTATGCAAGCTTCCAAAGAAGAGAGGCAACGAATAATCTACACAGCTATATGCTTATGAACCACATCAATGACTACCACGGTAAGATAACCCTAAGGATACAGTAGTGAGAAACAGACCTTGGTGGAAACCAACAGCTCTTTAATAGACTTAAGACCCACTCAACAAGAGGGAAATCATGCCTGGTACTGTGAACCTAGTTAACTCAGTACTAGTAAAGTCATGAATACCAGAGGACAATCTACAACTACTATCTTACTAAAATAGCATAATCCCTAACAACAATCTAAGCATTTGTCCTCATACCCACAGATAAGTGTAGTCTTCACCCCTCATCGGGGAAACTTCTTTTTGCAACAGAGACCATTACATCAAACCACAGCCAATCAAAATGAAGAGCTGTGGAGCCCAGTCTCAATGTGTACATCTATAAAACACCCCTGCACCCGAGGCTCAGAGAACACTGCAGAAGACAGGGTGAGAAGATTATAAGAGCCAGAGAATTGGGAGTTGGCTATGAGACTGTATATCCTAAAGATGTCTTAAGTTAAACCCATAATGTCTCAGCAACATGACTGCTCAAATGTGAGCTGAACAAGGACACCAATGGACATGGCAAAGAAGATGGGGAAAAAGTCAACAAGGCCTCAACCCTAGACAAACAGAACAGCAACTGAGGAATGCTGGGAATGGAGAAATAATCATTCCCAGGGAGAAGCACAGCAACTGGTGGTCTAGTGCCAGGTGGTCAGCACTGAACACATATTAAATAACGTAAGGACTGAGCAGATTAGACTTTAGGAATGTGTGTGTGTGTGTATATGCATGTATGTATAAACATATATACATATATGCATGCAATAAAAATGAAAAGAGGTCATGAAACATGGAGGGCTTATATGGGAGAGTGTGGATGGGAGAAAGGGAGAAATGTAATTATATTATTATCTCAAAAATAAATTACAGACATGTAGCAACTTGAGATAGTTCTGAGAAATGTGGCATTAAGAATTTTGTTGTGCTAACAATGGACTGTACTTAACACACCCTAGATTACATAGCAATGAGTAGGGTCGCTATCATATATGTGCCCTATGATACAAACATTGCTATAGGTACATGACCTTGAGTCAGTTTGTTTATCTTTCCCAAGCATGTTGCTCATACCTTCTCTGTCTTGATTTGAGGAAAATAGATGAAGTACGGTTGCCTCTGGTTTGTTCCCTGACACCGCTGCCACTCGTAGAATCCATCAGCTAAAACAACACAGCGTCGTCCTTTTCCCAGAGGAACCTGAGAGAGAATAAACAGGATATGGTCAGTGACAGGAGTCCACTACATGGCCTTTCAGGTTCAGCACTGCACTTTGGTAGTAGAGGGCTTGTCCAGCTTGTACAAAGTCAGAACCACATCCACTGTTGTGTGTGTATACACACATAAACCAAAACACTCAGGTCTTATGTGTGACCCTAGAGGAGTTACCCTTTATCTTTTTAAAAGTGTTTGGTAGGGACTGAACTCAGGCAAGTATGCTACCACTGAGCTACATACCCAGAAGACTTAAATTTATCTGCCCCTCAAATCTCAAGACTTGTTTTTTTTTTTTTTTTTTTTTTTTAAGAGACAGGATCTCACTATGTAGCTCTGGATGTTCTGGAACTCACTATGTAGTCCAGGCTGGCCTTGAATTCAGAGATGTGCCTGTCTCTACCTCCCAAGTTCTGGGACTAAAGGCATGTACCACCACACCTAGCCTTAGACATTCATTTTTTTTTAAAGTACATTTATTTATTTCTGTGTGTCATGGTATATGTTTGTGTTGTGAAATATATGATCACACTGTGAAACACAAGTTTGTGTTTTCATTAATTAAATAAAATCAACTTTGCGTCAGGAGCCAGCAACTAGTAGCGGAAAGTAATAATGGAGAGCCAGAAGGAGCCTGGAAAACAGTTAACAAAGATATGCACTGGAAGCAGAAGGAAGGGACTTTGAGTGTGGCAGTACTTTTTGGTTTGGAGCAATGGAAGAGACTCTCTTTCTGAGACTCTGGCAAAGATGGAAGGTCAGCTAGCTGCTCCTCAACTTCTCTGAGCTAGCAAGTTTCACCCTAGCCTCTGACTACTCCTGAGTCTTTATTGGCAAATGGAATGACAGAGATTTAGCTAAAAACTACATTTGGTAGCAGCAGTTACTGGCTGAAATAGCAAAAGATTCAGGTGCGGTCATTGTGCTGGTAGAATAACATGTTTGTAAGTAAAAGGATAATTTGTGGGAGTCAGTTCTTTCCTCCTTCCATATGGGCTCCAGGGATCAAACTTTGGTTCTTATGCTGGTGGAAAATGCCTTTACCTCCTGAGCCATCGAATAGGCCCCGTATCATCTGTCTTCTGTATCAAGTTACTACTCAACTGAACAGATGTTATAAAGATTAAATAACGTACATAAGGGCAAAAAACACTTTCCCCCTGAACAGGTACAACAGGTGCACATGGCAGCGAGTGTTGTAGAGCAGTTTCCCTCAGGAGCGAAGAGGAGACTCCAGAGGCAAACTAAACAACACACCTGAGGGAGTAGAAACTTGCAAGATTCTAGAAGGCCTCTCCCCAGCTTTGTAAGAGAAAGCAACAGTTCTCCTGGGGAAGGTGATGGACCAGCCCACTGCAGAGAGATCCAGGATGGCAGCTTGTAAGAGCTGGGGTGGTTTTCAGTGATGAAGCTGCTTTTTGAGTCATCCCTAGTGGTGTGGGACAATGGTCTGTATTCTGTCAATTATATTTTAAATAATGCTGATTGGTCAGTAGCCAGGCAAGAAGTATAGGTGGAACAACCAGACAGGAAGTAGAGGTGGGTCAATGAGAACAGGAAAATTCTGGGAAGAAGAAAGTCCTGTTCTGCAATCCTGTCCCAGCCACAGAAGAAGCAAGATGTGACTGCCCCGCCAAATAAGATACCGAGCCACATGGCTAACATAGACAAGAATAATGGGTTAATATAAGTTATAAGAGTTAATAAGAAGCCTGAGCTAATGAGCCAATCAGTTTATAACTAATGTAGACCTCTGTGTGATTTCTTTTGGACTTAACAATTGTAGGAACCAGGCAGGGCAGAAACCCCCGACAACAATCCCTGCTCCTATAAGTGACCCCATACCCATACTCCTCTTAGTAACCCCAATAAAAACTCACCAGTTTACCAAGGTGTACTTTTGTTTGTCTTGGGTTCCCTTTCAGGGGTAAACAGATGTGTGTACTGCCACCTCCCCAGTTACGGTTTGCTCCAACTGGACCATGCTTTCTAGTGTTCACGTATATCTCATCCTTTCCCATACTGAATTAGGCTGGCTCTGAAGCACTGCTATACGACTGGGAAGACCAGGTTTGTAGTTTCTGTTATGCCTTCTTGAATCGTGAGCATTGCAGTAAATGAGGTACCACATTAGAAGCTTGGCTAAGACTTCTTCATGCTAGGGATGCCGAAAGACTTCTAGTTGTTCCAGCCATGCTAGTCATGGTAACAGCCATGAGTGAAGAAACCATTTATCTGTCTTACTTTGCAGATACTTACTTTGATATTGCAAAACATTAAGACCAAAAGCAATTTGGGGAAGAAAGGTTTTATGTGTTTATAATTTATCATGAAGGGAAGTCAAGAGCAGGAACTCAAGGAAAGAACTGAAGTACATGGTTTCAGTGTTGTGGTGCACAACTTTAATTCGAGCACTTGCAAGGCAAATGCAGAGGCAGGCAGATCTCTGTGAATTTGAGACCAGCCTGGTGTATATAGGGAGTTCCAGGACAGCCAAGGCTACATAGAGAGATCCTGTCTCAAAATCAGCGATAAAAATAATCAAAACAGAGGCCATGGAGGAATGTTTACTGGCCTGCTTGACATGGCTCAATCTGTTTATTTACTTATTTTTCCATATAACCTAGGACCACCTGTCTAAGAGTAGAACTGACAACAGTGAGCTGGGTCCTTTCCCGCCAATTGTTGATCAAGAAAATGACCCACAGACATGCCCTCAGGTTTATTTGATAGGAGTATTGTCTCAATCAAAGTTCCTTCTTCCCAGCTGACCCCAGCTTAAATCAACTTGACAAAAAAGTAACCAGCACAACTACCACAGCCTCGTAAGTACAACAGACATTCCCAGTAAAAACCACCTCCCTGAGGCCGGGCGGGGTGGCGCACACCTTTAATCCCGGTACTCAGGAGGCAGAGGCAGGCGAATCTCTGTGAGTTTGAAGTCAGCCTGGTCTACAGAGCGACTTTCAGGACAGCTAGAGCTACACAGAGAAACCCTTTCTTGAAAAACAAAACAAAACAAACAAACAAAAAACCCCACCTCCCAGAGCACAATTAGTCCACAGTACATAAGAGATAATTGTATTACTTTTGTTTAACTTTTGGCGGGAAGGGGCTGATCGTGCCACAGTGGGCATGTGGAAGTTAGAAGACAACTTGTGAGAACTGGTGCTGTCCTTCTACCATTTTCAGGGAAATTTATATCTGTTACCTTCATCCCCCAGGTTGGCCTTGAACTCACAGAAATCTGTTCACCTCAACCTCCCAAGTCTGGAATTAAAGGTGTATGTCACCACACTGGGCCAATTGTTTATGTTTTAAACATTTCTACTGCTGTGATAAAACATCAGGACCAAGGCAACCTATTAAAAAAAAAGTGTTTGTCTTAGTTATTTTTCAATTCCTGTGGTAAGGCACCATGGCTCAAACAACTTGAAGAAAGGGTTTTATTGGAGACTTAGTTTCAGAGGGTGAGTTCATGACCATCATGGTGGGAAACATGGCAACAGGCAGGGTGCTGGAGTAGTAGCTGAGAGCTTATTAAATCTTGAGGCACAATCACCAGACAGAAAAAGCAAGAGAGACAACTGGGAATGTCATAGGCATTTGAAACCTCAAAGCCCACCCCACACTGACACACCTCCTCCAACAAGGCCACACCTCCTAATCCTTCTCAACCAGTTTTACCAATTAGAACCAAGTATTATGAGCCTATAGGAACCACTCTCCTTCAAACCACAATAACCAGTAAGTTTGGGCATTGTTGGTCTGGAATACAGCAATAAACTGAACAGGACTCGACATTAACAGTTGGGAATAGCCTTTGAAACCTTATTTATCAGGTATATAAAATATGAAACAGTGTTAGAGAGAAGTGCCTTCTCCCTAGATGGGCTACCTACCTTGAATGACTGCTTTTCCAGGATGGTATCACTACGACAGTTGGTAGTGTTGAACTGCAGCTTGGAAGGATCACTTTCTTTGAACCAAGATGGAACCAGGCCCCATCGCATGGGAATAATTATCTGCTCTGATGAGTCTGCACCCTATCAGAGAAAAAAGGTTCAGATTCAGCACCTGGATTCGTGGTGTAAACTTGTAATCCCAGCATTCAAAAGGCTGAGGCAGGAGGATTACTGCTAATTTAAGGCCATCTTGGGCTACACAGCAAGTTCTAGGCAAGTCTGGACTACATATAAAAATTCTGGTTCGAGTGCTAGAGATGATGCCGTGGTTAGGAGCACTTGATGCTTTTATGGAGGACCTGAATTAAGTTCTTAGCACCCATGTCTGGCAGATCCAACTACACGTAACCCCGGCTGTGGGGAATCTGAGGCCCTCTTTCCGCTGGCATACACTCAAACAGATGCATAAACACAGAGATTTTTTTTAAAAGGCTGACAAGATCAAAAATGCAATTATTTTATATTATATATTGTATTTTTACATAAATTATTCTTTATATTATATACTAATACAAAAAATTGTTTTGATATTACCTATTCATATTATATATTGTATTTATATAAAAATACAAAAACAGGCTCAGATACAGCAGGAAGACCATAATCATTATATACATTACTGTAAGCCAAAGAAATACAAACAATACAAGGTTATTAAGAGAGAAAAAGTCAGCTGGACATGGTAGTACAGGTTTTTAGTCCTGGTACCTGGGAAGCAGAGGCAGGCAGATCTCTGTGAGTTCAAGGCCAGCCTGGTCTACATAATAAGACCCTGTCTCGATAGATAGATAGATAGATAGATAGATAGATAGATAGATAGATAGATAGATAGATAGATAGATAGATAAAAGGGAAAAGGTCGACCAAGTGTGGCGGGTAGAAAAACACCTGTAATCCTAATTAACACCTGGGAAGCTAATACAGATGCACTGTAAATTTCAAGCTAACCTGGGCTACATTGCAAACCCTGTCTGAAGAGGTCATAGGTCCAGAGAGGGATACCATTAGTCTTCTTTTTGATAAATGGACCGGTGTCAAGCTAAATATTAATTTTAAAAATATTTATTTTTATTTGCATTGGTGTTTTGCCTGCCTGTATGTCTGTGTGAGGGTGTTAGATCTTGGCGTTACAGACAGTTGTGAGCTGCCATGTGGATGCTAGGAGTTGAACCCAGAATCTCTGGAAGAGCAGCCACTACTCTTAACCGCTGAGCCATCTTTCTAGCACCAATATTTACATTTATACCCAAAGATCAGTGCTGTTCTCAGCCTTGGTCAGAGAAGCTTCCATATGCAAGGGCTGATGGTTAATGCAGAGACTCACAGAGGGTCAAAGTACTGAGAATAATGACTTCTTTTATTTATTTATTTACTTATTTATTTATTTACTTTTTTTTTTTTTTTTTTGAGACAGGGTTTCCTGTAGCTTTGGAGCCTGTCCAGGAACTAGCTCTTGTAGACCAGGCTGGTCTAAACTCACAGAGATCTGCCTGACTCTAACTCCCACATGCTGGCGTGCTGGAATTAAAGGCATGTGCCACCACCGCCACACTAATATAAAAATGAAATTGAGTCATAATGTAAGATCCCCAAATATGTGATTCGTGTTTTTAAAAAAAAGTACAGTGAAGAGTGGTGTGTGAGAGAGAGCAGAGGAGGAGGCTGGAGAGTCTTAACCTGGGTCTCGCTATAGGTGCTAGACACCGACAAGAGAGCAGACAGAATGAGTAACGGGTCCACAGCAGGAATGCCCAGAGCATTTGTTTTGCACAGAGGTTAATATAGCAGGCCAGAGACTATTATTTTTAGGAGGTCAGCTTCTAAGGCTGATCTCTGATTGGCATTTTGGGATTATTCTGAGTGGTTTTCCTTCCCCTAGCTGATAAGGGGGCTTTAATCAAACAATGAAGTCAATGCTCAACATGTATAAACCCTTAAGACACCTCAGGTGGGGACGTTTAGTTTTTCTGGCTTGAGATAGCTACAGGTGTCTAGTGGGTAGAGGCCAGGGGGCTGCTAAACATTTTACAATGTACTGGACAGCTCTCTACAACAAAGAATTATCCCACCCATTAAAACTTCAGCCCTGGGTCTGGTAGATTGTTCAGTGGGTAAAACCACTGGCTGTGATTCTAGTTTTATTCCCAGCACCTGCATGGTGGCTCACAAGTGTCTGTTAACTCCAACTCTGGTGCCTTCTTCTGGCCTCCACAGACACTGTATGCATGTGGTATAGTCATTCATTCAGGACAAACACCTATTCATATCAAAATAAATATAAAATTTTTTAAAATGTCAGTGACGTCTTGGTTGAAAAACCTTCTCACAAATTCTACTGGTCCGCTTGTGACGGTTTACATCATTGCACAAACCAGCCCAAACACTAGCGCAGCGGATATGAAGAGGCTGAGAAGTCAAAATACTGCAAGCATTATTGCTCAGTATTAGTCATCTCCTCTACAAGTTGTGACTTTGGAATAGAACAGCTGGTCGCACTGTGGTAGATGAAAAAAAAGAAAGAGGAAGTATTTTGCAAATCAGTGGTTTCAAATACAAATATTGCTACCTATACATACACACTGGCAGTTGGACTGCTGAAATACTAATTCTGTTTTAGAATTTATAGGTTTGAGAAAAATAGAGTATCAAATATTTACCAAATTAAGAAACCCTAGCAACCTAAGCAAATCATATTACAGATGTGCAGTCAAGCATTACATGGGCAAACTCAAATGACCCAAAGGAGGGCTATGTTTGCTAGGGGCTCCATTTTCCCATTCCTGCTCCCCAAGATCCATCCACTGGAACAGGGACCATCGTCTATTCAGCAGTTAAGGCCACTTAACCTCTTGGAGAGGACCTGGATTCAACTCCAAGCACTCACACAGTGGCCTTTTGTAACTTCAGTTTCAGGGGACCTGAAGCCCTGACTTCTGAGGGCACCAGGCACACACTTGCTCCACATACATACATGTAGGCAGAGGCAAAGCATTTGAATAAATAAAACATAGTTCAAATTTAAAAAAAAAACTTTTCATGTGCTAGTACTGAGCCAAAGGCTCTGAGAATATGAAATAGGCATATCTGTTGTTGTCCCCAAGCAACATTACCAGCCTCAATTACAGTAAATTCTTTTTTCCTTTCATTTATGTGTGTTATATGTCCACTCTCTACCACAGAGAAGTGGAGCTCAGAGGATAACCTGCAGGAGCTGGTTCTCCCCTACCAGGTAGTATTCAGGGATCCAATCCAGGCTGTCAAGTTTGCCAGCACTTCCACCCACTGTGCCCTTTTACAGTTTCTCTACGCAGCCTTGACTGGCCTGGAACTCACTGTGTAGACCAGGCTGGCCTCCAACTCAAGAGATCTGCCTGCCAGTCTACTTAGTGCTGCGATTAATGGTGTGCGCCACCACACTTGGGAGGTCTTTTGTTGTTGCTGTTTGTTTAAAGACACTCAGATGACACTGATAAATCAGTAATACTTGAAGGCTGCTATCTTAAAAAAAAAAAAAAAGATCCAAGCTGGGTAGCGTAACACACACCTGTAATGCAGAATTCTGGAGACAGAGAAGTTTGCTGTTTGCTGTAGGTTTGAAGCCAGTCTGGCTTATATAGTGAGTTCCCAGACAGCCAGACTACATATATAGTGAGATTCTGTCTCAAAATTTTTTCAATGTATTCAAATATGAGGTTCATATGAATTGGGCAAGCATTTCAACAGTTTGAGACTTACTCCTTACCAAGGCCCAGAGTGATGTTCAATTAGGGCCTGGATCTATCTGTAAAGGCTACTTAGCTACTTTCATGGTCACTGCGGAGGCTGGACGGACATCAAAGGGACCAGGAGTTGGAGGACCATCGCAATGCGGGGCCAGCAGCCAGAACCGAGCTGACACAGTCCTTACCTTCTCAAAGTGCAGCCGGGAGAGAAGCACGGGGCTGCTCGACTGGGGGCTCTTGTTGTACGAGGGGCAGTATTTATCGGGGTCCCTCCATTCGGGGAGCCGCCGCCTGCCCTGACGATCGTGGTAGGCACAGGCCCTTGTGAGAACATCTCTAGGCAAGTGACAGGATGTTCGCCCGCACATTCTGCAGCACCGCCTCAGACCTACAGTCACAAGACGTGAGGTTTTACTCCCTAGGCCACAGCGTCCTCCCTGCCATTCCCACAGGATTCTCCGACGCCACAGCTTTCACGGAGGGCCCATTAGCGCAGGGTCACCCTGTCGCTGCCACGGCAGGGCCCACAGCCCAGCTGAAAGGCTTCGGGTGTTAGGCGAGAAAGCCGTGCCCTCCGGGGTTCATCTCGATGGAGTAATAATTCGGAGAAAGGAGAGAGCTCTCCGAGTTCACGCCAGCAACCCTCGCCCGCCCGCAGAGACCGCACTACCGCCCTGCGCGCACCCGCTCGGCTCCGGGGGCGGGGCCTGGTCCACGCCGAGCACGGCGACGAACCTGGGCGGTCCTGCGCCCGACCTCCCGCCCGTCTCCCCTCGGCGAGGCCCTCGCAGGAGCCCGCCCATTTCCCTCCAATAGGACCGCGTCATCCGCCCGCCCGCGTCCCCTCAGCGAGGCCCTCTCCTCTCCTCCGCCCGCCCGCGTCCCCTCAGCGAGGCCCTCTCTTCCTCACGGCCAGACTTTCCTGAGCGGGAACCGGGTCCCCCGCCCGCCCGCGTCCCCTCGGAGGGCCCGTCCCCGCTCGCCCGCGTCCCCTCGGAGAGCCCGTCCCCCGCTCGCCCGCATCCTCTCACCGCCAGCTGGTAGAAGCCACGCTTCAGCAGGTTCTGCGTCCTCCTATGGGACACCCGCCCCGCCCCCTGCGATAACCCCACCCCGCCCCCGCCGTGACGTAGTCGCCGTCGGGGTTTCCTCCCCACGGGTGGGGCTGCGGTTCCTTCCCGAGATGAGCCGCGGAACTTGGAAGACACTAAGTTCCTTTGATGCCCCCTCATAAAGCAAAACAAAACACACTCACCCGAGACAAACACTCAAGATGACCCTATCTTTCCTCCCTCCCAGACCAGAACCTGTGTTGGACTAGATGTCCAAACATCAGGGAGGAGTTGCTCCAGACACCATTCACATAACCACAAATTGATGCGAAACCAAGAGGATTTTTATTCTGTCACGACAGGGTCCTTCAGGTTCGGGATATGAAGGACAATGATAGCTGTTACAGTCCATCTTTTAAAGCGAAAAGCCACAGACACAAGGGGGGAACCTGAAGGTTGTTTTCCAATTTATTGGATTGGCTTATTCAAAAGGGTTACTAGTAGTGATTGGTCTATTCCAGGGCAGAATAGCTGCGTGGTCAGGTGATAAGGGAGAACATCTGTGGTCCATCCTGACCATTGGTTCAGTGACTAAATTAATACATCAGGAACTGAGTCAACATCTGTGGGTTGTATTTGCCTCAATTCCCAAAATGGAGTTACATTCGAAGATTATTCTCAAGGACACAGGGGGATGAGCAGTCCAGTGTGTGTGTGTGTGTGTGTGTGTGTGTGTGTGTGTGTGTGTGTGTGTGTGTGTGTGTGTGTGTGTGNGTGTGTGTGTGTGTGTGTGTGTGTGTGTGTGTGTGTGTGTGTGTGTGTGTGTGCGACTGTCCCTTTTCCAACATAGAGTGAGTGAGTGTAAGGTTTTAGAAAAATGTCTTAAGGTTGAGGGGTGCTTACAAATGCATTTAGAGTCTTTCACCTGAAATCAGGAAACCTGTCTGCTTCCCAGTCATTCAAGTCACCCTCAAACAAAGATGGCCACCAGATGAGACTTGCTAGCTCTCCAGGGTCAGGAAGTCCCACTTGGTTTCCTTTTGACATTTGTTTTGTGGTATGTGTGTCTTCACAAAAGGAGGCTGACACACAATTCCCTTTAGTGAGGTTTATTAGAATGGAATGGCATCCAGGCTATGATCAGGCCCAGGGGGTGAGAGGGGAGGGTATTAGAAAGAATACAATAATGAAGGTCTAAGTCTGTCAGGTCTTAAAGGGAAGGCTTTCCTTTAAAGCCTGGAGAGGCCCTCCATAATGGCTGGAGGGAGAAAGGGGGGGGGGCAGGCAAGAGCAGCTGCTCCAGAGTGTCCCTGGCAGAGGGATGAAGGAGGGTGGGGGCAAAAGGGGAGCAGCCTTCAGCAACCTCCATGAGCAAATCCCCCCAAACAAATGAGAAATCTGACTCTAAACCTTTTAAGGGTGACAGAAAATTTCACATCACATGATTTAGTTCAAAACAGCAGGCAAGACCAAGCACAAGGAAAAGCCACCACCGTAAATCACGAGTTACTGTTAGGCCACAGCACAGCTTCTTAGCTATGCTCAGGTGTAGCCTGATCTCTTCAGGTAATGGGATTCAGCCTAAAGAGGCAGGCCTATGTTCTAACATGCACACGTGTATGTGTATGGGCATACTACATACAAGCTACGCATGAGGAGGTCAAAGGACTACTTTTGGGAAATCTACTTTTGGGAAATGGTTCTCTCCTCCACCACATGGGCAGTCAGTCTTGGCAAGTACCTGCTGCGCCATCTCAGCGGGCCCCGGAGGAGGTCCACTCACAAAGTTCTACTGCTGTTTCCAATCGTTTAAAAACACCTGACTTGAGTTTAAGGTCCATGACCCTTGGGGAATACTCCAGCCAAAAGAGACTGGTCTTCCCACTCACAGACTGACCCAGAGCAGACACTCTGGAGACCCCCGTTCAGAGCTCCTCAGGTAACACCCTGGTGAAGGACGCCAGTCCTCTGGAGACTACCCATCTACAAATGCCCGAAGATGAGTGGCTCATGGGGCCTGCTGGCGCTGTCACTCAGCCAACCTTTATCCCCATCCTAAGCTTAGCACTGACACAGCCCCAGCGGGTACCTGCACACTCCGCTTGGGGAAGGGAGGCCTCAAGGAGAGGGGGAGGCCCTGAGCACAAGCCTGCAGAAGCAGCTGTAAGAAATACATGCTGACTTATTATAGGGTAAGACAGTTTCTTTGGGGATAAATATGCAAGAAAGTCTGAACATTTTATTCATTTGTGATGTCTCCTTGCAGGCAGGGTGAAAAAAATTTACCCTAGCATTCCTGGGTTATAGGATGGAATTAAAAAAAAATCTGTATTGATTTATGATTGTTTCTGAATACAGAGGTGTGGGAAAGGGTTTCCACTGGCTTGACGGGGAAGAAGCTACTTCAACGTAGTGCTGGAAAAAGGAGTAGGGCCTACTCAGGCTGGACTTTAGCCCACTGAAGCCAAGATGATGTCTACCGGCAGTTCCTCTGAGCTTCTGGCTGTCACCTGCATTGTCACTGTGTCCAGAAGCAGAAGTCGGGAGCGCACGAGGATGTCATGACCACCCCGGAAGACCCCTGGAAGAAAGAAGAAGCAGAGTTTGTGGGGCTGAAGGGGCTGTGGGTGTCACACTAAGGGTGACACAGGCAGCGAATGACCAAGGCAGCCGCTCTGCTGAGGCACAGTTGGGAAGCCTGGGCAAACCTCACTGCTTCTTTGAACTCTAGAACCCTTAACAACAAAGTATGGCAGTAACAATGTTAACTATTTCACGTTTCTGCCAGGCTCAAGTGAGCACACAGATACGAAAGGCTTAAACCTCACATTAGAGGCTCACACACAGTGGCAGAATCTGAGAGTCCTGATGAGGGGGAGAGTCCCAACAAGAAAACCCACAAAGCAGATGTTTGACAGACCCAAGGGACTGTGGCGGTGAGCTGTGAGGACGCACTGAAGCAGAACATCTTCCCAACCCTGTTTGTAAACTCATTCACCTCACGCCCCCAAATAACGAACCATGAGCAGGAGGATTACTTACAAATTCAAGGAATCTTGGGCTACACAGCAAGACTGTGCACCAAGAATCTGCCTAGCCTCAATCCCCGAGTTTCCCCTAGCCTCAATCCCCGAGTTTCCCCTAGCCTCAGTCCCCTCAATGTCCAGCTCCATATCCACACCTGTCTCAGAGCAAACGATCCATGGCCCTTTTTGAGTTAAACATAGGATATCACGTATTTACATATGAATTACACAAATGATTTGCATGAAATACTCCAGGGATGAGTGGCACAGGTGCTCCGAGTGTGGGGTGACAGTTAGTGCACTATATGCACTATTTTTTTTTTTTTTTTGGTTTTTCCGAGACAGGGTTTCTCTGTGGTTTTGGAGCCTGTCCTGGAACTAGCTCTTGTAGACCAGGCTGGTCTCGAACTCACAGAGATCAGCCTGCCTCTGCCTCCCGAGTGCTGGGATTAAAGGTGTGAGCCACCACCACCCGGCTATATGCACTATTTAAATTCTGTGTCTGTTTGAAAATTTCAGAGACGAAAGAAAGCTTAAGCGTCCATTCTTTTGTTTTGCTTTGCTTAGGCATTTTAAGCCCCTGGCCTTAAACTTACACAAAAGGTCCTGTCTCTGCCTCTCAAATGCCGAAATTACACGGTGAGCTACCAGGCCAGACCCCATACCCGTTCATCTTAGAAAAGACAAAAACAAAAAAATAACCAATAAACTTGATAATTAGACAAAGGAACATCAGACAAGTCACCGAAAAAGAAATATGAACGGAAGACACTTCGTTCAAAATGCAAAAAACTTACATTAGAACTACACTGGGGGCTGGGAAGACGGCATTTGGGTCCCCACTGTTAGATCACAGACCTGCTGCTTTAAGAGAGCAGCGGTCAGGGAGAAATGCTGGGCCATCGTGCACGCCCACTGCAGCCCTTCTCACAGGAAAAAGGACCAGCCCCAGCCAGGACTACTAGAGCACACAGTGTGTGGGGAAGATGGGGCAATAAAACCCAGTGCCAGTCCCTCCTGTAAAGCACCCAGCCCTCCCCACAGACATTTCTTACCAGCTAGCAGCAGCGTGTGAGTGTTCTTGTTTTCTAGCACTTTGTCTGACCTCTCACAAGGATGCATGCCCAAGAACTTCACAATATTGCCCACAGCCTCTGTAGGAAGAAAGCCCAGCACATCAAGTCAGGGGGATGTGTGTTTGTGTGTTTATTTTGTTGGGTGCTAGTTAAATCCCGGGCCTCCTACATGCCAAGTGCACTTTCCCGCTGAGCCACAGCCCACTCCCAAGACTCTGTGCCCCGGCACTCAGCACGTGTTCTAGATGTGGCCCTGGATTCTTAGTGGGAAGAGGAGTACATGGCAGCTGCTGTACAGCTGAGGGTTCTGAAAGGCAGCCAGGTCAGAGACGGAGCCACCAGCATTTACCTTCAAGTGTCTTGACGGTAGACAGGGTGAATGTTTCCTCCTTCTCAAACTCATCCCCAACCTCATCCCAGGCTGCTTCAAAGTTCACTTTCATGACTTTCTGGATGTGATCAGCCACAGTAACTTCTAGATCCTCCAGCTGGAGATGGGGGAACAGAGGTTAGAAGTCAGGAGGAGACTTCCTGTTCCACTTTCCAGGCCCCTGCTCTGAACTCATCTGCTTATCCCTGCCTTCCCGCAGCTCACTTAGCAGATATCTGCCAATGTAGGGACACGGTGGCTTCCGGACAGAGAACAAGTTATGTCGGACACATCCCAAGGTACTCAGTAAAAGCACTCCTGTTCAACAGGCAGCAGCCAGATCCCCAGCAGATTCTGTACTTTAACTGTGCCCTCTAGGCCCAACATCAGCTGGACCCTATTGTCACCTCAACTGTGAACTTGACACTTAGTACTCCCATTCAGCCAGCTCAGACTGTGTCCACACGGAGCTCCTCTGTGCATTCTCCCAACAGACCCTCACAGAAACGTTCTTGCCGGTGTTATAGTACACACAGCCACTGCTATAGTGAGGAGTGCCTCAGCTACGGCTTCTAGAGGAGAAAAGCCTCTAGGCTTAGGAACGGCCCCTCTCTACTACGGTTGTTACAATACACACCACGGAACTCTGTGGTCCAGAGTGAAGGAGCCCAGTTTATCTAGAAAGCAATTTGACTATAGCCATTAAAGCCTTCGTGCTTTTCTTTTGAGCCAATAGGAATTTATCCTAGGAAAATAATCAGAAATGCATGTAAAAATTTGTATACATGTATGTGTGTGTGTATATATACACGTATGCATGTGTGTGTGTGTGTGTGAGTGTGTGTGTGTGTGTGTCTGTGCACCACAGTTATGCAGTGCTTGCAGAGGCCAGAAGAGGCCATCAGAGCCCCGGTAACTGAAGTTGCAGACAGTTGCTATTCACTATGTGGATACTGGGAATTAAACTCGGTCCTGAGAGAGCACCAGCGTTCTTAACCTCTGAGCCACGCCTTCAGTCCCTGGTGCCGTCCTCTTACCACATACTCATCCTCGTAGCCCTCTTCATCAATCTCTCCAGTGTTGGGGTCACAGTCCTTAACGGTGAACTTCATCACACAGCTGAACGTGCATGCCACTGTGGGGAAGAAGGGCTGGATGACTACGAGCTCCTCACGATTGGGTAGACATGGCCCGCCCTTCAGGCAGCACTAATAACAGCTAACATGCCATCAACCCCAGCACGCTGGACAGAGAAGGCACCACCTCATAGGACAGGATTAAGTCACAGGTCCAAAGAAAAGGCCACAGAAACAGAGACAATGCAGTGTGGCTAAGACCATGCCACAGTGGCAGGTTACTGCTCATGGTAGAGAAAGAAGCTGGTAATGTCTTTGGAAAAATGAATTTGCGATGTTTGGATGTTTCTGCCTGTCTTTGAGAGATACTGTGGTGTAAGGAAGGAGCACTAACTCATCTGGAGACCAAACAGGCTTTGATTCTAAACTTAATACAACCCACTTGGCTTAGGCATCGGTTTCCTCATCTATGAGCGAGAATAGTGCTTATCCTCACAGAGCTGCTATGAGAATACATGAAAAGAACTTGGGTCTGAGCAAGTCTCATGTCTGAATCAAGCAGTTTCTGCGCCATCCTCGATGCATGGACTCCCATGGAGCCTGGGTGGCATCTACAGAGAGCTCACCAGCTGTAGGGTCTTCCTTGGGCAGAGCCACTAGTGTGTAGCAGGTCCCAGGCTGGTTGTAGGGCAAACTCCGGGCAGGGACATAGGAGAGTACTTCATATGCCTCGGTGGGCTCCATCTGCACTGTGACATTCTCCAGGGTCTGGTCATTGAGGGTGTTTGTGCAGTCAAACTGGAGAAGGAGGAGCGGGGCTCAGGTGTTGCTAGGGGAAGAGCCAGGATATACCCCCCCAACCCCAGCCCTCTGTCTGGTTGATGTTCACAGACTAGAGGAGTCCTGGGCAAAGAGGGATGAGACGCACTAGCTGGTGACAGGTATGGTCATCAAGTTGGGCTCCCAACCATGTATGGAAAGCTGTACAGGACCCATCTGATCTGGGACTGCTCCTGGGCGCAGGCAGCAGCGGGGTCTCGGGCCACCATGCTTACCTGAAACACCAAGTGGTCAGAGAAGGTGTGTTTGGTGCATCGGATGACATACTCGGTCTCGGATTCGGTGAGGGCCACTGGCTCAGGTGAGGACTTGAAGAGAGGCCCAAGCCCCTGGAACTCAGGCACCGCCGCTAACTGCTCTGAAATCCACAGACCATATTCACTTGGTTTCTGGATCTCCACACCAATCTGTGTTGAGCCCCCAGGCCTCATACCCCTCCCACAGAGGGAGGATACATGCATGACCACCTGGCTGTTCACTCTTCCTTGGCACACTCGCACACTTCTCTGTCTGGTTCAAGCCCTCCAGGAAGAAGCCTCTCTGTCTTACGCAAGACCTCTAAGCAATTCACCATGTGAGACCCCAATGTGCCAGGCCTGATCCATCTGAAAACCCTTACTTTTAGTTCATCCATGATCCTCCCTCCCTCCCTCCCTCTCTCTCTCCCACCCTCCCTTCCTCCCTCTCCTTTTCTCTCAAGATTGGAGGAGACAGCTGTTAGCCCCTGGACACAGGTGTTAGGAACTGAACTTGGGTCCTCTGTACGAACAGCATGTACTGCTGAGCCACCTCTCAGCCTCAACAAGGATGCTAAAGGGTGGCAATTAGGAAAAGACTACGAGGATGGGGCCCATACTGTTAGTTATAAACTTGGGTGAAGGACAAATCCACCCATGCACTGGTCAGTTAAGGCATATGGCCAATGACTTGCTACTTCTTCTTTGGAAGGTCTAACTCTTTAGCCTAGGCTAGCTTCAACTTTGTGATTCTTCTGCCTCAGCTTGCTGGGTCTTGAGATCACAAGTGAGTGCTATTATGGCCAATGACGAGCTACTTCAGAATGCTGCAGACACACCAGACACGTAGCACAGGCTTACAATCCCAGCTACTTAGGAGATCAAAGCAGGGGGGTCCAGTTCAAGGCCAACAGGCAGCTGGACAGTGTAACTCAAGGCTAGTCTATGTACCTCGTTAAGATGTTGTCTGACGCCGCCAGGCAGTGGTGGCACGCCTGCCTTTAATCCCAGCACTCCGGAGGCAGAGGCAGGCGGATCTCTGTGAGTTTGAGACCAGCCTGGTCTACAAGAGCTAGTTCCAGGACAGGCTCCAAAACCACAGAGAAACCCTGTCTCGAAAAACCAAAAAGAAAAAAAGATGTTGTCTAACCTAATGAAGATAACAAGGCCCTAGTGCAGTCTGGAACACTATACCTAGCATGTTTGAGACCCTAAGTTTGATCCCAGCACCAATAAGTAAATAAGTAAAACTTTTAGGGTCTATGGGTAAGACTCCTACTATGTACCATGACCAGGTCCTAGTAACCCAGGGTTACCCTGACTCCACCAGGCTAATTCTGCTAATCCTCATAGGCTGAAAGGTGTCTGGAAAACATGTCTGCCTCCAACAGCTTCAGACCCTGCTCTCTTCCCTTCTCTAAGGCAAGATTTCTTCCCGGAAGTCACTGGTCGGCTGTGTGCGCCATGACGCTTGAGGAACTGTTAGTGCAGCCATGAGGAACAGAACAGGGTAGAGGGTTTAGAGGTGGGCTGAGCTCAAGTTCCTTGACAATACTCTCCATTTCGAAACCAGTGCCTAACAGCAGCCACACTTGTCAGGCAGCATGGACTGGACACATAAGGAATCAGAAACACGGCACCAGCGTCTCTGAGCTCTAGCTCCACTCCACCAGGATCCCTGAACCCAGGCCATGAACACGCACAGTCAAACACGAAAGAAGCCCCAGTACTGTCAATCATCCGGCACGCCGGGGAACCAATAAAGTTCTAGCTCTCTTTAAAAATTATCGGTACTGGGCTGAACTGCAGGTACTCTACCACCGAGGCACACATATCCTCTGAAGTTCTAAATCTTAATCAGAGGTGGAGACCAGGTGGATGTGATCAGGAGCTGCAGGCTCTGCAGTCACCTGACTTCTGACCATTACTCACCCTGGAAGATCTCCTGCCGAGTGGCTGCCACTTTCTCTGGCTGTTTGGCCGCTGCGGTGGCAGTGCTTTCTGCAAGAGCAAGCACAGCCGGTGACCCACGGCTCCAGTCACAAGCAGCACGGTGCTGCTGACCCCGCGTTATTACTCAGACCCTGTGAATGCCAACCCTCCTGAGAGAGAAGCATGCGAGGAGAAGAGCAAGCGTGCAGCATGGCTGTCCCCGCTGCCTGAAGCAAGAGGTGCAAGGGCTGCTCCCTCTTCTCAGCACACCCCCCATCCTGGTTACTCTGCAGCCAAGGGAGACACATGGGCCTTGGGCATGAGCAGGGCCTTACCTGGTCTCTGCTCTGCCATAGGGGTGGTGGCCAGAGGCACAGACTTGAGGTCAAATGGCTTTTCTGATGGTTCTAATGTATACTGCTGCAGGGCTCTCTCCAGACCAGGGATAGACACAGTGAGACCTAAAGCCGGTGGAGAGATCATTAGGCATGCACACCTAGGGAGGACAGAGGCCTGGATGCCCAGTATCAATGCTAGGTGTGCCGAAGCTGAGAAAACCATGGAACCGCTGAGTCTTACTCCTTACTCTCCTTTCCAGAGGGTTGCTGCGTAGGTAAATACAAAGGGACTTAAAAAATGACTAAGATGGTGCTGGAGAGATGGCTCAGAGGTTAAGAGCACTGATTTTTTCCAGAGGTCCTGAGTTCAATTCGCAGCAACCACATGATGGCTCACAACCATCTGTAATAAGATCTGGTGCCCTCTTCTGGCTTGCAGAAATACATGCAGGCAGAGAACAACAATGTATACATAACTTTTAAAAAATCAAGAAAAAAAAAAAATCACTCAGGCAACAGAAGTTTCCACTTACTGCTTTGTTTTGCTTGAAATGTCACTTTGTTGTGTAGCTGAGGCTGACTTGGAGCTCCCTATCCTCCAGCCCAGCCTAGCCTCCTTGGAGGGATGGGATAAAGGCATACACCATCAGACTAGGCTGTATAATGAGAGACTACCTCAAAACAACAACAAACATTTTGGACTGAGGATACAGCACAATGGTGGAGACATGTGTAAGGCCCTGGGTTCAAGCCAGAGAACACACACACAAAGAGTACTTTAATTTACCTGGCCATTTCCCCGGACACGGGTTCAAGCCACGTGACCCTAGGGTTTCTGAGGTCATATTAATCCAAAGGGTTGCTATACAAGGCCAAAGAAGCATGTGTGGTCTTGGCTGTCTTGGCTTAGAGATGGCACACCTGCTCTAAGGCCACAGGAAGGGCCAAAAGCTCCAAGGGGGACCGGGTCCTGGGCAGCCGAGAAGACTCACCATTCAGTATGTAACCCGCGTTGAGGGCCTTCTGCTTCTGCTCCAGGACATTCAGATAGAAGGTAGCTCTGTCTCTCACTTCGTTGTCGTCGTCCATCACACACCTGTGCCCGGGATGCAAGGGTGTCAAAGGGACCCCGTAGGGCTGTATGCGGGTGGCGGGGAGATGCAGAGCTTTTAAAGCTGAGCTGTCATGAGTGGAGGCTTTAAATGACAGCATAAAACACTAGGGGTGCCGGGCAGTTGTGGCACTCCTTTAATCCCAGTATTTGGGAGGAAGAGATGGGTGGACTTCAGTGAATTTGAGGCAAGCATGGTCTACAAAGTGAGTTCCAGGACAGCCAGGACTGTTACACAGAAAAACCTCCGCCCCAAAAAACAAAACAAAACAAAACAAAAAAACAGCAACAAGAAAAAAGAAACAAACAAACAATCAAAAAAACCCAAACACCAGGGGCTGACAGACAGTAATATCCGGCTCTCTAGTAAAGACCTCACCCAGAAAACAAGACAAACCAAGAGACAAATACACAGAGGTTCCTTGGACTTCCCACAGGGCAGAGAACCCTGATTGCTCTTTGGGCTGACGAGGGGGGGGGACTTGTTTGGGGGAGGGGGAGGGAAAGGGGAGGCGGAGGTAGGGAAGAGACAGAAATCTTTAATAAATTAAAAAAAAAATACACAGAGGTACTTGGAGCTCAGAGACTGCTTACACCCTCTTCTGGACTAAGCATACACAGTGCATAGATATACACGCAGACAAAACACCCACACAAATAAGATAACATAATTAAATCTTTGCTGGGCATGGTGGTGCACACCTTTAATTCCAGCACTTGGGAGGCAGAGGCAGATGGGTCTCTGTGAGTTTGAGGCTAGCCTAGTCTACAAGTCAAGTTCCAAGACAGCCAGGGCTATATAGAGAAACCCTGCCACAAAAAAACAAAAGCAACAAACAACAAAAGAAAAGACAGGAAAAACAAAACAAAACAAGGGAACACTGTTGGGCACAGAGGCTCCTGGGCCTAGACTCACCTCTTCAGCAACACCAAGATGCTTGGTAACATCTCTTCGTTCTGGGCTCCAAACTTGGCCAGAGCACTCACTGCACCTAGTTCCAAGGTAAATCGGCGTCACCAACAGCCCCTGAGGCCCACCTGCCAGAGAGCTGAGGGCGCCCTAAGTGCTCAGGGAATTCCAGCGGAAGAGCTAGTAGGTAGCACCCCACCATGACCACAGAATAGCTCCTGTGCAATCCTGGTGGATCCTGGCGCTACCCAGCCCCTACTTCCTCCGCCAGTTGCTGGAGAAAGGGGGTGATAGACCAGTGGCTTCTGTTCTAGGGCTCTACAGGCTATTCTCAAATGATAAGGCCACAGATGCTATCAACAGTGCCAGCTATTCACTTCAGAACAGTTTCATTTGGAGCTAGGTCTGAGAATAAAACATGAGAAAATAAACCATCACTTAGTGAATATCAACTGCTAAGAGAAGAAAATCTTCCTAAGAGGGGCACAGAAGCAGAAAATGGAAAATAAGATGAAATTTAGAATGAGATGGTAGACTGTTAAATCACTGCCTCATCTAAAAGTATAAAAAGGTCAACTTCATGTGTGCATTATATCTCGAGTTGTTTAAAAAAAAGACAGGTACGGTGGTACATGCTTGTGATCCCAGCATTCAGAAGGTTGAAACAGGAGGCTTTCAAGTATGAGCCAGCCTGGCTATATAGCAAGACCCTATCTCAAACAAATAAACAAACAAACAAACCAAAAACACTCTAACCACTAATACATAGTGAAACTTTTAAAAAAATTAAATTTTAGAAAGTCACTTATCCAAGCTGGGCAGTAGTGCATGCCTTTAACCTTTAATCTCAGCACTCAGGAGGCAGAGGCAGTGGATCTCTGTGAGTTCAAGGCCAGCCTGGGCTACAGAGCTAGTTCCAGGATAACCAGGACTGTTTCACAGAAAAACGCCGTCTCAAAAAAAAAAAAGAAAGAAAAAAAAAGAAAAGAAAGGAAAAAGAGAACAGAAAGAAGAAAGTCACTTATCCAGATGACATCTAAAGTCTTCTGACAATGTGAAAACCAGCTCATGAGGCCATGTCCCCTGGGGAAACAGTTTAAGTCCCTTTGCTGGCAAATCCACTGCAAAAGAAGTTAAGAGTCCAGGACCACCCTCAGGAGTCCAGGACCATGCTAAGGAGTCCAGGACCATGCTAAGGAGTCCAGGACCACCCTTAGGAGTCCAGGACCACTGCAGCTCAGACCCACCTGCCCGAACCTCTTCATGTTCCAAGACCACACGGTTGTAGATAAAACGAATGTACTTGGAAGGGTTGTTGGTCTTGGGCCCCTCCTGGCCCAACAAATGCAGGATCCGGGTGGCCAGCACAGTGAACTCGCAGTCCTCAATGAACTCGCACAGGTGCGACAGTCCCGTCTCCTTGCTCTCTGAGTTCTCCTCAATGATGCTGATGATGCAGTCCACGATGGCGCGCTTGTACTCGAAGCCTCCCTGCAGAGACAGACGTCTAGCTGGGCAAACAGCTCACATCCTCTGGAGACCAGCTGGCGCCCAGAGCCTAGCCAGGCCAAGACACTGCTCCACAGCCCAGAAGCGGGAGCCTAGGCTTCTGTATCTTTGTTGCCTAAAACAAAGGCTTGGCCTGGAAGCCCACTAGGACCTTTAAGTCTAACAGCAGAACAGTTTAATTAGGGGAATATTTTGAACCCCAATTCTCTTGCAGGGAGAAAGATACCCTCTGAGTGAACAATGAAAGCTCATTGAGAAGCTGGCTCTGGAGGAAGCGCTGCTCCCTACCCTGACCCCAGCCACAGACCCAAGCATGATTTTGTCTCCCCAGACCCTTGTCCAGGGATGACTGTCACCTGCCCCATGAGAAGACGAAGGAGAACAGCAATACAGACTGAGTGGAAACAGCACCACTGAGAACAGGAGAGGAAATTGGTGAAGTAAAAACACCGCGGCCCTGAAGACAGCCGAGCAATGCACTCCCAGGCTCCTTCCCAGAGAGAAAGACTCCCCGGCTGCTCTCTCACAGGAAAAACACCTGGGGTGGGAATAGCTCACCAAAGTCACCTAGCAGGAAACAGTCTGCAGGAACCCTCTGTCAACAAGGACCTCTGATGACTCTTTCTTCCCATGGCTTTCCTAGACTCCTGCAGGATGGTGTCTACTGCCTACTCGCTATAGACCCCACAGCCTCACTCAAACTGAAAGCCTGGCTATGGGAGACCGTTCTCCACATGCCACCGAGACATGAAAAAGGCAGAATGGGTGGCACACCCCATGTGGAAAACGGTATGGTGGTTCCTCGGGGCATCGAGCAGAGAATTACCATCTAATCCAGTAACTCCAGTCCTGGTGTCAACAACACAACAGCTCCCTACACTCATGGTCTCAGAAGCGCCTGTCACCACAGGGGCAGCACAGGAGCATCCCAAGTGCTCACAGGTGGATGAGTGGGTAAACAGAGTGTAGAAAATGGGGCTGGAGAGATGGCTCAGTGGTTAAGAGCACTGGCTGCTCTTCCAGAGGTCCTGAGTTCAGTTCCCAGCAACCAAATAGTGGCTCACAACCATCTGTAATGAGATATGGCGCCCTCTTCTGGCATGTGGGCATACATGGCGGCAGAATAAATAAATCTTTAAAAAAATTAAAAAAGAAGAAAATAATGCATGCTATAACATATATGAAACCTGGGGTCATTTCTAAGTGAATGAGGGAGGCAGGAAAAGAACACTGATCACGGAGCAGTCAGATTCATAAGCACAGAAGAAACGTGGGTGAGAGGCTAGACGGGGCAGATGGGGAGACAGTGTCTAATAGGTAGTCTTAGCTAAAAGCTCAAGAGCTGGAGCTGGGGAGCCTCAGCAGGGAAGAGCATCTGTTCGTACAAAGGACTCAGGTTTGGTTCCCAGTCCCCACAGGCTGACTCAAGACCATCCCTAACTCCAGTTCCAGGGGACCTCATGGCCTCTTCTGACCTCTGGGGGCGACAAGCATACACATGCAAAACACTCACACATAAAATTAAATGAATAAGTCTAACTGAAAAAAATTTAACAGGGGGGTGGGCTGGAGAGACGGCTCAGTGGCTAAGAGCACCTGATATTCTTCCAGAGGACTAGAGTTCAGTTCCCAGCACCCCAAGCAGGCAGCTCACAGCTGCCAGTAATCCAGCTCCAGTGGATCTAACACCCCCTACTGGCCTGACATGCACACACATCCCACAGAACTAAACACAAAATAAAGTTTTTAAAAAATTAAAAATTACAAATCAAGACACATTTGAGTTCGAGGCCAGCCTGGTCTACAAGAGCTAGTTCCAGCCAGGCGATGGTGGCGCACACCTTTAATCCCAGCACTTGGGAGGCAGAGGCAGGCGGATCTCTATGAGTTCGAGACCAGCCTGGTCTACAGAGCTAGTTCCAGGACAGGCTCCAAAACCACAGAGAAACCCTGTCTCGGGGGGGGA
>NW_026068039.1:2997496-3006198 GCF_014885135.2 Alexandromys fortis | reverse complement strand
TTTTTGTTTTTTTTTTTTTTTTTTTTTTTTTTGGACACAGAGTTTCTCTGTAGCCTGTCCTGGAACTCTGTAGCCCAGGCTGGCCTCGAACTCACAGAGATCCACCTGCCTCTACCTCCTGAGTGCTGGGATTAAAGGCATCTACCACCACTGCCCGGCAAGAATAGTATGTATTCTTAACTACTAAACTCTCTCTCCAGTACTTCTTTTAAAACACACATACACATACACAATCATCTTGTAAGCATGTATAATACACCGTGTGTGAGTGCAGGCCTATACACGCCACATCACAAACACAGAGGTCAGAGGACAGCCTTCAGGAGCTGGTTCTCTGCTTCCACCATGGAGTCCAGGGATTAAAATCAAGTCAACAGGTTGGTGTGGTAAGAACTTCTACCAGCTGAACCACCGCACCGGCTCCAGAGGATCAGGAGACCTCACATCCCACATATAGTCTCTAACATACTGGGGTTGCAGCTGAAGGCACTTCAGGCATTAACGCCTTATCCGTATGCCTTTGAGAAAGACCAAGGAGCCAATGCAAAAGCTGTTCTCTTGTTGGCCCTTGGTTCACCTTGGACTGGAGCAAAGGGCTCTGTAGAGTTTGTGGGTCAAATCTGTTCCACTTTTTTGTAGAACAAAAAAAGTTTGTTTTTTAAAAATTATTTTATTTGTATAGCTGTTTTGGCTGCAAGTATATCTGTGCACCACCCACATGCTCGGTGCCTGCAAGTATATCTGTGCACCACCCGCATGCTTGGTGCCTGCAAGTATATCTGTGCACCATCCGCATGCTCGGTGCCTGCAAGTATATCTGTGCACCACCCACATGCTCGGTGCCTGCAAGTATACCTGTGCAGCACCTGCATCAGATCCCCTGGAACTAGAGTTACAGAAAGTTGTAAAATGTCACACGGGTGCTAGGAATTGAACCCAGATCCTCCGGAAAAGCAACCAGTGCTCTTAATTACTGAGTTGTCCCTCAAGCCCCTAATACACACCTGTTTCTGATCCTGTGAAATTAGTTGGTTTTGTTCAGACAAAAACAAACAAACCTGGAAGTGGTTCACACCTTTAATGCCAGCACTTGGGAGGAAGAGGCAGGAGGATCTTTGAGTTTGAGGCCAACCTGGTCTGCAGAGTGAATTCTAGAGCAGCCAGGGCTACACAGAGAAACCCTGTCTCAATAAAACCAACCAAACAAACAAACAAACAAAAACATGGATTCATGTCAAGCACAAAAACGGAACCAGCCAGGCACAGTGGAACACGCCTTTAATTCCAGCACTCTGAAGGCAGAGACAGGTGAATCTCTCAGTTCAAGGCTAGCCTTGTCTACTTAGTGAGTTCCAGGCCAGCCAGAGCTAGGTAGAGACCCTGTCTCAAAACAAAACAACAAACCCCAGAACCAATGTCATGTTCTAAGCACCAATTTCCCCAGAGCTCCTGAAAGGTACGCAGCCTTCTAAGCTTGACTTTGTAACAGCTTAGACACGTTCTCAGGGCACCCGCTGGACTTGGTGCCACGCTGGTGAGTCACACATTACTACTGTAATTACAGCGGCTGGTGCCATTGCAGCATCTGCGCACGCACGGGAGTTTAAAGGGCCGCGGGCTCCAGGAACTAGCTGTTTAACGGTGTTCTGAGCTTAAACCAAGCAAGGATCTCGGCTGCCAGGCCATTCTCTGCACCAAAAGAGCTAGCGGGACCCCAGTGGCCCCACTCTTACCTCTTCCCTTAGCATGGTGAACAGGAAGTTCATGAGTACAGCATGTTTGCGAGGATACTTCTGGCACAGGGCACTGATTGCCTGGACAACCACCACCTGGGGTAAAGAGACACGCATGAATAGCAGACCTGACAGGGCTGGTGACTGGCCCACTAAATGTCATAGAGTCCCTCCTTATGCAATATCATGCCCTAGGCCCAACACAAGAGCAAGAACACTCCACGCTGATGCACATGGTCCTCAGGTCACCCAGGGCAGGAAAACACGGCAGTCTCAGTAGCCCAAGTGAGGGTCTGGGTCCCTAGACCCTGCCTGGCCTGCTCCCTCCTGCCTTGCACAGTTTCACTCAATACTCCACTGCTTTCTTCTTGAGGTCTCTGCATACTATTTCTTCCCTCTGCTTGACCCTGTTTCTTTAACTGGCTCAAGACCTCCCACTCTTACTCCAGCCCTCTTGCTTGCTCTTGTGTCCGTCTTCTGAGATCGAGTCTCTTCAAACTCCTCGTGCACTGTCCGAAGGGTTATTCTCGTCTGCAGATCTCACTGCATCATCGTCCGATTCGCCTTCGTACAGCCCACAGGCAGAGGACATTTCTGTCCACTCTTCACAACCCACACTCTAGAATTTATCCTGCTATACTAAAAACTGTTCCTGCCACTCTCTGCTCTGATGAAAACTCCCCAGTGACACGCATCATGACTGTTTATGTAACACTGAAACAATCTAACTACGGAAAATAAGAATAGATTAGTGACTGTCAGGAATCAGGATGAGGGGCTGGGGATGGAGGGCATGAGCCCTGTCTAGTGACAGGGATCTGACTGTGGCAGCGGTCTTGAAGGCATCACCTGTGCCCCGTGTAACCAATGAAATCTGAGTAGGCGCTCTGGACTGTACAACTGCTGGTTTCTTCACTGACACCGCACTCGACTATGTGGGACATGGGCACTGGAGTTTAGAGAAATGCCCAGGACCTTTCCTCTTATTTATTTATTTGCAAGGCTCTGTGAAGTATTTAAAAGTAAAAGTTTAAAAAATACTCCAGGTGGTGGTGGTGCGCATCTAAGCACTAATCCCAGCACTAAGGAGGCAGAGGAAGGCGATCGCTGTGAGTTCCAGGACAGTCTGATCTATGGAGCAAGTTCCAAGATAGTCAGGGCTACACAGAGAAACCTTGTCTCAAAAAAGCAAAACAAAACAATACTACAAGCCAGATATGGAGGCAGGCACCATAATCTCAAGCACTTGGGAGACAACAGAAGGAGAACTGCTCCAAGATTGAAGCTATCCTGGGTTCTACTGAGTTGCAGGTCATCCAGAGCTATAAAGTAAGTAAGAACCCTTTCTAGAAAAATCAAATCCAAAACAAACAAACAAACAAACAAAAAACAGTAAAAGCCAGGTAGGGGATGGGTGACACACCCAGCAATCCCAGTAGCAATGAAGAAGCTAACGCAGGAGAAACTTGAGTTAGAGGCCAGCATGGGCTACACAGGAAGACCCTGTCTTAATCTGAAGAACAGAAAGAAAACAAATCCCAAACCACAACCTTTCCAAATGTCTTTTTTTTTTTTTTTTTTTTTGGTTTTTCGAGACAGGGTTTCTCTGTGGTTTTGAAGCCTGTCCTGGAACTAGCTCTTGTAGACCAGGCTGGTCTCGAACTCACAGAGATCCGCCTGCCTCTGCCTCCCGAGTGCTGGGATTAAAGGCGTGCGCCACCACCGCCTGGCTCCAAATGTCTTTTTTAACAATTAAAGCGATCACAGCTGCAGGTCTGTCAGAGAACAGCCCAGTCTGCACTGACATCATCGCCTTCGACATCCCCAAGCTTCTGAACCCAGCTGCCCTGTCTCCTTGGAACTTTCCAAACAGCCACTCCTGCCCTCGTCCCTGCCTCCCCCGCAGTGTCGGCTCCTTGCCACCGCATCCCTGGCTATGGCTTGTCTACATGTTTGTTCATTGATAAATCTCATCTTTCCCAACGGAAGGCGTCTATCTTGTCCATTGCTGCTCCCTCTCATAAAACTCTAGAACAGGCAGCAGGAACTCAATAAAAACTTCAAGAATCAATAAACAAACTTCTTCCTAATCTAAAAAGTACTGTGCTTAGGGCTAAAAGGGACAGAAGGCCAAAGACTTAAAGGTAGGCCTGTACACCCCAACCCAGCGGCGTGGAGAGCAGGTTGAGAACATCTCCGCTGCTTGGGGACTACAAGCTGTGAGGGCACGTGGTACCTTGAACTCATCTGAGATCTCCGACATGAAGGAAGAAATCTGCTTCATAAGGCGGTCAATGCTGCTCTCACTCCCGGTCTTAAGGAGGGTGGTGATGGCCAATGTGGCAATGCTACGGTTGGAGTCTGTGACCAGGTTTTCCAGATCCAGATTGCAGGCAGTCACTGCCGATGGGTGCTTCATGGCCACCTGCAGAGAGAGCACAGAGACGCCGGGCGGTACTCAATTCTCTGATTCCACCTACAGGGTAAGCCTGGCCAGAGGTCCTTTGGGGACCACGTCAACTCCTCTCCCAGATCATTCAGAAGGAGGAGACCTGCTAACAGCTAGGCCAGCCCCTCCCCCTCCTCTTACCTTATTGAGGGTGCGGACAGCAGCGTAGCGGAGAGCGGCCTTGGGCGAGCTACAGAAAAGCTGGAGCACTGCAGGGAGACAGACATGCGTCAGGCTGCCCTTGATGCCAGGCAGTGGAATACTTGGGGCCCTGGGGCAACAGCATGGAATCAAAGATGAACAAGTTCCCAGGCCTGTCGGACACAAGCCCTCTGCTCAGCAGAGACCAGCAGAACTGCCTTGCCCTGAACTTTGTTAGCAAGGGCTCCATAGGCGTCACTTGTTGATATGTACTAAGCACCTGCCATGTGCTAGGCCCTCGCCAGGAATGACGTGCCTGATTCTCCCAACTCCCAGGGAATGGCGGCAGAGCAATTAAAGTGACTTTGAGTTACCATCCACCCAGCAGGAGCAGAGTTGAAGCCAAGGGCTGCCCAAGCAGTTAGCCACCTCTCTCCTTACACACTCACAGACCCAGTGGAACATCCCTCAGCACCGAGCCAGGGAGCTCAGTCCTCCCTCAAAGACCAAGTTTATTTCTCTCTCTCTGGGACAGTCCCAAAGAGTTGACCCCTACTGAGTATATCGAGGACACTTTTTCCTCAACCCTGGCCACCCAAAGCTCACAGTTAAAGTACAGTCTTGGATGGGACTGAATTCTGGAATAGCTGAGTTCCTTTCTTTATTGCTTAGCTTTTATTCTCTTGCCATTTGTTTAGAACTAACATTTGTCTTAAAATAGGGCAACATATCTTTTAAAGCCTCTACTTTATGTCCTCCATTATTCTGGAAATATGGGGCTATCATAGGAGAACATTAGTCAGTGAGTGGATGCACCTGCTCTTTGGTTTGTCCCCGAGGAGGAAGGGAAACTGCTCCTTCCATACTCGAACCCCATCTTTCCACCAGGTTTATACCACCACTGTGGGGAACGCTGAAAAAAGAGCTCAATCATTTCAACCCTCCTGTCATGCTTTGCCTCCGGGCTGGTCCTAGTTAGGCACTCATCCCTCTCTCCGACTCTTGGGATCCAGCACAGACCCCTTCTGAACTCTCAACATAGCCGCTGTTCTGCACAAGCCCCTCGGCTCTTCACGCTCTGGGTGCATATTCTCTACTCCCATCCCAACAGCAGCTCAGAGCAGGTGGACATGGCACTGACTTGACAGCTGGAGCAGAAACGACACAAAGCTGCTGGATTCTCCTTAGGAACACACTGCATCCATACTAGTGCCTCATTCTGGGCTGGGAGGCTTGTACAGACCTGCCTTCACTCCTACAGGAAAGAGAGCTATCTATGTTTCAGATGGAAGTGAGGCCTGGAGAGGAAGGTCAGAGGACTGGGGCTTGCCCACCTGCCGAGAGCAGTGCCAGCAAGTCCAGCTGTGAGCTCCAGTGCTACCCCGTGAGCACACGGAGCTTTAGGGGTTCTGGGCCCCACTCCCAGCTCCTCCTCTGGAGCCAGCATGCCTAGCCGTACTAGTATGGACCACATACTTATCTCTTCAGCAGAGGTGGACCTAAACAGTCCACCTCAAAAGCAATGTCTGTGACACCCCTAGAGCATGGTCTGTCTGGAGACAAGCTCTGGCTCAGGGCCTGGGCCTAGCAGGCACACTACGCAGCAGGCACAGGGACGCATAGACACCTGATACAGCAGGGGCCAGCTCTTTAGCACTGCAGCCGGGCAGGTTGACGATGGCTGAGGCGGCTTCATACACGACCATTTCATGTTTGTTCCGCAGGCAGCTCTCGATGAAGTCAAACAGTGGGCTGTCACGGCTACAAAGGAAACAGCAACGGGAAGCTGGGGACAATCCAGCAACGCGGGAGGCACCATCTGGCTGGCAGGAGGGCAGCACTCTCACCTGCCATCTTCTTCCTCCAGTTGCTTGCTGGCCACTCGGATCATCATGCAGTAGGCGAAGGGGGACTTCAGGCCGTGCCGGGTGAACTTACTGATCATCTTACTCACAGCCAGGCGGTCATTCTTCCGCACATGGTACAGCAGTCCTAGCGCGTGGTACTACAGGACAGAGGCGGCACGGGAAACGAGCGTATCAGGCCAGGCCTGCTGCTGTGCCGCACCGAGGCTACCGTATGTCTCTGGCTTCACCCTTCTTGTTTAAGGATAGCAATCACATCCACACAGAGGGGCTGCAGCAATTTCCCCAGGGACTCTGCAAAACTAACTCCAGCAAAATGCTCAACACACCACACACATGATGTTCTCATTTGCACTGGTTTTGGCAAGAACCCGGCAGGCATCCTGACGATGTGGGACAAGACACCAGAACTGAATGAGCTACCCCAGAGATCTGGGGGCAGGACCTGAGAGTGGTCCTTTGGGACACAGGACACAAAACCTCCCAACACCCAGAGGACTGGCCTGCTTGCCCTGCTTATCTGTCCCACTCATGGCCAAGCTGGCTCTGGGGGCTAGAAACCCAAGAATGCCACTTGTAGAGAAGTATGTATGGTACCAAGGTCACTTCCTGTTCTTTCTGTGCACTCTTAGCCAAGTGGCATTTGAGGGCCAAGGTATGGGTAAGTGTCTCTGACCCTTAGAGATGGGCTGAAGAGTCAGTGCTGACCCAAAGGCAAGAGCCACATAAAGAACAAAGAGAATGACAATCACTAAATGAAAGGGACAAACCAGCCTTCCCATCCCTCATGATGTGTCTTTCCTTATTTAAGTCTTGCTCTTCCAACATTCCAAAGAAACTGAGACCTGGAGGGAGGCATACCAGGTTAGGTTACTAAGGAAAGTTTCTCAGAAGGGAACCTCACGTCACTGAGCCTGCTCAGCAATGGTTTGGATGGCCATCAGCTTACCTGAGCCAGGTGGGCTGTAGCAGCCTGTGTTCTAAAACATCTCATCTTCCTGTAGTGCACCTGGCTATTACAGCAGCTCCAGGGAGGAACTGTTTTCCAAATACCCATGTGCTGCCCTGGCCGCTTCTACCAAGTTCCCATTCCTTCCCCAACACTCAGTGACAAAAGGATGAAAGCCTGTCCCGGCCAGAGGCCACCAGTACTTGTGGAGCGGGGACAATGACAGTGTGGTGCATCTGCTTGTCCAGCACCATTCTCACCTGGACCATGATGTTATCACTGGACGCCGCCTCCTGGGCCTCGTTCACCCAACGCTTGACCACATCGAAGCTGCATTTCAGCAGATGCTGGGGGCAATGGGACTTGTTAAAGGGTCAAAAGGAAGGGTACCCTTCTTGTCACACCCATGTCCCCTCTGAGATGCAGTCAGAGCCTCCTCACTGTCCTGATCCCATGGACAAACAGCACAGCTGTCACCCTCATTCTCCCTGCTTGGCAGATTTCCTTCCCAATCCTTGATGTGGGAGTGTCATATATCAATCTGTTGATTTCAATAGTTAAGTAATAAACACACTGCTTGGCCTCATAGGTTAAAGCATTGGTGGGAGGAGTAAACAGAATAGAATTCTGGGCGGAAGAGGAAGTGAGGTCAGACCATGCTCAGCTCTCCGGAGCAGAGACGCCAGGATGGACGGAGGCTAGAATCTTCCCGTTAAGCGCACCTTGGGGTGCTTACACACATTATTAGAAATGGGCTAGTCCAGGTGCGAGAATTAGCCTGTAAGGGCTAGAGTTCATGGGCCAAGCAGTTCTTAAATGAATACAGTTTGTGTGTTGTTATTTCAGGCATGAGCTAACCAAGCGGCCGGGGTGTTGGGGACGCAGCCCCGCCGCTCCTATTTCAACAGATGGCGCCCAACGTGGGGCTAACTGAATCCACAAAAAGCCTGAGAAAGCTTGGAAAAGAATGGAAAGAAGCATGTTTTCTTGGTAGCAGAAATTTCTTGGGTCTGCTCCGCTTGCTAGAGGCAAGCAAGAGCTCTCATCTAAGAGAGGCTTCCTGACTCAGCTTCAGCTGCAAAACCCTGCAGCTCATTAAGAGGTCCTGCCACGAAACACTTAAATGGTGTTGACTAAAAGCTGAACGCATGCTTTTCAGTTTTCAGCCGCAGCCGGAAAAAGCTGTGCTGTTTAAAAATGCCAGCTTTCTGGGCCGTCCTGCCAGGGCAAACTCTGACTGTTTGAGGCAGGAGGCCTGGCTACAGAGAGAGGACTTGAGTGTTGTCTGTTGTAGCTTGCTGGCTGGCAGGGACCTTGAAACGCCATAGAGTTGTGGCAGTAAACGTGGCTACAGCCTGTATCTCCGCCATGAGGCCAGAAAGCTAAGGAATGGACTGGATCTAGCTGGCAAAGCCACGGCTTTAATCCTACTCATATTGCTCAGTAATTTAAAGGCTCGTGTGGTCAGAAAAAGAGAGATATACAGTAAAGAGATTCAAAGACAAAGAAAATGTTTAAATGATTTACAGTGTTAAAAATATATGCAAGCTAAAAGTTAAAAGTTC
>NW_026068039.1:2989387-2995510 GCF_014885135.2 Alexandromys fortis | reverse complement strand
ACATCATTAGAAATGGGCTAGTCCAGGTGCGAGAATTAGCCTGTAAGGGCTAGAGTTCATGGGCCAAGCAGTTCTTAAATGAATACAGTTTGTGTGTTGTTATTTCAGGCATGAGCTAGCCAAGCGCCCGGGGTGTTGGGGACGCAGCCCCGCCGCTCCTATTTCAACAAATCCTGGTCCTAACAATCTGCCATCTAAGGGGGTGGGGGTGTCAAAGACACTCAACCCAGCTCTTCCCAGTGGACCCAGAGTTTCTGGATCTGTTCTAACAAGACTCTCAGTTTATTCTACCTTCAATCCACACCCCTGCAGATCCCAGTCACAGCTACATACCAGGGAAGACACGAGGGCAGAGCTGGAGACGCTGGGTACCTTGTCCACAATCGCTTGTTTCATGTAGCGCTCAACAGCCTGCAGCATGGTACTCTGTAGTAGGAGAAGGTGATGGAGCTCAGGCATGGAAGCCTTGGAACGCAGAGCAAAGTAAACACATTCAGAAGCTCCTATGAGACACTCCCACCCCGCTCCTCCACTCCATTCAGACAGCTGCAGATAACCAAGGGTGTGCTTGGGACAAGGCCTCACTTGAGAGCCTAGGAAGAGTGTGGAGGAACTCACATCAGTGATCTGGCAGAGGGCTCGCACCGCAGGGCCTCGGTAATTATCTTCCTTCCCGGTCATGTCTTTTGTCAGGCTGCCATGGAAAGGAAGCACTGTTGACATGTGGGGTCCCGGGCCATCCTCCTCTAGTCTACCCCATCCCCGCCTGGATTTACCACACCAGCCTCCTAAGTACTGCTCCCTTCTGTTCTCACCCTTCCAAGCCAAGCTCCAGGGAGTTACAGAACTCAAAACAGAGCTGGGCACGGTGGCACACACTTGTGATCCCGGCACTCCGGAAGTACAGGCAGCAGGATCACCACAAGCTCAAGGCTTCCTAAAACATCACACTGTGCAGCTTCCCAGTGAGCTGTCCTCTCCTCTCAGGCCTTTTCATGTGGGGTGGTTCAGCCGGGACCTCAGCCCTGCAGAATCCAGACCATTCTGGAGGCCTTTTAGGGTCAAAGCCAAGCTGGTGTCTTCTGTTCTGCCTTCACAGCCCATTACAGTTCCACAAACCATGCTGAAGTCCATCTTATCAGCCTGGCTGCCTGGTTAGTTGCTTGTAAACCCTGAGGCTGCAGAGGCTATGTTTTGCCAAAGTTTCCTCCAAAATTGAAATACTCCATCTTGCAAGGAAGCTTCTTAAGCAGGAATGGAAACAACTTAGAATATATTCAGGAAGTCCCCGAAACTGACCAGATTCACTAGGCCCTTCCCTGCCAGAGTGAGCAATAAAAGCCGAGAGTCCCTCTAGACCAAGAGCTGAACTGCACAGAAGACGCTCAGAGCAGACCGGCTGCCTGGAAGAAGCAGAAACCCGCCAAACTGCCCGGAAGAGGTAAACCAACTGAGGCACCTGGAAAACATACTCCAACCTGCTGACCTGCCTACAGGCTATGCAATGTGCTCTGGGTTCCCAGCTTTGGGAGCTGTCACCCATGCTGGGGTGGGCTTTGGTGGTAAAACTGTCTCTGAGTCATTTCTGCTCCTGTAAGCAACCCCAATAAAACTCATTGGTTCACCAAACTGGACTTTGGATGTTTTGGGTTTCCTATCTTGGCTGAGTAGATGAGTGTGTTGCGTTTCTCCAGGAAAAGCTTTGCCACATACACCATGGCTTTCTTGTTTGCTACTATACTGCCAGAACCACACAGGGACTGATAAACATTCAGCATCATCTTTCTAAAAAAAATTTTAGGATTTACTTTTATTAGTTTTAGTAATGTGTAGGTGCCTGTGTCTGCATGTGTAAATGAGAGCAGGTACCCTTCAGCACATCAGATTCCTCAGAAGCCGGAGTTGCAGATGGTTCTACACCTTCTGATGTGCGGGCTAGGAACTGAACCCAGGTCCTTTGAAAAGGCAGCAATCGTTCTTAACCACTGAGCCATCTCTCCTGCCCCAGTAAATATCAACATAATGCAACTGACCATGGCTGTGTGGACCCCTCCTTGCATAGCAGTGTAAGAAGAAATAGGAGTTTTGTTGTATTTTGTGTGATTGTTCTGTGTTTTGGTTGGGGGTTTTGTTTTGGGTTTTTTGTTTTGTTTTTTGTTTTGAGACATCTTGCTGTGTAGACCAAGTGCCATGATTACACGTGTGCACGATCAGATCATGTCCAGCTTTGACTCCCAGTTCTCAAGGACACTGTATTAGTATCATCTGTCCCTAACTTACTCGGCCTAATGCAGACACCAGTGCTTGGCAAGCAGACAACTTCATAAACTCCTTGCATTGTATTTCTTTCCCTGAGTTCATTGAAGACTTTCTGAGAGCCCATGCTGGCTGAGCTGCCTAGGTAGGAGGAAGGGAAACAGGGCCAGAACACTCTTGAAGCTGGCATGGGGTGGGTCTAGGAGGAAAGGGCCCTGGCCATCAGAGGAGCCGTCCCCTACCCAAGACTTGCCTGCTGGTAACAATGATGACATCCTCTGCTATGCAGGACATCTCCTTGATGGTCAAGTAGCACATGCGGCGGAGTGTGGGCTGAAAAGATAGAGTTTGCCCTGTCAATCCTGGTCAGCGAGAGGTCAGAGTCAGGAGAAACCTGCCATCCGTGGACGGCAGTCATGCTGATGGGCGGTCCTCCCACCACCAGCACAGGTGTCACATGTCCAGAGAAGCAGGGACTGATGTACTTACATCATTGGACTGAAAGAGCTTCGTCATGGCAAAGAAAGCCTCCGTTGCTTCTGTGGTCCCCAGGTGCTCCCCCTGTGGTAATCATAAAGGAAGCCTCAGTTTTAGACGGATCAGTCAGGGTAGACCTCTAGAGCCTGCGGAGGGACTCGAGGCAACAAATCAGAGCTGGAAACTCAGAGGACCCAGGACTGGAGTTTTGGTTCCAACCATAGAGTTGTCAGAAGCTTAGGGTACATCCCCATTTACAATCCCCCATGCCCACCCCCCATACCCGTATTCCCTGCCACCCTCATCTTGTTACCTGGTTTATGAGGTAAAGGATCTTGGTGAGGATGTGGGCACATTTCCGAGGGTTGATAGGAGTTTCGTTAAAGACCCGAGCCTGTGAGAAAGCAACCGTTACCTCCAGCCTAGTATACTTTCCTTCCTTCAGCAACCCTCAGTTCATGAAAGGTCTGGAGAACCACAGGGTGTATATTAACTCATTAGTCCAGATAAATGTATTCTCCAAGGGGCTGGAGAGATGGCTCAGAGGTTAAGAGCACTGCCTGCTCTTCCAAAGGTCCTGAGTTCAATTCCCAGCAACCACATGGTGGCTCACAACCATCTGTAATGGGGTCTGGTGCCCTCTTCTGGCCTGCAGGCATACACACAGACAGAATATTGTATACATAATAAATAAATATTTAAAAAAAATGTATTCTCCAAATAGAGTTTATTTTTCTTCCTTTCTTTCTTTTTTATTTTATTTTATGTTTATTGGTGTTTTGCCTGCATGGATATCTCTGTGAGGATGTCAAAAGCCCTGGAACTGGAGTTACAGACAGTTGTAAGCTGTCATGTGGGTGCTGGGAATTGAACCCAGGTCCTCTGGAAGAGCAGTCAGTGCTCTTAACCACTGAGCCACCTTTCCAGCTCCAAGTTCATTTGTCTTAACTCATCTACTAAGCATACAACCAAGTCTTTGTGCCGACTGACAGCGAATATAATGAACAACCAACACTCTACACGTTAGTATTCTGACAGCGTGGCAGGTGTGTCTGACCAGACAGACAGGTGTGATGAACTTGCCTCTTGGAGTACAGCGCTCTTCTCCAGGTGCTGAAGGGGGTTGGAGCCTCCACCTACAGTGAACAGAGAAGACTGATTACAGGTTGTGATCCTGAGTTAATTTCTTCCTATTCTTTTTTGAGACCGAGTCCCATGCTGGCATTGAATGTAGCGGAGGACAGTCATAAGCTTCTGATCTTCCTGCCTCCACATCCTGGTTTATGTGGTGCTGTGGATCAAACACAGGGCTTCATGCATGCTAGGCAAGCACTCTACCAACTGACTTACATTCCCAAACTGTGACCCTCAACTTCAAGACTCTGCCAAACACAGGGAAGGGGAAGAAGCCTCTATTATCTACCACATGTTCCATCCACTATGTTCCAGGTTCCACTATGTCTATAAATCCTGTTAAGGGAACTCCCTTCACAGTCACCCGACACTGTTTCTGGGCCTCTTCTGATGCCACGTTTTGCATTCATTTATGCAACCAGAACCTGAGTGAGCTTATGTGCCAGTAACAACCAACACTAACTAACCTGTGGCGTGAGTATCCCTGACAACAGATGCTACATGTCTAATTAATTATGTGTGTGATTATATGGTTGCTATCTGGTCCCTCCACGATATGACCATTCTAACATTCCTACTGCAGGCACCAGGCATCCCCACTGGCTTTAGCTACGGCAATATCAAGATCCATGAAGTGCCTGATGTTTAGTATATGTAGTTTATTGAATGAATGAAACAGGGTTCTTAGCTGCAGGACTGGTTACGCCCAGACTGGCTGGTACCAACGCAGCTCTGGCAAATACCAAAAAGTCGGATGGAAATACAAGGGAGCATCCAGGCCGGGACCCTCCTCTTATCAGATGGGGAAACTGAGGCCCAGAGAGGAGCGTGACCCGCACAAGGTCACGCAGCAATCCTGGCCAGAGCTGGCTAGTGCGAACAGCACGTCCTCTCCGAGGACAGCTACGGACCTGCGCACAAGCCCCTGCCCCTTTTGGGCCCCGGCGCTGGTTCTGACAGTGGCCCGGAAAAGGGCGCCCAGGAAGGTCCCAGGAATCTGCGCGAAGATCTGGCCTCCCCAGGCTTTCAAGGATCCCTCACCCGACTCCTCGTCCTTCTTGTCGAATTTCTTCAACATGGTGTCAGCGGAAGCTCCACGCAGGAGGGAGATGCTCAGAGAAGCGGTAAGTGCAGCTTCTCCCAGCGGCTTCCGTACTCCCGCCCGCCACGTAGCCCTGAGCACTGCGCTGTGGAATGCGCTTGCGCGCTGGGTGCTTTGCGCCTGCGCACGACCGCGCCCACCTTACTCTTTAGGCACTGGGAGAGCAGGGACGACCGACCTGGCTGCGTGGAGGAGGGCGGAAGGGGAGGGCTGAGAATGTTGATCAAATGGGCGTGGCTTGGCACTGGGGGCGGAGCCCTGGACCTGAAGTTGAAGGCGCTCCACCTCGGCGCCCCCGTGCGTTCCTGGTGTTTGCAGTTGCCCTGGCTGAATTTAAAGGGCGTTCTGGCGTGGGAGTTACAGCATAGCGCGTTGGCCCCATGAATGTTCCCTGTTATTGTCTGTAGTCTTTTTCCGGAAGCCTCACCAACTGCTCTGCTTTGTCAGTCTCTCTCTCCTGTTTATCCTTCCTTTCTGAGTCACGGTCCAACATCATGTATTTTAATTTCTCGCTTTATTGATTTTCATGCACTACCGTAGATAATGTTGTGTCTAGTAGTTGCTCAGTAAGTTCTTGTTGAGTGAATTCTTGCATGGAATTACTTACATCTGCCCGTCCTGTGCAGACTGCTGTTCTTGGCTAGCCATGGGAGGAGGATCAGCATCACACCTCGCTGCTGCATTTGGACTTTTGAGTGTTTAACTGCTCCTTCCTGTGGACTCAGGGAAACTCCAGTGAAACGAAGGTTCACCCTGCTACACGATGATAACACAGGCCACGGGTGGGTTAGGGTGGGAGGGTACTGCGGCTGGGTGGTCCATCTGATGCCTTGGTGAAATCATCCAACATCAACAGGCCAGAAACTTGTTTACCATCTTTAATCCAGACCTCACTCCTTATCTAGTGGAAAGCACCCAAAATAATTAATCAAAATTGTTCAGTGCTGGGGTTTGATAAAAGAAATTGTGGCACATCTGCCTCCTTTAGAAGGGATCATTTGAACTGGTCTTGGAGATTGGTTAAAGCCAGGGCTACACAGAGAAAACTTGTCAGGAAGGAGGGAGGGAGGGAAGAAAAAAGGGAAGAAGAGAGGGAGGGAGGGAGGGAGGGAGGGAGGGAGGGAGGGAGGGAGGGAGGGAGGGAGGGAGGCAGG
>NW_026068039.1:2981333-2988581 GCF_014885135.2 Alexandromys fortis | reverse complement strand
AAAAAAAAAACAGCTTGGATGTACAACAAAAACTTCAATTAACTGGCCCCAGGATGGTGAGGATGAGGGAGAGCTGGCCTGCTGACCAGCTCAGCTACCATCCAGGCCCATACCCAGGGCTTTGAGTCTGCACACCCCAACAACTACCCCATCTATGAGCATCTGGAGCTCCTGAAGGGCGGGTCCTACAGAACCAAAGCCCCAGGATCTCCATGACTCAGGGCAACAGCAGGATATCAGAGGAATCTCCGCGAGGGTTCAGTATCAATGGTGTAGCAGAAGACAGAGGACTGGAACCAGACCAAAGACTCATGGCAATGAACATCTGCAAGGAAAGCTGGTTGGACAAAAAGGCAGACTAGGTGGCACACCCTGGCACACTGCAGCTTCCCCGGTGAGACTTTTTTCCTTTTTCTACTTTCTTCTTGCGGGGAGGTTGCAAAGTCAGAGGGCAGATATGGAAGCACTGGGAAATGAGTGGTATTGAGGTGCATGATGTGAAATTCACAAAGAATAAAAAAGATGGGGAAAACTTCAATTAACAGACTAGACATATTATAAATTGAGGAATCTTGGACCAATCAATAATGCTTCTGATTTTATTAACAGTTTAGTTCTGCAAAATATTCTGTGACTCTCTAGACTCTAGGTTGTGACATTCTACAGTCTGTATCTGTGACTTCCTAGAATCTCTGGATTATGACATTCTACAGTCTATATCCGTGACTTCCTAGAATCTCTGGAATATGACATTCTACAGTCTGGATTAGACATGATGGTTTTTTTTTTCAATGTTTTTCTTCTGCCTTAAGATTGTGTTTTTTTAAAATGTATTTTTGCCCTGAAGTATGTGTTAATTTGACCAGAACTCTGCTTTTAAAAATCAGTGCCTAATTTTCTAATTAATTATAAGTTCTAATAAATTAAAAGTTAAATTTTTATGAAAGGTTTTTTAAAGAAGGAAACTTGTGAATTATCTCTCTTTCTTTTTTAAGATTTATTTATTTTATGTATATGAGTGTTTTATCTTCTGCATACCAGAAGAGAACTACAGATACAGGCAGTTGTGAGCTGCCATGTGGGTACTGGGACTTGAACCCAGGACCTCTGGAAGAGCATCCAGTGTTCTTAACCGCTGAGCCATCTCTCCAGCCTATCTGTTTTCTCTCATTGCAGAGCTTTTGGAATCATATCCAAGAATCATTGTTTAAACCAAGATAAATCTCACCCCTGTTTTCTTCAAATAGTATTATAGTTTTTCCTCTTACATTTAGTTCTTTGAGCCGCTTTTATTAGTTTTGATGTATGATATGAGGTGCAGGGAAATATTAGAGGGACCAGGGAGAAGTGGGAGGCGGGTATTAAGATTGTGTATGATCAAAATACATTGCTTACATGTATGAAATTGTCAAAAAACAAATAAAGAAAATTAGGAGCTATAGAGATGGCTCAGAGCAAGCGCTTGCCACTCTTCCAGAGGACCAAGACGCCATTTTTCAGAACAAATACCATAGGCTCACTACCGACCGTAACTCCAACTCCGGGGGATATACTGCCCTCTTCTGGCCTCCAGTGCACCTATACACATTTGTGCACATGTGTACACACAGACAACATAAAAAGGAAAATGAAATCTGGAAAAAGGAGTGGTTATTGTTATAACATTTTATCACCACAGTCCCCAACTTAAAAAGAAAACCTAAAGTGTATTGTATATTCAGGTCTTCCTCTGACCTTATGAGCTCTTTTTTGTCTTGTTTTGCAGAAGCCAAAAGTGAGATAGGAAGCTAGGCCCTGCCAGTCCAGCAAAATGACTTGGAGAGAGTCTAAATGTCTCAGTGTAATTTAGAGAAGGCTCAGGGTCACCCTTGCTTCAGGATAAGACTCCAGTTCCAAAAAAAGAATGCTTATTTAGCATGCACGAAATCTTGGGTTTGTTTATCACATTATCACATAAGCTGTGCATGACACACACTTGTAACCCCAGTACTCAGGAGGGAAAGGCAAGCCTTGAAGTTCAAGGTCATCACCAGGCAGTGGTGGCTCACCCCTTTAATCCCAGTACTTAGGAGGCAGAGGCAGGTGGATCCCTGTGTGTTCAAGACCAGCCTGGTCTCCAGAGTGAGTTCCAGGACTGGTTCTTTGTCTTTTGTCTTGAAAATCAAAACAAAACAACAACAAAAAAGCCAACATGGTCATCATTGGCTATGTAGTGACTTTGAGGTCAGCCTGTGATACAGAATCTCTTTCTAAAACAGACTAAAACAAAACACACACACACATACAAACACAGACAGACAGACAGATGAGTTGGGTATAGTAATACATAGCTATAGTACTAAATACTTGGAAGATTAAAGCAGGAAAATTGCCATGAGTTCAAGGCCAGCATGGTTGCTACAGTAAGTTCCATGATATGTAGCCAGGACCACATATCAGAACTCTAAAATTAAGCCAAAACAAGCAAATGAAAAAATGTAATCGACAGTACAAAATTCCTCATCTGTCTCCTTCCTGCTGGGAATTCACTGCTTCCAGCTTTTTATTTAAAAAAAAAAAAAACTGCTATGAGAGCCTGTCTTCTGATGCACACACTCAGGGTTGCCTCCTGGATTCTCACGCCAAGGGTGGGTTGCTGGGGACACACGACCCCTCCTGATAGCACTGACAGTTTCCCTAAGTGCTTCTCCCAATTTATATGCCACCACGGGTCTATATGCTCTCCTCCAGCAGGATAGGTAGATATTATAGAATATATCTTATCTCAGTGGAGTCTGATTTGTTTTTCCAAAGTGGAAAATCATTTATCTGCTTGCTTTGTGCTGAGCAGAGGGGATGAAACCAACTTACACTGGGGAAGCCCAACCCATTTCCTCAGTATCCTGAGTTAATAGTAGCCTCATCCTGAAACAGACATAGAAACACCCAGAATCATATTTACCCAAAGATCTGGCACTTGAGGCTCAGTTAAGTTGACATCTAAAATAAGTAATTACAAGTCATCTCTCCACCTTCAGAGTCCTTGCTGTAGCTGGTGCCTGGCACACAGTAGGTCTTCTAAAAATAACAGTTAAATGGCAGGACCCAGATTCCAGCACTAGTACAAACAACTCCAGGTTTATTTATCCATTTGTTTTTTGTTTCTTTGTTTTTTTTTAAAGATTTATTTATTTATTTTTGTATACAACATTCTGCCTGCATGTATGCCCACACGCCCGAAGAGGGTGCCAGATCTCATTACAGATGGTTGTGAGCCACCATACGGTTGCTGGGAATTGAACTCAGGACCTCTGGAAGAGCAGCTGATGCTCTTAACCACTGAGCCATCTCTCCAGCCCCCTATCCATTTGTTTTTGGAATAAGAAATTCCTTCAGGTGGCTGAAGAGATGGCTGAGAGATTAAGAGCACTGGCTGCTCTTACAAAGGACCCAGGTTCGAGTCCCAGCACCCATGTGGCATGATCCAAGAGATCTCATATCCTTCTCAGACTTCCAAGGGCATCCTGCATGCACACACACATACAGCATAAAATGAACAAATCTATGTTTTTTACAAAAAAAAAATAAATTCCCTCGGGTTGGAGGGCTAGCTTGGTAGTAGAGTGCTTGCCTGGCATGTGGAAGACCCTGGGTTTGAGCCCTAGCATTGCAAGAAGCAAAGGAGCAAGAGCTTCTCTCAGGCTGGGGATGGATCTCAGGAAGAAAGGAGGAGGGAAAGAGGGAAGGAAGGGAGAAAGAAAATAGAGAGAGAGGAAGGAAAGGGGAAAGGAAAGGATGGAGATGAAAAGAAAGGGGAACAGAAAATTCTCTCAGGTTGGCCACTCACGGAGGAGAAAAGGCATAGAAACCAGATTAGTCTCTGTAAATGGTGACTTTCCTTTCATGTGACGAAGCTGAAAGAAACCTGAACCGGGTGTTTTGTGGGTCCTCAGATCTTAGCGGTGAAGCTCACCCCCATCATCCTCTTCTATGTGCTGGTTAGCGTCTATGTGCAGGTTACTGGGAGCTGCCTTCCTGTTACTATGGCACCCACCAGAGGAGAAGCAGCATCTGCAAGATCCTCTGCCCTGCAGGAGGGGTGGTGTAGGAAGGGCTGCCAGTGACTCACCAGGAGCTGGTGACAGTGAAGTAGAAAGGGCTCGGAACATCTCCACCCACAGCAAACTGAAGAATTAGGACTTCGACTAAAGCAAATAGGAGTGTCTGACTGTGTCCCCCAGGCTCCTCCCCACCAAGGCCACCACGCATAAGGACTGTCAACACTGGATTTTCCTGAGTTTTATAGTTAAAAGATCCCCAGGAACAAGTCTTCCTTTCCCATGATAGTCCCCCACCTTCAGAAAAATGCAGGATGCTGTGGGATGTACACAGACATACGTGAGCACACATTTCATTATCAAAGACGCAGTTCCATCGGCTTCCTGGGAGACACTGATGTTTCTGCAGTGAGCTTTGGGCTTGGAAACACTGTGAAAGCTCAGTCTCCAGGCGATTCCGTTTTCTTAGTCAAAAAATATAAGGGATGCTGGCTGCTGAAGCAATGGCTTAGCAGTTAAGAGCACTTTCTGCTCTTCCAAAGCACCTGAGTTTGACTCCCAGCACCCACATGGCAGCTCACAGCTGTCAGTAACTCTGGTTTCAGGGGCTCTGGCACCCTCTCTGACTTCCGAGGATACTGGACACACAAATAGTACATGTAGGCAAAACACTCATACACATTGAAACACACATACACATTGATACACACACACACACACACACACACACACACACCATCATCACCACCACACAACCACCAGGGGCCTTCTACGTGTTGTTTATGGTTCTAATGACAGCCAAACATAAATTGATGGGGTTGGTTGGAGGGACGACACAGACATGGACTGCCTGTGAGCCAGACAGGGCACACGAAAGAGGAAAAGAAGGAGAAAGAAGGGGCATGAGAGAGGGAAAATACTGGGCAGGGGAGAGTACTATTCACACTTCATATAAGACTTAAGTAACCATTAAGAAAAGAAAAAATAAAGGCAGCCATTCTGATACATTCCTGCAATTCCAACATCAGGAGGCTAAGGCCACCTTGGCCTCAGTGAGGACCTGTTCTGTAGAGAAGGGAGGGGATCACTATCTGGTATATTGGGAGGGGAAAGGAGGGGTCCAGTTGTGAGCAGAGTGGCAGTGGGAACAGATGCAAAGACTTGGGGCTGGAAATAAAGGTGAAAAACTGCAGGTTTTTTTTTCCTGACTTCCAACATCAAAGGAGAGGAGGTAAGAGGACAGAACAGCAGCCCTGATGGGAAACCCTCCCTGCCAGGACCTATGGAGCCTTGGGACTTGATGACAGCCACAAGCAAAGTAAAGCTGAGAGCAGGCTAGAGCCACCAGCAGCAGCCCAGAAACTCAACAAGTTTATTACATACACAGAAATGAGTGGGCTAACTCATCTGTAGGGGAGCATCTCAGCTTACAGACATGGGGGTGCACAGGCTGAGGTTGGCATTTTCTGCACATACTGGTTTTACCTAAAGGTCAACTAGTCATCAACATCCATACACGGGGCCAGGAGAAAGCCTTGCCATCCCCATGAGTCTATGCTCACTCATAGTGGGGGTACACTCTCCCAACACCTTTCTAGTTTTGGCAACCTCACTGATTGGTCCTTATTCTTCACATTCTCATATTCAGGTAGCCAGGCTCACCAAATATAATGCCGGGCCGTGGCTGTGCGCACCTTTAATCTCAGCATGCTGATGATTGATGGTGGTGGTAGTGTATGTGTTTTAATGCATCTGAGTGTTTTGCCTGCATGAACATATGTGCACCATTGTGTGATCAGTGCCTTTGGAGTTCAGAGAGAGTGACAGATTCTCTGAAACTGGAGTTATTGACAGCTGTGAACTGCCATGTGGATGCTGGGAATCAAACCAAGGTCCTTTGGAAAAGCAGTAAGTGCTCTTAACTGTTAAGCCATTGCTTCAGCAGCCAGCACTCATGATATTTTTTTATTTATTAAAGATTTCTGTCTATCATGATATTTTTTGACTAAGAAAATGAAATCACCTTGGAAACTGACCTTTTAGAGAGAGACAGAGGTAGATGGATCTTTGATTTTGAGGCCAGCATAGCCTACAGAGCAAGTTCCAGGATAGCCAGGGCTACACAGAGAAACCCTTCTCATAAAACAAATGACCGAAAGAAATCTATATAAACCCAGAGCCCAGCCCAGTGTGGTCAATCTAACCAGACTCCTGGGTGAAGCAAGTTACCCCTGCCTCAGCTGAGACCTGCTGCTTATACCAGGGACAGGTGCCTACCGCATCTGCTTCTACTTTTCTTTGAGACAGGGTTTCTCTGTAGCTTTGGAGCCTGTCCTGGAACTAGCTCTTGTAGACCAGGCTGGCCTTGAACTCACAGAGATCCGCCTGCCTCTGCCTCCCGAGTGCTGGGATTAAAGGCCTGCGCCACCACTGCCCAGCTGCTGCTTCTTTCACAGGTAGCTTGTTCCCGCTGCAGATCCCTAACGTTGGGGGCCCACAGTGAGCTCAGAGCTGTAACAGCTGCCACCATTCATCTCGGGTCAGCTACTACTGAGGGTTCAGAGCTTCTCCTTTCTAATAGAGCTGTCACCTCCATGTGAAAAGTCTTCCTGGCCTGTTCACCTTTCTGTACACCACTTCAGTCTTAGAAGGTCGGCACTGCAAGCACCCTCGGGACCAAAACGGGAACCAGCCGTTCCAATAGTAGTTTAATTATTGTAAAGGGTTGGTTGGGTCTTACTATCTTGTCTCCAACTTCTGGGTTCAAAGGAACCTTCTAGTTCAGCCTCCCCAGTAGCTGTGACTGCTTAGCCATTAAGAAGCAGTGCCGCCATTATCCTGACTTTACTAGTCTTAGTTTAAATTTTGCTTCTGAATGAGGGGAACCAGCAAAGCATTTTGGGTAGCTAGCTGTATAAACTCAGAATCTGTTAAATGGGGGAGGGGGGTTACAGGTTCAGGCGCCACAAGATTTTAAGCACGATTGGCTATTTTCTATCTCTTAATTTTTTTAAATTAATTAAGTTTTGGGAACAGCACCTCACTTTGGTAGTAGCCTTGGTTGGCCTGAAATTAGCAGTGATCCCCCTGCCTCAGTGTCTCTAGTTAGCACAATGATTACAGGTGTCCACCACCACACTCAGTTAGAATGTTAGTGCTCCTTGTGGTTCCCCCAACACGCTTCTTCTTCTTTTTTTTTTTTTTTTTTTTT
>NW_026068039.1:2975477-2980354 GCF_014885135.2 Alexandromys fortis | reverse complement strand
TCCCCCTCCTGTCACTGCCCGTCCCCCTCCTGTCACTGCCCGTCCCCCTCCTCTTCTCACTGCCCATCCCCTGTTAACTACCGCTATAGAGGATCTGATGCCCTCTTCTGGCCCCTGTGGGTCTTTGAACTCTGGTGCATAAACCCACACATATATGCATCATTAAGAGGCAGGTGATGGTGGTGCACATCTTTAATCCCAACACTTGGGAGGCAAAACAGGAGGATATCTGTGGGTTTGAAGCCAGCCAGAGCTACACAGAGAAACCCTGTCTCGGAAGAAGGAAAGAAGAAAGGAAGAAATTAAATAATTAGCTGGGCATAGGGGCACACGTCTTTAATCCTAGCAGTTGAGAGACAGAGGAAGGCAGATCTCTAAAAATTCAAGGCTAGCCTGGTCTACATAGTGAGCTGAAGAATACCGAAAGCTACATAGTGAGATCTCATCTCAGCTATGTGTGTGTGTGTGTGTGTGTAAATGAAAGAAAGAAAGATATGAAATATTTTAAAAATAAAGTAACTGTTTTGGCAGAGTATGGGACTTAATGACTTTGCTGAGACACATGATTGGTGATAAGGGCTGGGAGGAGCTCCCAGCTATCATCAAAGCAGAAACCAGGAAAGAAGAAGAAAAAAAAAAAAAAAACATGGAAAACTTCCCAGCTGCAATTGGAGCCAGGAACAGATTGTGTTTGACTGCTCACAACGACGGTCTTGGACAGCACGCTGATGATGACTGTCTAGGAGGGGCCACGGCAGCAGGATGGCTCCCAGCCAAGATCACCGCAGCAGCCCTGGCGCAGACTCACAGCGCAGGCTGTGGTGTCCTGAGGACGGAGTACCTGTTTCTCAGTGCTGCCTTGGAGGGAAGAGAAGCAGAATCCAGGACCTGGCTGGGAACTCTGGGTAGGCTTGGGGCATCCTCGCTGTGATTGACGGCTCTCCCTTGATTGATGCTTATCCTACCCTCAGTTTGCATACACGCACACCCAGCCTATACAAGCAGGCTTTTTGAAGCTCTGGAGACGTGCAGGATTCTGGTCAGGGTCCGAGACGCTGCAGTCTGCCGCTTCAGCCGCAGGGAGGACATGCTGAGGTTGTCTACCTGAAGCTGCTGTTCTTTGGAGGAGGAGACTCACTGGAGAGAGATCCTTCCAAGATGCTGCAGTCTGATGCTTCAGTCTTTGAAACGTTGGAGACTTGGGAAACCTAAAGTTCAGCAAAGCTGCAGACTCATCTCCTAAACCAGGACTGAGAGGCACTGAGGACATCTTATCCCAAGTTACACTCCCCCTACTCTCCTCTTTGGTAAACGTACACCTAACTCCTCCTCTGGACCAGGATGGACATTGGATGATGTGGATCAGAAACAAACTGCAGACAAGATCACTGCCCTCATTAATGCCCACAGTCCAGCTGTCATTGTTAACGTTTCCCTGTATGAGTCAGACACGGTGGCACACGCCTTTTATATCAGCACTCGGGAGGCAGAGGCAGAGAGGCAGGTGGATCTTTATGAGTTAGAGGTCAACCTGGTCTACATAGTGAGGCCCTATCTAGATTAACCATTACAATAAAAAGGGGATTCGATGGTAGAGGTGAGGGAAGAATTTTTCCTCAGGTGCATAGGTGGGGAAGGCTTCTCTGAAGAAACCACAGAGAGGAGGAGCCCTGCGGGCCAGGGAAAAAGACAGCAGGGAAGATTTGAGGCAGGTATCAGTAAACACCAAACACTTTAAACCAGGTGGGACAGGAGTAGAAGGAAAGAGAGGAGCCACCAAAAAAAGATTTCTCTTTGGCTGGGCAGTGGCGGTGCATGCCTCCAGCACTCGGGAGGCAGAGGCAGGTGGATCACTGTGAATTCAAGACCAGCCTGGTCTGCAGAATGAGTTCTGGGACAGCCAAGGCTTTTACACAGAGAAACCCTGTCTTGAAAAACAAAACTACAAAAAAAGGTTCCTCTTGGAAGTAGATCTGAAGTGGTCTGTGGTTTACTGTGTGGGTGAAGCAAGGAGAGATCATGGAAGGAGGTTTGCTTTGTGGGTTTTTAATTTTTTTTGTTCTGTTTTGTTTTGTTTTTCAAGACAGGGTTTCTCTGTGGTTTTGGAGCCTGTCCAGGAACTAGCTCTTGTAGACCAGGCTGGCCTCGAACTAACTCACAGAGATCCTCTGCCTCTGCCTCCCGAGTGCTGGGAGTAAAGGCGTGCACCATCACCTCCCAGCTCAGTGGTGATTTTGGATGATGTTTGTGAAAAGACATGCCTATTATAAGTGACAGTGGGTGACGGGCATCGTATCTGAATCTTCTTAACTACTTTTTCCTTATTTTTTTAAAAAAATATTGTGGCCAGGTGGTGGTGGCGCACGCCTTTAATCCCAGCACTCGGGAGGCAGAGGCAGGCAGATCTTTTTGAGTTCGAGACCATCCTGGTCTACAAGAGCTAGTTCCAGGACAGGCTCCAAAGCCACAGAGAAACCCTGTCTCGAAAAAAAAAATTTGTGATTTGCTTGTACATGTTTGTGCACTATGTACAAGCTTGGTACCTGAAAAGGGCTGGGTCCCCTAGGACCTGAGTTCTAAATGATTGTGAGCAGCCATGTAGATGCTGGGAACTTGTAGGTCCTCTGGAAGACAGTGTTTTGTTTTGTTTTGTTTTGTTTTGTTTTGTTTTGTTTTGTTTTATGTGAGTAGTAATTCTGGCTGGCCCAGAACTCACTCTGTAGACCAGTTGGTTTCAAACTCACAGAGCTCAGCTTGCCTCTGACTCCCGAGTGCTGGGACTAAAGATGTATGAAGTCACTCCCAGCCACAGCAGCCAGCGTTCTTAGGAACTGAGCAATCTCAGCAGGCCTGTGCTGGTTTGGGTTTGTTGCTTTGTTTCTGTTGTTATGGCGTTTCACTGTATAGTCCCAGCTGGCCTTGAGTTTATAGCAATCCTCTCGCCTCTGTCTCGGAGTGCTGAGATGACTGTCTGTCTTTATACACCTCGGGTCTATATTCCTACCTTTGAACACCAACATTGGTTTTGAAGTGGGGAAGCCTGGGACAGCTTCAGATAGGAAGTGGGTGCATAAAAAGATTCCCCATAATGTCTGGGCTATGTCATAATACCTATTCCCCATAATATCCCCATTTCATACACATTCGCCTGAGTCCACCCTTGCCCTCCCTCTTCTAGACACACAAAGTCCACATGGCCAGCTGTTTTCCTAGACACATGAAGTCCACATGGCCAGCTGTTTTTCTGGACCTGCTGGTTCCTGTCAGGCCTCCTCAGCTTACAGCAGACATGAGTTCAGTCACCCACAGCAAGCAGAGTCACCTGTAGTCACAATACCAATGCATTTTGAGAAGAGCCTTATTAGGTGTTGCCATCAGTATGTGTGAACATCATGTAGCCTGTTCACGCGGATCTAAACGTAGCTCCTTCGCTTGGCTTGGCCTCTCTCTGTTTTATGTTTACTCTTTGTAGTGCTAAGAATGCAGCTAAGACATGTGATAAACATGAAACATGCGAGGGTGCTGTGGGGGGGGCATATTATTCTGTTATAAAGTAATATTGTTTAAAACAGGGTCTCACTGTGTTCCCCAGACTGGTCTAGATCTCCTGGTCTCAAGTGATCCTCCTGCTTTAGTCTTCCAAAGAGCTGAGACTTCAGGTTTGTACCACTGTGCCTGGCTTGAAGAAGTACCTACCCTAAAACAGGACAACAGAGAAGTTTTGCGAATGTAATATATAAACTACATTATCATACATAATCCATTTTCTTTTCTTCCTTTTTTTGAGTCATGGTTTCTCTGTGTTGCCTTGGATGTCCTGAAACTTCCTCATAGATCAGGTTGGCCTCAAACCCAGAGATCTGCCTGCCTCTGCCTCTCTTTTCTTTCTGCTACTGCTGCTACTACTGCTGTGTCTGAAGATGGCAGCGGCTGTCCAATGCCAGGAACACTGGTGGTGAAACCCATGAGCAATGAGTCTCCCACCTGAGCATGTGAAGCTGCGTCTGGTAGCTCCTCCTCCTCCATCTGCTTTTCCATTGAGATGCTTTATACTTATCCAAGTATGATAGTGACTGCTTGTTATCCCAGCACTTGGGAAACGGAGGTAAGAGGATCAGGGTTTCAGTTGTCCTCCCTGGCTACCTAGTTTGAGGCCAGCCTGGGCTACATGACACTCTGTCTCAAACAAACAAAGATTCTTTATTCTATTGCTATAAGTACAATGCTTATCAAAATTAACATTGAAAACATGTACAGAAAATGATTGTTTTCAGGTACAGAAAGCAGTAAGATAAACAAAACAGTTTTGAGACTGGTTTTCCAAGTCTCAGATTTAAAAAAGCAAATGTAACAACTCCAACTTCCTCAGTGTTTATAGAATTTAAAAAAAAGACAGAGTGCACAGGCCTGTAATCCCAGCAACTGAGATTATGGAGGAAGGAGATCAAGAACTTCAAGTCTTGTGGCTAGAGAGGTGGCTCATCGGTTAAAAGCACTGGTTACTGTTGCAGAGGACCAGGGTTCAATTCCCAGCACCCATATGATAGCTTACAGCTGTCTGTAACTCCAGTTCCAGGGAATTCAACAACCTCACACAGACATATATGCAGGAAATACCAATTCACTGAAATAAAATTAAATACATTTAAAAAAGTCATTCTCAATTACACAGTGAGTCCGAGGCCAGCTTAAGTCACTTGACATAGCACTTGGGAGGCAAAGGCAGGCGGATCTCTGTGAGTTCGAGACCAGCCTGGTCTACAGAGCTAGTTCCAGGACAGGCTCCAAAACCACAGAGAAGCCGGGCAATAGTGGCGGGGAGGCAGAGGCAGGCGGATCTCTGTGAGTTCGAGACCAGCCTGGTCTACAGAGCTAGT
>NW_026068039.1:2972077-2973252 GCF_014885135.2 Alexandromys fortis | reverse complement strand
TTTTTGTTTGTTTGTTTGTTTAAAAAAATCCCTCACAGCACTTGGGAAGCATAAGCAGGTGATCTCTGTTGAGTTCTAGGACAGCCTGGTCTACAACGTGAGTTCCAGGATAGGCTCCAAAGCTACAGAGAAACCCTGTCTGGGAAAAACAAAACAAAACAAAACAAAAACAAACAAACAAACAAACAAAAAAACCCTTGAAGAGGTTTGCAAAGATCATCGAGTACAGGTGGAAGCATCCCCAGCTAGAGACTTCAGCTGCAGCTGCCACCGCAGATGCTGGTTTCGCTTCCACAAGGTCTCTGGAGCAATATGCCATTGGATTTTGGGGCTTGAGCCATGAGCCTCTGGCTCTGCCGATCCAAACCCAAGGCCTTGGGCACTCAGTGGCCTAGTGCTGCCAGCACTGCCAGGTGAGAATTGTGTGCCTGCCCATAATTCCAGTCTGGGTAGATTGGAAGAACCCCAGCCAATTCGTTGGTAATAGCTGGACTTCTTTACAAGGTGATAGAGGACCCAAGGGGACTGTTTTTAGAGTCACTCTGGGGCTAGAGAAACAGCTTAGTGGTCAAAAGCCTCTGCTGCTCTTGTAGAGGTTCTGAGTTCAGTTCCCAGCACCCACATGGCAGTTCACAAGTTTCTTCTGTTCCAGGGGTTCCAGTGCCCTCTTCTGGCCTCAGCAAGTAGCCAGCGATTGTGAAACTGGAAGCTGTGTTGTGATTGGTGGAAACACATACCATGTCCTTGTATTGGCTATATAATAGGTTCATTTTTGACTACATCTACGTCTGTGTGCCCTGTTCAACCCACTTTTATTTTTTTGTTTTCTCCTTTATGTATGTGTGCCTTAAGTTTTTTTTTTGTTTGTTTGTTGTTTGTTTTTTGTTAATTTGTCAACTCACTTTTGGGATCAGCCTGGAGGCACATGCCTGCCTTACCTCTCTGGTGTTGTAACATTGTCCCTACCAAAAGGCTTTTCTTGAATTACTGAATAATAGTTATGGGAGTTTGAATGTAATTGTCCCCCATAAGCTCACAGGGAGTAGCACTATTAGGAGGGGTGGCTTTGTTAGAGTAGGTTTGGCCTTGTTGGAGGAAGTGTGTCACTGTGGGGTTGAGCTTTGAGGTCTCATATGCCCAAGCCACACCCAGCGCCTCAGTCTACTTCCCGTTGC
>NW_026068039.1:2955407-2971663 GCF_014885135.2 Alexandromys fortis | reverse complement strand
AAAAAAAAAAAAAAAAGAAAGAAAGAAAGAAAAAGAAACTGCCTTGGCCATGTGATAGGCCAGCCCTTAAGTGGGTGGAGCAGACAGAACAGAATGCTGGGAGTAAGAGGGAAGTGCTGCAATCGCCATGCCTCTCCTCTCTGGGTCAGATGCCATTGAGCCAGCCGCCAGGTCAGACATGCTGAATCTTTCCCGGTAAGCCACCACCTTGTGTTGCTACACAGATTATTAGAAATGGGTTAATCAAAATGTGTGAATTAGCCAATAAGAGGCTAGAACTAACAGGCCAGGCAGTGTTTAAAAGAATACAGTTTCCGTGTAATTATTTTGGGTAAAGCTAGCCGGTGGCCGGGAGCTGGGAGGCGGGAAGCAGCCCGCTGCTCCTCACTACAATAGAACCCTAAGACAACAGTTTTCTTTCTTCGAATGTTTTACTGTAAAGTCCTAAGTACAGCGGGCTGGGCTGGTAACATTAGCAGAGCAGCTTGAGCAGAAGCCGAGTAAGAGGCTACCTTAACTTGTAAGGCGTGGCAGCGACAGAAAGTGGCAGGAAGTGAGGACCAAGGACAGCAGAAGTATAGAGAAGGCTAATGCTAAGACTACAGCTGGGCAGAGAGAGGCATTGGTCAAATCGCAGAGAGAGTCCACTGGAGCCTTTAAGATGCAGGGTCTTGCCTAGTGGTGGTGGCCCAATGAAGAGAGTTCCAGGACAGCTAGGACTGTTAGAGAAAACCTGTCTCGAAAAAAAGAAAGAAAGAAAGAAAGAAAGAAAGAAAGAAAGAAAGAAAGAAAGAAAGAGAGAAAGAAAGAGAGAGAGAGAAAGAAAAAACAAGAGAAAGAAAAGAAATTTCTGGGGTCCTACATTTGAGATGTTAGTTGTACCTGTTGTGGCTTACAGCAGCTTGGGGTCTATGAGCTGCTGACTGCTGATCTGCCGGCCAGTGAAACCCAGAGCAGCTGAAGCATTAAGTCTCTAAGCCTCCAGGCTTGGCGCTGTCAGTTCAGCTCATGAGATTTCAGCACTCCAGGGCTCACACTGCTTCACTAGGAAAGTTCTTACTGACTCTATGGTTGCTCTTTGAGTAAAGCAAAAGGCCCCGGAAGCTCACTGGAACACAATTAGACAACTCTGGGGAGACCAGACTGGTGCGAGCAAGTTGGTCACACAGACAGCCTGGGAGGAATGTCTAGGAAGAGGGTCCAAAGGCAAAAAGGGGTGAAAGGTCTCCTTGACAAAGACTCCACTGGGCCCTTAGGAACAGAAGGAAAGTCATAATGGCAGTGTTAGAAAGGAAAGAGGGGGCAAAGTCTGAAGGAATAGTGGCCTATTTGACCTTTGGATGAGGCCTTGATGGGTTGAGTGTCGGGACCTCTGTCTCTTAGCTCCTTGTCTCTAAGCTTGTCCAAGCCTGTTCTCCTGGCCTGTTCTGAGAAGCTCGATCCAACACTTGCTTAAAGGAAAAAGTAGTTAAGAAGACTCAGATACGATGCCTGTCACCCACTGTCATTATAATCAGCATGTCTTTTCACAAACATCATCCAAAATCACCAGAGTCCAGTCAAGGGGGAGAGTCCACAACACAAACGTCTGAGCCACACACATGGAGTGCTCCAGGCTAAAGGCATTTCTATGTGTTAACTTGGCTAACCTTCACCGCCCTGGGAAGGCTTTAGTACTGTTCCCACCTGGTATGGAGGATATAGCTCAGAGTCCAAACAACACATCAACTGCAGCTTCCACCCTGGTCCTTTCATTATGAGTCACGGCCTCCACTGGCTCCTTGCAGCTCCAGTTTCCCACTGCAGGGGCTGCCGCGGGCAGGTGGCCAGACTGTGTGTTCTCCGAGATCATGCTCCCCGTTCAAGGGTGTTCGCGAGTCAGGGACTCGCTCAAAGTACTATCAAAGAAGACGCCTCTCATGTAACCTTGAATTTGTATTCTTTTTTCAAACCGACACCTAGTGTATACTGCACATAGCAACTCTAGAGTCCATAATAAAACACTGTTTTCTGTGTTTTTTTATAATGTTTTAAACTACTACTCGGTGCCAGCACCTCAAAATCTGATGTGCTTTAACTAGAAAGGTGGCAAGAGGTTAAAGAAAACCCCCGGTGCTGGGAAGGCGGGTGAGTGACACAGCACGTGCCTGGTGGCTCTTGTTCAGTACTGAGCACCCTCCGAAAGGAATGTATTGTTTGAAACGATAGCTAATATACTATTTAAAAACATGCTTGTCAGATGTGGTGGCTCATGCCTGTAATACTAGATCTTGGCAGGGTGAGGCGGAGGATTGCTGTTAGTGCAATGACAGCCTGGGCCACAATGTGAAAGTCTGCCAATAAATAAATAACTAGATAATCTCATCTTCTCTCCCATCTTAATTATATTTCCAAAAGGAATATATATGTATATAAATTGGTTATCGTTATCAAATTGATTATCTTTAGAAGAACACTCTTGGGTCTGGGCAGGTGGCACAGTCAGTAAGGTGGTCTCCATGCAAGCACGAGGACCTGAGTGCTGCTTCCTAGCCACAGGTGCTGAGCATCTATGATCCCAAGGCTGGGGAGAGGCATGCAGCTCTCTAGAGCTCTGTGGCCACACAGGCTATTGAGTCAGCTCCAGGACAATGGAAACTGTCTCACTGTAATCCCAGCACTCGGAAGACAGAGGCAAGAGGACTGTTGCAAGTTTGAGGCTAACCTGATATATGTATATATGTATGCATGTACATATGTAGGGGCTGGAGAGATGGCTCAGTGGTTAAGAGCACTGCTTGCTCTTCCAAAGGTCCCGAGTTCAATTCCCAGCAACCATCTGTAATGAGATCCTGAGGAAGAGGCCTGGTCAGTCAGTCCTCCTAATCACCTTAGACCATGAAACCCAATATGGATAAGTTCAACAGAACCGCCATATACAGGCTGCCCCCATTTGAAAAAAAAATATATATATACACACAAGTATATATGCATATACAATATACTCAATACACACACGCATATATAGGTATATTTATATAGACATATGCATATGTACGTGTGTGTGTGTGTATTGAGTTCCAGGCCAGCCAGTACTACATAGAGAGACTATCTCAAAAATAGCCGGACATGGTGGTGCACGCCTTTAATCCCAGCACTTGGGAGGCAGAGGCAGGCAGATCTCTGAGTTTGAGGCCAGTCACCTGGTCTACTAAGTGAGTTCCAGGACAGTCAAAGATACACAGAGAAACCCTGTCTTGAAAACAAACAAATAAATAAAATAATACAGTAAAATAGTAAACTCTTAAAATACACCACAATTTGATTTGTTTGTTTGTTTGTTTTGGTTTTTGTTTTTCGTAGCAGGGTTTCTCCGTAGCTTTTAGAGCCTGTTCTGGAACTTACTCGGTAGACCAAGCTGTCCTTGAACTCACAGAGATCCACCTGCCTCTGCCCCCCAAGTGCTGGGATTAAAGGCGTGCGCCACCACCGCCCAGTCACAATTTGAATTTTTATCATTTTGTTTCTTTGTAGCTTCTGGAAATTGGAGCCAGGTGATGTGAACCCATTTAGCATTGGCTTTACTTTTTAGCCCCGTGGAGCAGTGATCTATTCGAATGGCATGTGCTTGCCTGGTGCAGCCTGTGAGGAAGTTCCATGGCTTCCTTCCCAGGCCCTAGCTTGGTGCACATCCTCCTGTGCCCAGAACACAGCAGCTGTCGGCATGTCCCAATGACCCCTGCGGCCCCTGTGCTAGGATATAACTGAGCGGTTGTGTTCTAAATAGCTCCCATGGCAGCCCAGGCTGGTTGCAGTCCTTTCTCAATATAGTCTTTGCTTTGCTTTCCAAAGGTCAGCAGCTCATCTGAATGTGTTTTAGGGATGGCCTATCAGCTTGTGTTTAAAAGAGGGAGGTTTCTGTGCTTAGCATCTAGGAGACCCTGGGTCCATCCTAACACAGCAAAGAAAGGAAAGGTGAAGCAGAAAAGGGAATTTTTATAATTTGAAAAGTAGAATTGAGCTAGATAACCCAGACTCTCCCTCTGAGACCTCACTTAGGGAGGATGCATTTTGACAAAGCTATAATAAAGAAGGTACAAGCCTGAGACCCCTTATCCAGGGGTCATGAAAAGATTCTCGTTACCAGTCCTCTCCACCTTCAGATTTCCTTTTCTATTTAACTTTCTCTTGTGTGTGTGAGTGGGTGTGCATGTTCATGTGTGTGTGGCGGTCAGAGGGCAACCGTGGATGTTGGTCCTCAGGAGTTAGCCACCTTACTTTCTGAAGTTCGTTCACTGGCCTGGCACTGATTCATCTAGGCTGACTGGTCAGCGAGCTCTGAGGATCTGCCTGTCTCTGCCTCACAAGAGCTGTGACTCTGAAGGCGTGGCGTCGCACAACCTTGACAATTTAATAGTTTGATTCTGCCATTTTAAATTATAAAAATATCCCTTTATACTGGACATAGGTGGTCCCAGGATATAGGAGACATAGGTATACGGAGCTCTATGAGTTGGGGCTAGCCTGGTTTACAGAGTGAGTTCCAGGCTACCCCGGATTACCTGGTAACATCCTATCTCAAAAACAAACAAACAAACAAACAAACTTTACCAGGCAGTGGTGGTAGTGCACTTTGATCCTAGCACTCTGGAAGAAGAGGCAGGAGATCTCTGTGAGGTCGAGGCCAAACTGTTCTACAGCGTGAGTTCCAGGATAGTCAGGACTACACAGAGAAACTCTGTCTCAAAAAACAAAACAAAATAAAACAGACAAGCAAACAAAATAAACCTTTATAATCTTTGCCAATTTATTTTTAAGTTTCCTTGAGATTTGAGAGAATTACAAAAGCAATTCACAAATAAGAACTTGTTATCGCAATATAACTGGAATTCAGATGAAAGACTATTTTATCTCCCCAATTCCATCAGCTGCAGTCACAGCTTAAAAAGCACAACCTTACGTGTTTTCTATTTTTCTTTTATTGTTCAAGTGTAAGTAATAATAATACACAGTGGTTCACACTTGTGACCCCAGCACCTCAGAGACTAAGGCAGAAGAATCCAGAGTCTAGACAACTTGAAATGGTCATAGTGGTGCAGGCCTTTAATCCCAGCACTCTGGAGGCAGAGGCAAGTAGACCTCTTTCAATTCAAGATCAGGCTGGTCTACATAGTGAGTTCCGGGACACAGTGGGCTACTCTGATTTTAAGGCCAGCCGGATCTACAGAGCAAATTCTAGGACAGTCAGAGCTCCACAGTGTAATCCTGTCTTGAAAAACTGAAAAGAATAGAGAGTCTAGGCTGCATACTGAGACGCTATATCAAAAGACAATCACCTCGGGCTGGAGAGAGGGCTCAGCGATTGAGAACACTGCCTGCTCTTCCAGAGGTCCTGAGTTCAGTTCCCAGCAACCACATAGTGGCTCACAACCATCTGTAATGAGGTCTGGTGTCCTCTTCTGGCCTGCAAGCATAAAGACAGACAGAACACTGTATACATAATAAAAAAAAAAAAAAGATAATCACCTCATCGGGAGTACCGTAATTTCTAGGTAGCTGTTGTATCAGGACCTCATAGGGAGGACAGTAATTCTAGGTAGCTGTTGTATCAGGACCTCATAGGGAGGACAGTAATTCTAAGGTAGCTATTGTATTAGGATGTCCTGACTGCAGTCTCCTAGCAGATGGCTCATTGCAGACTGGAACCAGCAGGGGAAGATCAGAACCCTTAGTCAGAGACTGGCAGCCTTCAAGGACCAGGAGAGTTGCAGGGGATAGTCTGCCCCCTCCCTGCCCTGCCCCGCCCTGCTCTGCAGTAGGCTTAAGCATTCTGGAGTAGGGAGAGCCACCTGCCATTTAGTAACCCTAGTTGTAGGTATGATTTGTGCACTCTGACCACACAGGGTTAGGAACACGCAAGTGTGCAGCCTGTGTATAAACTGAAGAAACGTGTTTACCCTCGCAGGGCCTGGGGGCAGGGCCTGGTGTTTATATTGATAAAAACCTGTATCCAGAACTGGGGAAAGTTTTTTTTCTCGGTTTCTTACTATCAGCAATTCACGCGTGCACTGCCACCCCCAGCCTTTTTTTTTTTTTTTTTTTTTACTTTTGAAACTAGATCTTCTGTAGCCCGTGCTGGCCTAGCATTCAAGGCCAGGTTAGGCAATTTGATGAAACCGAGTCACAAAAAGTAAAATGAGGATCGGGTGGACTTCCAGCATTCACAAAGCCCTGGGTTCACTCAAGTAACACTGCCACCATCAAAAGCAGATGCCAGCAGGGCGCGGTGGTGCAAGCAGGGCACGGTGGTGCACGCCTTTTAACCCAGGCTGTGGAAGACGGAGACTGGAGAATCGGGAACTCGGCGTCATCCTCGGCCACTAGTTAGGAGCCAGACTGTGCTACACGAGACTCTGCCTTGAAACAAACAAAAAAGTGAATAAAAACAAGCAAATTGCTGGGCAGCGGTGGCACACGCCTTTATCCCAGCACTCGGGAGGCAAAGGCAGGGTTTCTGTGAGTTCGAGGCCAGTCTGGTCTACAGAGAGTTTCAGGACTGGTTCCATAGCTACTGGGAAACAGTGTCTCAAAACAACAACAAAACCAAAGCCAAACAAACAAACAAAACAAGACTTCATTCTCTAAAACGCAGTGTAAGTTTTGTGTGGTCCTAGCAAAGGAAGTTGGTTTTGTAAACAGAAGAAGCCTAAAGACAGCAGAGAAAAACAAACCAAGAAATGGATTGGTCATTTAGCTCTGCTCATCATAAGGCAGGGACAGGTTGAAACAACAGAGAAACAACTGCTGAGTCAACAGCAGGCTGTCTAGGGCCACTCCTATGAGAGGATTGAGACAGAGGGAACTTCCTTGCCACACTGAAACCTGTTGGTCTGGAAAATCAGCTGCCATCTCTCTAATCCTAATATTTTCTTATTTATTATTTATTATGTATACAATAGTCTATCTGTGTGTATGCCTGATGGCCAGAAGAGGGCACCAGACCTTATTGCAGATGGTTGTGAGCCACCATGTGGTTGCTGGGAATTGAACTCAGGACCTTTGGAAGAGCAGGCAATGCTCTTAACCACTGAGCCATCTCTCCAGCCCTAATCCTAATTTCTTGGAAAGTCATATAAACATATGGGTTTCACTTGGTGACTGTGGAACTTTAGTGTTGGTGGCTCGTAAATTAATTCTTTTTTTTTTTTTTTTCCGAAACAGGGTTTCTCTGTCTAGTGTTGGAACCTGTCCTGGAACTCACTCTATAAACCTGGCTGACCTTGAACTTACAGAGATCTACCTGTCTCTGCCTCCCAAGTGCTGGGATTCAAGGCATATGCCACCACCTCCCTGCTCCATTTTGACTTTTAGGCTGGCCTGTTGGGGCCCCTTTGTCCAAAACTGAGGACCCCTGGCTGGAATGTGGCTCAGTGGTAGAGCATGTGCTTAGCACTGGAGAAGCTCTTCATTCAAAACCTACCAAACCAAAACAGCAAAATCGGTGGCCTGTAATAAGTATCTAACATCCCATAATGGAAAACACCCGTGTAGATCTCAGAATGGGCAAGTTTCTCCCAGAAGCATGTCCAGAGCAGTGCATCAAGAGATCTTGCTGACTGATGGCAAACCCCAGGCTAGCCACTGTTAGCCTTCTGGTTAAGACGGCACGCCAGACAGTGGTGGTGCACACCTTTAATCCCAGCACTCGGGAGGCAGAGGCAGGGGGATCTCTGTGAGTTCGAGTCCAGCCTGGTCCACAAGAGCTAGTTCCAGGACAGGCTCCAAAGCTACAGAAAAACCCTGTCTCGAAAAAAAAAAAAAAAAAAAGACGACACATATTTTGAGGGCTGTTCTTGCTTTGCTGTGGTCCTTTCTCTTTCTCCTGGTCTACGTGATTACTGAGCAGAAAGTCCTGGGTGAGCCCAGATGTCTCAGAGCTAAGGGATGACAGGGCAGGGCAGGGTGTGTGTGGCAGAGAGTGCTAGCTACTCAGAGAAGGGAATGACTCAGGAAACCAGAGAGGCTTGTGGAACATGGCCAGGAGCTTGGGCTCAGGCCCAGCCCAGCCCAGCCCAGCAGCTGGACAGGAAAGGTCTGAGGAGGCAGCTCCTGAGAGAGGAGTCTGGAAGGGAGGAGGGAGTCAGCAGGGCGGCTGGCCAGTCTCAGGGCTGTGTGTTTTAGCTGTGTGGGACTAGAGAAGTGTGGTCTATTGTCCCAGAGGTCAAATACGACTCTTTCACCCTTTCCTCTTTTGTATTTCTTACTTAAACCACTCTTACATGTCCAGTTGAATAACACTGATTACTTTAATTGCAATACAACGATCACTGTTTCCAACATTCTAAAAGGAAATCAGCTCCCCTCTTCTTCCTCTGTTAGTATTCAGGCATCTGTACTGGTCTGCCCTTGGGGTTCTGACAGGATCCATGCTCAGCTGCAGCTACTAAGCAGCTCCTGTGCACAATCATTAAGTTCCTTTTCCACCACCACCCGGCTAAATTTATGTATTCATTCATTTATTTTCTGAGACAGGGTTTCTCTGATTTAGCTTTTGGAGCCTGTCCAGGAACTTGCTCTGTAGACCAGGAAGAACTCAATCTCACAGAGATCCACCTGCCTCCGCCTTCCAAGTGCTAAAATTAAAGACCTGTGCCACCACTGACCGGCTAAAATGTGTGCCCAGGTTGGCCTTGAACTCATGATCCTCCAGCCTCTGACTCATTCAGCAAATCCTACTGGCTGGGCTACCACAACTGGCTAAATTTATTTTTATTGTGTCTTGCTATTTGGCCTGAGATTTACACTTAGCCCAAATTGACCTTGACCTCAGTTTCTAGAATGCTGGTATTATAGCATTTATTTAAGGTCTCACCCTACTATTCTAGGGAGTGTAGGTAAGTAACTTCTTTCAGGTCTATCTGGCACATTTGCTTAAACTAAACCTGGCGCTGGTGGCACGTGCCTTTAATCCCAGCATTCACGAGGCAGAGACACAGGAGTTTGAGGCCAGCCTCCCTTCCAGAGGACCAAGGTTCAATTTCCAGTAATCATTGGGCAACTCACAACTGACTGTATTTCCAGTTCCAAGGGATCCAACATGCTCACACAGCCATGCATGCAGACAAAACACCAAAGCACATGAGATAAAATAAATAAAAAGGACTAAAAATATATGAGTAAAAGAAGCTGGGTGTAGTGCTGTGCACTTTAACCTCAGCATTAGGAGGCAGAGCCAGGAGGGGTCTCTGTGAGTTGGGAGTTGCTGGTCTGCACAGTGAGTTCCAGGACAGCCGGGCTGCACAGTCACGTGCCTTCTCAAAAAACAAGCAAGCAAACAAACAAAAAAGAGTAAACGACCCCAGTCAGCAGGGCAGTACCTGTTTGTTATCTCAGTGTTTGGAGGAAGACAAGGGCAAAAGACTCTAATTGACTGGTGACCAAAGATGTGGCAGCTGAGAACCTGCTCAGTGTTCTATGCCACTAGGGACCGGGAGTCAAAAGGAAAGGAGCAGAAGCGACCACCCACGCATCAAAACACCCTGCACCTATCTGCCAGGCCGAGAATAGGGTACAAGCTTCCATTCTTTAAAAGAGGTGTGTGGGGCTGGAGAGATGGCTCAGAGGTAAGAGCACTGACTGTTCTTCCAGAGGTCCTGAGTTCAATTCCCAGCACCCACATGGTGTTTCACAACCATCTGTAATGAGATCTGGCACTAAAGTGTATTAATAATAATAACAATAATAATAATAATAAAGAAGTGTGTGAAGAAATCCTCTTTCTCCAGCAGGAAAAGAGGCCACTTTATTCTGTGTTGCTGATACAGGGTGGAGAATGGTCAAAACCAAACAATGACAACACGAAATGCTAGTTAACGGGGCGGGGGTGTGGGGGAGACTTCTTTTTTGTTGCTATGGGGGGACCTCTCATTTGTTGCCATAGAGACTGGGGTCTGGAAAAGTTAGGAGCAGAGAGGTTAAGTGGTATAACCCAGAGAGAAAGAGAGTTTAATTAGGCAGAATCTGACCGTGTATCCCAGAATAACCTTGGACTTCTGTTCTTGTCTCTACTGCCAGGCTAGGTTTACAGGATTATGCCACCACTCCTGGATACTTTGTCATTTTCTTTTTCTTTTTTTTATTTGTTTGTTTGTTTATTTATTTATTTGTTTAAGATTTCTGTCTCTTCCCTGCCACCGCCTCCCATTTTCCTCCCCCTCCCCCAATCAAATACCCCTCCCTGGTCAGCCCAAAGAGCAATCAGGGTTCTCTGCCCTGTGGGAAGTCCAAGGACCACCCACTTCTATCCAGGTCTAGTAAGGTGAGCATCCAAACTGCCTAGGCTCCCACAAAGCCAGTACGTGCAGAAGGATCAAAAACCCATTGCCATTGTTCTTGAGTTCTCAGTAGTCCTCATTGTCAGCTATGTTAAGCAAGTCCGTTTTTGTTTTTTTTTTTTTAGATTTTTCGAGACAGGGTTTTTCTGTAATTTTGGAGCCTGTCCTGGCACTAGCTCTTGTAGACCAGGCTGGCCTCGAACTCACAGAGTTCCGCTTGCCTTTGCCTCCCGAGTGCTGGGATTAAAGGCGTGCGCCACCACAGCCCGGCTCACCGAGTCCAGTTTTATCCCAGGCTTTTTCAGACCCAGGCCAGCTGGCCTTGGTGAGTTCCCAATAGGACATTCCCATTGTCTCAGTGTGTGGGTGCACCCCTCGCGGTCCTAAGTTACTTGCTCGTGCTCTCTCTCCTTCTGCTCCTGATTTGGACCTTGAGATTTCTGTCCGGTGCTCCAATGTGGGTCTTCATTTTCTTTTTCTTTTCTCTCTCTCTCCTTCCTTCCTTCCTTCCTTCCTTCCTTCCTTCCTTCCTTCCTTCCTTCCTTCCTTCCTTCCTTCCTTCCTTTCTTCCTTGTCTTTGTGGTTCCTTGAGACAGGGTTTCCCAGTAGCAATGGAGACAGTCCTGGAACTCATTGGACCAGGCTGACCTTGAACTCAGAGAGACCCACCTGCCCCGCCGCCAGAGTGCTGGTATTTAAGGTGTGCGCCGCAGCCGCCGCCACCACCACCCGACTAATTTGTCATTTTCTTAGATTGGACATATTATTTTTGTTTTTTTGTTTTTCAAGACATGGTTTCTCTATGACTTTGGAGCCTTTCCTGGAACTAACTCTTGTAGACCAGGTTGGCCTCAAACTCACAGAGATCCGCTTGCCTCTGCCTCCTGACTGTTGGAATTAAAGGTGTGCGTCACCACCTCCCAGATAGATTGAACATATTCTTGCCATCAAAACCAGCAAGCACTCCTTGATATTTTATCCAAAGGAGATGACAACTTGTGTCCATACCACAGTTAGTACCCATGTTTACAGCAGCTTTATCAAAATGTGGAAGCAAGCTAGACAGACACAGGGGCCTCCAGCTCAGTACGTAGCTCCGGCTAATCGCTAACTTTGACTTGTTTGCCTCCTTCTTCCTAGGCTGGGATTCTAGGTGTATGGACCACACCTGACCAGGAATACCCCTGATCCACTCCTGTCTACAGTTACACGTTCCCCCAGTGTGTGTCAGTTCCCATTGTGCTACCAGGTGGTGGTGGCGCACGCCTTTAATCCCAGCATTCGGAGGCAGAGGCAGGTTGATCTCTGTGAGGCTGAGGCCAGCCTGGTCTACAGAGCGAGTTCCAGGACAGGCTCCACAGCTACACAGAGAACCCCTGTCTCAAACAACAAAACAAACAAACAAAAAACCCCACCAAGCATTTGTGCTAAGATCTTTCTGCAGGCTCCTGACTGCCTACTGTGTCGTGACAAAGACCTGCAGAAGGCACACACCAACTGCTAGAAATCAAGGTGGGAAGGCAATTTAGGAAACAGGAAAAACCTGAGGAAAATGCTTTGCCTTAGCAACTCTCAAGAGCAGTTTAGGTAACGCTGGCTCTTAGGATCGGCAATGAACGAGTTGTGCAACTTGGGGTTAAAGGTGAGAGCGAAAGCAAAGCATTCCCTCAGAAATTATTGTAGGACATTTTAAAGATCAAAAAGAATAGTTCATGGAAGTCCTGTGTTCCAGTTACTGCAACAGGGACTAGGATTGTAAAAATTAGTGAAACCTATCTTTCACCTAAGTAATCTGCAATCCAGAATCATCTGATGCTGGCTAATGCTGTTTTTGTGACTGGGTCTCACCCCCCCCCCCCAGCCCAGACTGACCTTGAATATGTCCGCCGGGGCTTTCTGTGTGCGTGCTGAGATTATAGGCGTGTGCTTCTATATATTTGCACTGCTCTGAATTTTCAAAGTTTCATTCTCGAGTTCCCTCTGTGATATGTATTATACAGGGACATGTAATACATAGTGGGGCTTATAAAAGCAGGTTGTGGGCTGGAATGCACCTACATGATAAAGTTCTTGATTAATGTACACACACACACACAGAAGGAAAAAGCAACTAAAGCCCTGTATATGTGATGTGAACAAAGTTAAGACAGTACTTCATAAGCACCTAAGTGTAATCTACTGCTGAGATTTAGTGGGCTAAGACCCAAGGGCAAAACTCCGGAGGACGAAAAGCCTTTTTTTTTTTTTTTTGTTGTTGTTGTTGTTTTTCGAGACAGGGTTTCTCTATGGTTTTGGAGCCTGTCCTGGAACTAGGTCTTGTAGACCATGCTGGTCTCAAACTCACAGAGATCCGCCTGCCTCTGCCTCCGGAGTGCTGGGATTAACGAAAAGCCTTTTTAAGGGAAGTCAGTGGTCACCTCCTTTCAACTTGGAGCCTGGGGATGCTGGAAAGACTGCAAGGCAGAGGGAAGACACTCTAGCAGGGAGCATTACATCCCTTATGCTTACTCTCTAAAAATACATTTATCTTAAGATTCTGTTTGTTTTTGGAACAGGGTCTCTCTATGCAGCCCTGGCTGTCCTGGAACTTGCTAAGTAGATCATGCCAGCCTTGAACTCACAGAGATCCACTGTCTCTGCTTACTTCCATCATGGAGTAAGTAGGTCTGGGCCCTATTACAAAACAACCTTTCCTATGTTACAAATCCTTACAGAACAGGAATTGTGACCAGGGCCACATGGGTGCCAAACTGTTGCAGTACGAAAGATTTCCACACTAGCCCAGAATGGAGTATAAAATAAAGGTTTATTTATATGGAGTAAACTCACAGAAAGAGGAATGATCCACAGTCCTCTGCGTGCTTGGGAACTGGAACTGAATCCAGCATCCATGGAGCCCTGTGCAAGTTCTTACATCTGCATTTGCAGCACACAGACCACGCCCAAAGTGGGCCAGTATCTTAAAGGCTCTTGGCTGAAGGAGTTTCCACTGCACTGACCTGGTAGGTATAGGACTGTAATCAGAGGCACTGGGTGAAGGGGGGGGGGGGACTGCAAGTTCAAGGCTAGCCCCAGCAACGAAGTGAGGACAAGGTCAGCCTTGTAACTTTAGTGCTAGAATGTCTAAGGAGTGTGAGGCCCTAGATTCGATCTTCAGTATTGAAAGAAGAAAAGAGGGAAGGAAGAGATCCACCTTTGTTTCATACAGTGACTTAACTCAGCCTTCTGGTAATATCCAAGCCTTTTCCTTGACATTATTTGTATAGCACAAACATAAATTCTCATACTCCTTGACATCCCAGGCCAATGCCTGTCTTTGTGTTCTTGTTTTTGCTTAAGCAGAAATTATAAGAGTCACACAGGGCGGGTGGTGGTGGCGGCACATGCCTTCAATCCCAGCAGTAGGGAGTCAGAGGAAGGTGGATCTCTGTGAGTTCGAGGCCAGCCTCAATAACACAGAGTGTTCCAGGACAGCCAGGACTCCACAGAGAAACCCTGTCTGGAAAAACCAAAGTAGGTGGTGGTGGGGAGTCAAGGCAATTGATAAATGAATGTCTTTAAAAAAAATCTTCAAAACAAGATTTCCCGTAGCCTAAACTGGCCTGGACTTTGTAATCCTACGGCCTGAGCCTCCTGAGTGCTAAGATTCCAGGTGTACACCACGTCCTTCAGCTGCAGCTCTGAGATCTCTGGCTCAAATGTGAACTGCTGGATTATACAGAGTCACCTTTTTTGTTTGTTTGATTGTTTTGTTTTTTTCAAGACAGGGTTTCTCTGTAGCTTTGGTGCCTGTCCTGGAACTTGCTCTGTAGACCAGGCGGGCCTTGAACTCACAGAGATCCGTGTGTCTCTTCATCCTGAGTGCTGGATAAAAGGTAAGTGGCACCACCTCCCAGTGGGCTGTGCAGAGTCTTATCCCGAGCCTCATGCTGTAGCTAGGCTGGCTCCATCAATGCAGATCAAGGTGCGATAGGTGGTCGCTGTGCAGTTATGGGACTCAAGAAGACAGAATTGGTTGCACCAGTTGGGATGGTCCACAGCTTTTATGGCCAGGCATGCAGAATCATGGCTCTCGTTTCTGCCAAGGAGGAAGTGGCGGCCGCTGAGCAGAGAATTAAAGAGGCTGCCTGCTCCCTAAAAGCACACTGACTTTGGCTCCTCCAAAGCTCTTTCTCTTTTTCAAAGTCACTTTGTGAGCACTGACTGTACTGGAATAATCAGCATTCCTTGTGGCTGGCTGAAGGATGAGTCAGGATTCTAAATTCTAGCTGCAGAGCTGGGGAAATGGGAACGCCAGGGAAGGGAGACTGTGATATCAGCAGCTTCCCAGGGCTGATCAAAATGCTGGAGAGCATGGGCGGGGTTTGCACGAAAACAGATGCATTTAGATGCTTAAAATGATCAGGTGAAAGCATCACTAAGACAAATCTAGGAGCTTTTGACATCTGCCCTCAAGCAGGTAGGAGCTTTGACATCACCAATCAAGGCATACGCAGTGTGGTGGGAAGCCAGAAAGACCTGCCCTACTGAAGAGTGGTTCTGTGGACCTCTTCAGTCCCTTCCCACCCTCAAACCTCTAAATAAAATGGTTTGACTCCTTTCTGACCAAAATAAAATATCCTGCAGACACAAAGTGATGCAGAACAAATGATAGCTACCAAGTGTGTTGGCTACAGTGATGTCCACGTGCACAAAGTGAACGGACGCCCTCACTTACTTGACCAGTTGCACACACTCATGTTTCAGCAATTCTCGAGCAATTCCTAAACTTTCTAACACTTTGGAAAATAGGCTCATTAAGACGGAAACGAACAATCTCATATGACTGCGACGGCTGATCATTTTTGGAACTGCCTGGAGAGTCATCTCCAGGGGTATTTGTGAGGTGTTTCTGGAGAGGTTTCACCGACCCTGGAGTATGGGAGGCCTTGACCATGCCATGGACAAGGGTTCTGGACTGAACCAAAAGGAGAAAGTGAGCTGAGCACCAGCACCCATTTCTGTCTGCCCCCTGGGACTGAGGATGCATAGGCTTGTGCTCTCATGACATTCTTGATTGGATGGACCATACCCTCACACTCTGAGTCAATGGAAACTTGTCTTTCCCAAGCTGCTTTTTTTTTTCTTGGCAGTGAGAAAAGTAACCAACACCTTGCCAGAGGACTGGGGATTCAGAATATGTATCAATATATCTTGGAGCCCAGTGTAATGGATCATGCCTTTAATCCCCACATTGGGAGGAAGATATAGGAGGATCCCTGTGAGTTCCAGGCTGGCCTTTAAGTAACAGAGATCCTCCTTGTCATAATTTAAAAAATGGCTGGGAAGGAGTCACATCATACAACAGGGCTCACATAGGAGTTCATTGGAAGAAGAGAGACAAGGGGCAGAAAAGAGGACAAAGAAGGGATCAGAAAGAAGGGCAAGAGTGTTAGAAGAGAGAGGGCAAGAGAGAGAGATGGGAGGTGGACAAGGCCCACCTTTAAAAGGGAACAAAAAGAACAAGCACAGGGGCTGCTCTTAATGGCTGCAGCACTGATGGATCCTGTCAGGACCCCGACCGCAGGGCAGTACAGACGCCTGAATACAAACACTCCTGCCTCTGCCTCCCGGGTGCTAAGATTACCGCCGTGCTCGGCTGGTATCACATTTTAAAGGATACATTTTTTTAGGAGTGGAGCTGAGTTGATGGCCTAGTGAATAAACTGTGGCTTTGTGAACATTCGGAATGTGTTTGAAGCTGGCTCCCTCTCATTCTGACCTTGGGCAGATTATTTAAGGTCTCTGAACATTTTCCTTCTGGGGATAATGAGAATTTACAAAAGTTTTGTGAGAACTTTTTTTTTGTTTTTTTTTTTTTTTTTTTTTTTTTTTTTTTTTTTTTTTTTTTTTTTTTTTTTTTTTGGTTTTGCGAGACGAGACAGGGTTTCTCTGTAGCTTTGG